>NW_024070199.1:47742546-47760705 GCF_014754425.2 Oryx dammah
CACACACACACCCACATAGCCTCACATGCATCCATGCACGCACGCGCACACACACACACAGCCTCACATGCATCCATGCACGCACACACACACACACACACACACATGCACACACACACCCACATAGCCTCACATGCATCCATGCACGCACGCGCACACACACACACAGCCTCACATGCATCCATGCACGCGCACACACACACACACACACACACACACACACACACACTCTCTAGGGACACCCGTGCCCAGCCTTGTGCAGCTGAGACCGAATTCCATCCCAAATTATTCTCTGAGCTGCCCCGCGATGAGGTTTTCCTGTTCCGTGCTCCCCTCTGGTCCCCTGGGATGCGCCATGGTGGGAAGGTGTGTCTCGGGCTCAGGCAGGTGGTTCCATCTGTCCGAGAAGAGGATGATCCCCACCTCTTCTCGGCACCTGTCCTGACCCCACAGCCCACAGAATATAAGTCCTGGGTGCCCCCAGACCCCAGGGGCGTCCACGCACCGACCATCGTGCAGAGCGAGGAACGGTTTGGCCAGGCAGGAGATGGCTGCAGCTAAGCAAGACAAGCCCTACCACGTGGCCTGACCCCCTGGGTGTGCTCCTGCAAGATCTGGGGAGCCCTCTCCCCCAAGCACACCTAGGGATCATCTTTGCCAGCCTCCTGGGGAAGCCTCTCAGAAATGAGGGGCCCCCCCGGAGGCTGGCAAAGGTGACGGGGAGTGTGGGACGTTTGGAGGATGGCGGGGTGGGTGGGGGGCAGTGGGGGCTGGGTGGGGGGACCTTCCGAGGCAGGAAGTGGTCCAGCAAGATTTCGGAGAGAAACGTTCGGGGGGAAGGAACGGCGAGGCACTTGCAGAATTACAGACGGAAATCAGAACCCAAATTAACGCCAATTGATCTATCTCCCCTCTTTAATTACTCCTGGGGCATCTTTCCTTTTTTTTTTTTTACCCCTCCTTAGCTTTTTGCGCGCTCTTGTATCAGTTTGCTCCCATCCCACGTAACAGGGGGGCAGTGATCAAGGACGAGGAACGCACAGTCACCACCGTCACCGCGGCCCTGCCGCCGTCCTGCCCTCCGCCATTTATCGCCCTGTTTTTGATTTTTTTTTTTAATCTGTCCCTGTCGCTTGGGTTGAGTGGAGAGTGGAGCCTCTGTGGGGGTGTCGGCCACTGTGCCCCCCAGAGAAGTCAGGGGAATGGAGACGGCCGCTGCCCGGCCTGGCCCCCGGGGGACGGTGGCTGGTCCCCGGGGGGTTCTGAGGGGCGGAGGAGGGGGCGGGGAGGCGTCTCTCCAGGTGTCAGGAAGGTGCTCGGTGGCCACCAAGGTGGGGCCCCTGGCCGGCCTGGCTGGCCAGGGGGGAAGGGGCTACAGATGTGTGAGCGAAGGGCTCCAGCAGGCGGGAGCAGGTGGCCGCCTTCCGAGCACTTGGGGAGGCTCCCCCCGTACCCCTCGGAGACAGCTTGCCCGCCTCCTCAGCGCCCCGTCTTGCCCCCAGGAAGCTCAGAGCTCCGCGGGGCTTCCTGGTGTCCAGGCGGGGTGAGGTTGGGTGGTAGGAGAGGCCGGGAGAGCCGGGCCCTGCAGAGCAGAAGAGCTGCGCAGTTTTCTGACCGCTGGGTCGCTTGGGCCCCGAGGCCCTCGGGTCTGGTGACATGACGCGGCCACCACTCTCGGCACCTCGGGCTGTGGCAGGGACCCGGGCGGCTGGGGGCTTACCTCACCCCCGCCTCTGCCCCCAGCGCAGTCCCCCTGCACGGCAGCCTGACTAGTGAGCTAGAGGCCCGACACCTCGGGGCCCCGGTGACGGGGCTGGCACGGCCCAGGGGGCGGCTGTGCCAGTCCACCCCAGACACAGCGGGCAGCTCCGTGGGTCAGCTCCATCCCGACCCGGGCCCCTTCCGACCTCCGCGCCCAGCTCGTGGCCCTCCATCCTGTCTCTTCCCCGAGTCCCCCAGCTGTCTTCAGCGGGACCCCCTCTCGGGTCTCTGAGCCATCACGCGAGGACCCCCACGCGCAGAACACCTGGAATCATCATGCCCGCCGCCCCGTCCACCGCGCGGCTGTGTTCTCCTCCTCTCGCCCGTAACCTGCTGTTTCTGGCAGAATCCACAGCCTGGGTTTTGTCTTTAACCTTTATCGCTCGCAATCCCAATAAAGCATTTAAAATTATTTTTTCTGAGTCCTCTGCTCTTTCGCTGGGGTGCCTGGCCGGAGGAGGGAGGGGAAGTCTGAGTCCTGGGAAGGGTGTGGGGTAGGTGGGAAGAGGGGGCAGGGAGACCCCCGGGGGCACCTCCTCTGGGCCCTCACAGCGTCGGGGTGTGGGGAGAACCGCCAGACGGCCTGCTGCCCTTGGCAGTTGGGAGGGGGCTCCGGGGCCATCTCAAGGCCCAGATCCTCAGAGTTCAGGGGTGGGCAGGGTCCTGGGGGCTTCCGCAGGAGCCCACTAACGAGGAGCAAAGAGCCTTCACTGTCGGTCAACCCCAGGGAACTCTCCCAACCTCGGGGGACAGGGTGTAGGGGGTCAGCTCTGAAAGCTTCTGGACACTGTTGCCATTACCAGAGATGGAGACTCAGGGCTACTCACACCTGGAGACTCTCATCACCTGTGTGCCCACCTGCATGAGCAGACAGGAGCCCCTGCCCCCAAGACAGAAGCCCTCCCCAGCTTGGCCCTGCACCAGCACCCAGACCCTTCTGACTTCTAAGTACCCACACTCCTCGGAAGACAGTGAGGCTGGCCTAGAAATGCTTGAGGGCTGGCCACCCGCCCCCGCTTATGTACCCCCATGCCCTTGGTCAGCAGGTCTGCCGGTGGGCAGAGGGCAGTGGCTGGGCCTGGTGCCGGGCAGCCTCCGGTGGGCAACCAGGGCTCTCCGCCCCATCTGGGTCGGGGAGGCCTTGCACGTGAACCCACTCACTCCTTCTCTGATATTCACCGCTTGGCCTGGTGCTGAGCTGTGGCCTCGGGGGGGGTCTCCAGGGGTGTCTCCAGGGGTGCCCACGTTGCCCATGCCCACTGGGAGCTCAGTGTGGTGGGGGGAGCTGCCTGGAGGAGGTGGGATCAAGAATGATGGGAGCACTGTGCTGGATGGGGGAGCGTCGTGAGCTGGGGTTGGGGTGTGGACCCAGCTCGGGACCCTCTCCCCAGCACTGCCTGCCGCTGAGGCAAGCTCAGAGTTTGTCTCCCAGCAGCCCTGTGCGTGCAGCCCAGTGCGGAGCCCGCCCTGGGACCCCCGGGTTGCTGGGTCCAGGGGCTCCCCTCCCCCCAGCTCTGGGCAGCCCGTCCTGCTCACCGACTGCAGCCGAGTCACCCCTGCCTCTGCCCACACCCCGCTTCCCCCAAGACCCCCGTGGCCTCCCTCCAGTGGGCAGCCCTGGGCGCAGCCAGCCTTGCTCCGGCGGCCCTTCTGAGTAGCCCCAGCCTCAGCCCACTGCCCTCGCCATCCCCACCCCGTTTGGCTGGGTCCAGCCAGGTCCCAGGTGCCCTGGTGTGCCCAGTCTCCCCTTTCTGCCCCTCTGCCTTCTCTGCAAACTCTCAGGGCACCCTTAGGGCTCCATTCATCCATTCATGCCCATGCGCAGCGCCCCAGGCTCAGTGTCATGGAGGGTGAAGCTGGGGTGATTTTCAGGAGGAGAGAGTGACTCAGGAATGCGGGCCTGGAGCAGGCGAGGGTGCGGTCCCCCGGAGGGAGGGTGAAGAACTGGGGCATCTTGGGCTGGGGCTGCGGCTGCTGCAGCGGGGGGGGGGGGGGGCGCGTGGGGAATGAGATCAGAGACCACCATCATTCACTCAAGGAACATTTAGGGACTTCCGTCGGAGCGGGCTAGTGGGTTGAATAGTGTCCTTCCCAGAAAGACATGTCCAGTTCTAAGCCCCGGAGTCCTCAAGTGTGCCCTGGTTTGGACAAATGTTCTTCAATGTGATGAAGTGAAGGGTCTGGAGATGAGACTGTCCTGGATTTAGGGAGGGCCCAGACCCAGGGACAGGATGGGGGGAGGACGTGGAGGAGGGGCCGTGTGAGGACGGGACAGAGACTGGGGGCACGCGGCCACAAGTCAGGAGCCCCAGAAAGCGGGACGAGGCAGGAAGCAGGAAGGACCCTCGCCTGGAGGCTCTGTAAGGAGCCTGGCCCTGGACACCTTGATTTTAGCCTGGTGAAACTGACTGCAGGCCTCTGGCCTCAGGGACTGGGCGAGACTGCATTTCTGTAGTTGTAGGCCATCCCATTAGTGTCATCAAGGAAACGAGTTACATGAGGGCACGCTTCCAAAGACCAAGGGTTCTGCAGGGACAGAGTGCGGCGGGGGGCCACATCGCCCGCCGGTGGGTCCCTGCGCGCCTCCACTCCCGACCACCACTCGCAGGCCAGGTGGCCTTCTGAAACATAGACTGTCCCGCCCCTGGTCTTGGCTTCCCTGCAGACAAGCAGATTCCTCGTGATGGCTTGGCCCGGGGCTGGCTTAGCATGCCTGGTGTCCCTGCCTGAGGGCCTGGGCGCCGGCTGCCTCTGTCCGGATTGGGACCGCTGTCCCTGCGGGCGTCCGGCTCCCCGAGCACCCTCTCAGGAGCACGCCCTGTGCGCCTGTCCCTCGACCACCTGCTGAGTGAAGAGGACACGGGAAGGGCCCTGGGCTTGAGCGTGAGCCCCGGGTGGGACTGCTTTTGCTAAGCTGGAGGGCCTGGGCAAGCTTCCTGGCTGCTCACTCCTCTGTGTCTCCACTGGCCTCTTCACCTGAGCTGCAAAGTGGCACCTGCCAGGGCCTATGCAGCCCCCTCAGTGCACTGTAGACCCCCGGCCCAGCATGCTCACGGCTGCCACCCTCACCTGCTCCAGGGTCCTCTGCCCTTCCCCCTAGGCCCTCGGCTATACCAGCCACTGGACACAGCTGCTTCCAGCCTCAGTCTCTGCTCCAGCCACTCTCCATCTGCACCTGGAGGCCCCTGGCCTGCTCTCCCCATAGGATCCTCCATGGCTCCCACGGGCCACTGGGCAAAGTGGAGTGTAAGCCTCAGGCCGGGCCTTCCTGGGGTCTTAAGCACCCAGCACGCTCTGGCTCCTCAGGAGTCACATCTTGGTCCCCATGCCCCCCTGCCCAGCTCTCAGGGCTCCTCCTCTGCCTGCCCCCGCTCTGCCCCTCACCCTTCCAGCTTCACAAAGCCTGGGCACTCTGCCTCCTGGGCCCTCTAACACCCTGCACCCTTTCTAGTGTGCTGCGCTGGCTCACCACTCCCCCCACCCCTGGGTCTCTGGGGCCCAGAGCCACCCCTCCATGTAGACAGCCCTGGCCTCTGTCCCCAGGCCTGCCACACCACGGGTGCGTCATCCCGCTCATCATCAGGTCCTCCTGAGCTCTCCAGAGCTCTCGGGGGAGCCCCCAGGGCAAAGCCAGCCAAGAAGAAGGCCTTGGAGGCTGGGGGCAGGGACCCCATCACACCAACCCCTGGGGAACCCCTTGCCTCCCAGCCCATCTGCTCCCCTCCTTCAGGGGAAGAGCCCCGCCTTCCCACGTGACCTCATCCCTAGTAACCCTCGTCCACCTGCCTGGCGGGTCCTGGCTCCCGGGGTCCTCGCCTCTCCTGTGGCCAGGGCCTGGTGCCCAGTGGGCACTCCCGCGCAGGTGTGGCCACCCCAGGAGGCCCGGCCCTACCTGCCCAGCCCCCTCTGGCCTCATTAGGGCAGCTCCAGCCTCTCCCTCCCCAGCCCAGCCAGCCCCGGCCTCCGCGGCCAGAAACCGCAGAGAAAATGCCTGTTTGTGCCAGTTATGCCGAAAGCAAAACAGTTTGTGGTTTGTGACCCAAATTTTTTGCCTTTTTTTTTTTTTTCAGAACATAACAAAGCTCAAGACAACCCCCCCACCTCCACCCCCCAGGCAGACAGAAACGATCTGTTTACACTGGCCCTCACCCCGGGCCAGGCCCTCCGTGCTGGGCGGCCTCGCAGAAGGGGTACGGGGCCTGGCCAAGGGGGGCGCCCCCAGGCTGGGGTGCTGGTGGCGGGGGGCATGTGGGGGCTGAGAGAGCGCCTCCGCCTAGCTGAAGAGGGATTCCACAGGCCCGCACAGAGGACCGGGCAGGCTGACGGGGTCCCCGGAAGCCCCCAGCTGAGTCTGCCGTCAGCCCCAGGCCCCAGCCCTTCTCACAGACCCACGGGGTGACGAGGTTCAGCCCATGACCCGCCTGCCCTCCCCGCACGGCACCCCCTTTTCCCCGCTGCCCCTTAACACCCCGGGGGTGTGTCCCCTCATCCAGCTCAGTGTGGAACCCTCGGTGGGGGGCACGTCCTCTGTCTTGGGGGCGGGCACCGGGGGAGGGTGGTGCCCGTGTCCACGGAGCGGCAGGTGTAGAGCTTGGGGTTCCCAGCCCAGACCGGGGGACCGAGAGGCAGGGCTCCTCCCAAAACCCAACAGGGCCAGGCATGTGGGGGCCAGGCAGGACGCTGGGCGCCCTAGCCAGGGGGAGGGAGCGGACCCCTCCCTGCTCTGACCACTGTGCTCCGCTCCCCCCGGGAGACCCGTCCCGGTGTGCAGTCTCTCCCTTGGCCCCTCCTCAGCCCGCACGGCATCTCCCGTCCTTCGGTTACCCCTCGCCCTGCGCTGGGGCCAGGGAGCCAGAGCCTGAGGGCTTGGGTGTCCTGCGGGCAGATCCACAACACCAGTGGGGCGGAGGCAAAGGCCCCTGGAAGCCCCTGTGCCCGAGGAGGCCCACCTGAGGGGGAGACTTTGCTGCTGACACGCCGAGGCTGGAAGGGCGTTCAAGGCAAAGGGAACAGCCTGGGCGGCTTGGGAGCGACCTGAGGTCTCAGGAGCAGAGCCGCTAAGGTGCAGTTCTAGAGACCAGGAGGAGCTTGAGGGTGGGGGTGGGGGTGGGGCTGGAGGGGACAGAGCTCCCAGGGAGGCGCAGGACGGGGAAGAGCTGGGAGCGGTGGCCCAGTGCCCCTGCACCAAGGCAGGTCCAGGCCCCCCACTCCTGACAGGTGGTGGAGGCAGGGAGGGCCACCTGCCCTCAGCCCCGGAGACGAGCGGGGTCTGCTGCTGCCAGGCCGGCAGCCCGCGCCCCCTCATCCAGCCCAGCATCATTTTGGGAAGGCCTGGCCCTGCACCTCTGCTACCCCCTCCCTTCCTTGTCATCCTTGGCCTCCTCACGATCAGGACCAGATGTGCCGCTGAGCAGGAATTCTAGCTATTTGGTTAACCAGTCACTCCAGGGAGTTTCTGATAAGGCGATTTGGTTCTCAGCGGAGTCTGGGAGGGGGAGGAGTGAGAACAAGCGGCTCCCGCCCCCACCCTCCTTGAATCCCGGGGCCTGGGATGCCCGCCGGGCAGGGTCTCGCCCAGCCAGGCCGCTCTGAGGAAGAAAGGCTTTCCAGGCCTTTCCAGGCTGCCTGTGCCAGCAGGTGGGTGCTAAGGCTGCAGGGGTGTCCGCCCCCAGGGGCCTGGGTGCAGAGGTTCAGTGGGAGGGGAAGGAGCCCACACCGGGCCGAGGCGGTGTGCTCCCCGCTGTGACGCCTACGGCACCCCTGTGAGTGCGCCGCCTCCCAGCAGCTGGTCCTGCCCTCTCTCATCTTTTATCCACTGACGTTGGTGCCAGACTCTGAGCCGGGCCCTGGAGCCATGGAGATGGATAAGGCTCCATTCCCACCCTCGAGACGATCGTAGTGAATGAGGAACCTGCTCACGGGTAACAGGGAGAGCAGGCCTGCAGTGGCGCCCGGGTCAGAGTTACCCCGGGGGGCTTCCCACCTGAGACCCTGGCCTTCTCCTCCAGGCTGCCTCCTCCCAACAGCCACTGAGCACTCACCCCTGCTCAGGCGGTGGACCAGCCCTGCTTGGAGCTTGACGACCCCAAAAGTCATCACTCAGACTGCCACTCGCCCCCTGGGTCTTGGGACAGCATCTTACCTTGTCCCACTCTGTTCTTATGGTGGCCTCCTGGGGCCATCTTGACCCTTTCTCTGGTCTTCCAGCTCTTAAACACTTAGCTTATATCTCCGTGGACCCCAATACCTCACCCAGGATCTGGTGCAGAGTAGAGGCTCAGCATGGGCGCCCTGAATGAACAGATGGGTGAGTAGGTGTGTGGGTAGGTGTCTGCGTGTGTGTGTATGCGTGCGTATGGATGCACACCTTTGTGGGTAGGCGGGGGGGTGGGTGGATACACAGATGGATGAGTATATATATATAGGGGTCGATATATGCAGGAGACGTGGGCTCAGTCCCCGGGTCAGGAAGAGCCCCTGGAGAAGGAAGTGGCAACTTACTCCAGTGTTCTTGCCTGGGAAGTCCCATGGACAGAGGAGTCTGTGGGGTCACAGGGTCAGACACCACTGAGCAACCAAACAAACCAAACAGCAGCAAAGGGGAATGTGGGCCAGCAGCCGCCTGCTGTGTTGCCCTCGTGGCAGTGCCCAAGGGGGGCGAGGGGACAAAGCAGAGCCTGAAAGTTACTGGATGTGTGTCTCTGTAGCCATGCTCCATGCGATTCACAGAGAAATCCGTCTGCTTTTAGAGTCAGGAACACAGTAGGGACTGAAAGATATCTGTTGATTAAATGGAATTTGAGGATCTTGTTTAAGTGATCAGGGGCCTTCCTGGGGGCTCAGACACTAAAGAATCTGCCTGCAATGCAGCAGGCCCGGGTTTGACCCCTGGGTCAGGAAGAGCCCCAGGGGAAGGGAATGGCAAAGCCACTCCAGTGTTCTTGCCTGGGAAGTCCATGGGCAGAGGAGCTTGGGCAGCTACAGTCCACGGGATCGCAAAGAGTCAGACACGACTGAGCAGCTTACACACAGCAAGGGAAACGCACCCGGAAACTGTCGTAAGGGCCTAGAGAACCTGAACTCGTCCACAAACAGGCTGCCAACTAAACGCTAGAAAACCCTATCCTAGGAAAAGGCCCAGGGCCCAGGGAGTTTTATGGGCAAGTTTTTTCTTCTTCAGTGTTCAAGATCAGCCCTCTACTGTACAAGACGTTTCAAGCATAGAAGATGAACACGGTTATGATTCCTCTTCTGTGTTCACATAACCTTGATACCCAATCAGGAGAGCACACAGAAAAAGGGAAAACCACAGACCAAGTTCACATGTGAAGATAGACACAAAAGTTGTAAATAAAGGAACGAGCAAATTAAATCCAGCAGTGTATTGAATTAGAGTCATAATACACCCTGGCCAAGTAGAGTTTACTTCCAGGAGTGCAAGGATGACTCAACATTAGGAAATCCATTCGTATCATTGTGTTAATAGGCCATATGACAGAAAAGAGAAGGAAAGTCATACAGTAATATATTAATAGATAAGCGCCCAAATATGTTCCGTAACATTTAAAACGCAATCCCCATTATAAAACTTGTTTACTAAGGAAGGCATAGACAGCAATTTCCTTAACACCAGAGAAGAAGCTCGTGTCCTCCGTCTGCTGCCTCTTCCCACCCTGCTAGCCCATCACCCTCTGAAATCCACGCCAAATTCCATGCAGCCAAATTCACCATCCATCACCCTCTGAAACCCACCACCATCCACGCAGCCAAATTCGCCATCCATCACCCTCTGAAACTCACCACCATCCACGCAGCCAAATTCACCATCCATCACCCTCTGAAACCCACCACCATCCACGCAGCCAAATTCAGTGCTTTTAATAAGACGTGGCCTGTCGGGCACTTTAGCTGCCACTGCCCTCTACTCTCCACGCCTCGTCCTGAAACCCCTCTAGGTTACACTTCCTGTGTGAAGCTTTCAGGCTCTAACAAACCAGCCCCCTTGCAGATAACAGTCAGAAACCTTGGACAACAAGCAATCAAACAAGTGAAAAGCTACCCAGGGGCTCCAGAGAGTTAGCAAAAAGCAGGTTGTTTTGGAAGGGCAGTCACAGTTCAGGCATCCTGAACCCCAATCTTTCTGGGCTTGAGGGACCAGGAGAAGGGGCCTGGGGCAATCAAGGTTAGCTGAAGAGTGAGGCGGGAATCCCAGAAAGAGCCACAGGAGGGGATGTTACAGATTTTATGTATAAACTCTGCTCACGTTCCTGGCCCGAGGTGTCTCTGCAACATAACAGTCACAAAGTTTGTGAAACAAGTGAGGATGACATGGCGTGCCTGGGGGCTGAGGACCAGGGGTTTTCCTCTCAAGGGGAAAGACATGAAGCGGGGCCAGCTCTGAGGCACTCAGATACTGGACTGATCAGACACAGCCTTTAAAAGAGCTAGGATAACGATGCCCGTGGAAATGAAGGCAAACACAGACACATGGATGAAAAGATGGGAAGTTTCAGCACATAGGAAATGCTAGAAATATCTAAGTGGACGGGGAGGGCAGAAAAATACAGTATCTGAGATTAAAAAAATCACTGGAAGGTATTAGTGGCAGAATGGAGATGACGAGAGAGTCTGTGAACTTGAAGACAGGCCGGGAGACGTCATCCAAGGTGAAGCAGAAGCGAAAAAAGAAAATTTGATTTTAAAGAACAGAAACTCAAGGTCATATGAATGGCATTAAAAAGTCTAACACACAGGTGATTAGGGTCCTAGTAGGGGAGGCAATGGAGGGCAGAAACGGAGAAGGCGATGGCACCCCACTCCAGTGCTCTTGCCTGGAGAATCCCATGGGTGGAGGAGCCTGGTGGGCTGCAGTCCATGGGGTCGCGAAGAGTCAGACACGACTGAGCGACTTCACTTTCACTTTTCACTTTCATGCATTGGAGAAGGAAATGGCAACCCACTCCAGTGTTCTTGCCTGGAGAATCCCAGGGACGAGGCAGCCTCGGCCGTCTATGGGGTCGCACAGAGTCGGACGCGACTGAAGCGACTTAGCAGCAGCAGCAGCAGGGGAGGAGCAAGAGAACGGGGAGAGAAATATTGGAGAAACAATGGCTAAAATCTGCCAAGAAGTCCGGCAAAACCCAGAGAGGATCAATCTGAAGCAAACTGTGCCTGGGTTCATCAAAGTGAAACTGCTGAAAATGAAAATTCAAAAAGACAGGTTTGAAAGGAGGAGGCATCACATTACCAGGAACAGTGTGCTAAAGCGGAGGCCAGGGAGCTGGTGGGGTGCGGGGCAAAGGGGAGGAGGCGTGCGTCCCTTCCGTGGGCCACGGGACAGGCAGTGTCCTTCCTGGGCCTGGGAGGAGGCGTGACAAGGAAAAGCAGGGATGCCCGCACCTGTGGCAGGTGTGGGCCAGGTCGGTGGCAAGTCTGTCCTCTCAGCTGGGCCGGGCCTTCCATGCAGGTGGGGTCTCGCAGGCCAAGGATGTCTGAGAGTTGTCTCAAGCGCAGTGTCGAGGGCTAGGCACCCCTTCCTGTGGACAGTGGGGACCTTGCCGGTGAGAACCACTTTTGGGGGCAACTGAAGAAAAGCTGCTGCTTTGGGCCTGGCGCCTCTGGAGCATGCAACCGCCGGCCCAGCCTGGCCTGGGGCTCCTGGGAAAGGAAGCCCAAGGGGGCTCAGGCCCCCTAATCCTGGTCATTCCTGCCACCATGAGCTTTGTGGAAGCCTCTCCCAGTACCCCAGGATTTCAGGCCTGATTCCCTGTGACATTCGAGGAACGTCATTCCTGAGGGTGCCCCAGATGAGGGATGTGGGGCCAGCCGTCCAGCACGGGCCGCAGTCTCCCTGCATGCTCTGCTTGCAATTAGCACAGAGGCCAGGCTCTTCTCCCAGCGCTTCACCAGGGAGTCAAAAGAATTCCCAGAACCAAAGGAGTCCTGCCACTGCCAGGCCGGCAGGCGAGGCTCATGGGGCAGCACCATGGAGGAGCTCACGGTGGACAAAGGGGAGGTACGAGGGGTGCGGAGGACTCTGTCCTGAGAAGTCCACACCTGACTTGGGGGCAGCCAGAAACACATGGAGGAGAAGGATGGGTCGTGGGAGCTCCAGGAATTGCATTCCTCTAGGGGAAGCTGGTCGAGGAGGGCTCCCTGGCAGAGGAGAGGCTCACAGAAGGCCTTGAAGGCCGAGGAGAATTGAATCAGGAGGGCAGACAGGCAATGGGGGGGTGGGTGTAGAGAGAAGGGGGGCGGGCTGCAGGTGTCCTCCTGCCAGATATCGTTATAGGAGGGGAGTTTGTCTGGGACAGGGGCCGGGAGGGCGGCGGCTCAGGGGGGAGGCTGGAGCGAGGGTCTCCCAGCCTGCGGGCCTCTGCTCCAAGAGGCAGCCACGGAGCAGGCGCCTCGGCCGGCGGCCAGCTGCACTTGAGGACGTACTTGACAACGTAGTAAACTTTATTAATCCCCCGGAGCTGGGCTCTGGAGTGTGTCCTGAGGCTCTGCAAACGCAGCGGCGGGGCTCGAGGCAGCAGCCGGCACCCCCCGGCAAGCCCTCGCTGGGCGGCCTGAGTTCCAGGCTCAGGGGCCACCAGCCCGCAGGTGCTGGCTGCGCTCTCCAAGGAGAAGGACCGTCCTGTCGCAGCCTGTGGGGTCCGCTGCCAGCGATCCCCTTCGAACTTCCAAGCAGAATCTGGGGCACATGCACGGCGTTCCAGTCCGGAAAGATCCCGAAGAGCCAGGCGGCGGCATTCCCGGACCTGAGTTTTCGCTCTCAACCCTGGAGAGCGTGACTTTGGATGCTCCCACCTAAGCTGGGGACCGGCACGTCCCCGTGGCCACGCACAGGGAAGTGTCCTCTGAGAGAGCCAGACAGACCAGTGGTGCTTCCCCCGGCAATCAACTTTGCTTTGGAACAGTTTTAGATTTACAGACAAAACTGCACGGGTGGTGGAGAGTTTCCCGAATCCGCCTATGTTTATGTGGAATGAAAGGCGGTGAAGGTCCCCAGCCCAGCTCCTGGCATCACCTGGTGTCACCGAGGTTTCTGCTCCGTCCCCCTTCTGCTTGTTCATCCTTTCTTTCATCTCCCGGGTGGAGGGGTTTTCAGAAAAGCAGTGTCTGGAGAGGCTGCTGATGGGGCTTCAGACGCCACAGTGCAGCTCACTTTTGAGAACACACCCCTTGCCGAGTCTGGGCGTGGCATCAGCAAGGAAGCCCCTGCGCCCCTGAGAAGTCCGCTGAGCGACCCTCCCTCTCCCCAGAGGCCGCGTCTCCACGGGCCACTGGGCGATGCTGAGGGACAGCACTTACCTTCCCCAGCCACAGAGCTTTCCCAAGCCTGAAGCCATGCCATTCTTCCCACTAAATATGCTTTGTGTAGAAAAGCTTACTGACTTTTTTGTTTAAAAAATACTTTATGTTAATATGGAGTATCTTGTGACTTTTAATTCACGTAGAATATTTTTTAAGATATTTTTGATGTGGACCATTTTTTTAAGTCTTTATTGAATTGGCTACAATGTTGCTTCTGTTTCTTTCTTTCTCTCTCTCTCTCTCTCTTTTTTTTTTTTTGGCTGCAAGGCATGCAGGATCTTAGTTCCCTGACCAGGAATCAAACCCACATCACTTGCGTTGGAAGGTGAAGTCTTAGCCACTGGACCACCAGGGAAATGCTTAGAATATTTTGTTTTTTAATTAAAAAAAATTCAAATATTTGAGAACATTTCCAGGCTTTAGTGTTAACGTCTAATCTGGAAAATCTCAGGAGATGCCACCCTCTATCAACTAACACTCTTTGGGATCCTCTATAATGTTCAAGAATGTCAAGGGGTACCGAGGCAAGAATAAAGGGAAACGGAGGTCACAGGGCCAGGGCTGGGAGGCAGCTCTGTGTTCACATCTGCTGGGTCTCATTTTCTCTGCGAGTTAAGACAGAGAGCATAGGCGCGAGGGGCCCACACAGGTGGGCTGTGTCGTCGGTTTGTGTTCCATGGGCAGCGGCACCAAAGATCGGTCCTTGATAGCCCTCAGACGAGGCCAGAACCAGTTTAGGGTTATGAGAACACTTCGCAGAGTGTTCAGAGTCCCCTCTACCCCTCTGCCCACCACATACAACATGCCCCCACCATTCACACCTTGCTCTCGGGGAAGAACTGGTCAACGTCAATGAACTCATATTGAGACATTATTATAGGTAATGACGTTCACGCTTCCCACCAGCGCTCACCCTCGGAGTTGAGCTTTCTTGGGATTGGATAGACGTATAAAGGTGGGGACTCACAGTGACAGCATCATGGGGTCCCGAGAAATAGTCTCACTCCCCTGAAAATCCTCAAGCTCTGCCTGCCCATCCCTCACCCTCCCCAAACCCCCTCAGCCGCTGAGCCTTTGACTGTCTCCACTGTCCTGCCTCTTCCAGAAAGTCACGCGGCCGGGCTGAGACAGTTCGTGGCCTTCTAGGACCAGCTTCTTCCCCTCCATCGTGCACACTCACATTGCCTCCATGTCTCTCATGGCCTGATAGCGCATTTCTCCATATCACTGAATAATAACAGTATCACTGGAAAATAACCGTCCACTGTCCTGGAGGACCAGCTCATCCATCTATTTGCCCGTGAAACGGCATCTTGGTTGCTTCGGCATCTGGATGACTCTGTAAACCTGCTTTATGTCAACCTCTGTGTGCAGCTTTTCTTGTAATGTAGCTTGTCTCTTTAATCCAGTTTCATTTCACATGGCTTGTGAGTTTCCTCGAGTTCTGAAGGGAACTCCTCTTTGGCCCCTTGCCGGAAGGACCTGGTAGGGCTCACTCGGTTGCTGCAACTTCCCAGCACTCTCGGCGGTCAGATGCTCTCTGTGTGAACACCCGGGTCTACCCTAGGTCCTATCTGTCCCCGCCAGGCAACGGCTCCATCCTGGTGTCAGGGCACTCCGTCCTACCTCTGGTTTCCCTGTGACATGTTCTCACGTCTTGCTGACTAAACCCTGCTCTGCCCTGCTATTGAGAGCATGCCCAAAAAACTCGCCTCTTACCTGAGTGTGCATCGACGGAGGAACGGATGGAAAAGATGTGGCACGTTCATACAATGGAGTATCACTCAGCTACGAGAAAGAAGGAAACGATGCCATTTGCAGGAACATGGATGGACCCAGAGCGCATCGTAGTCAGATCGAGAAAGACAAACGCCATGAGACACCGCTTCTATACAGACTGTAAAAAGGAATGACGCACACGAACTTATTTACAAAACAGAGACAGACTCGCAGATTTAGAGAATGAATTTACGGTCATCAGCAGGTGGGGCTGGGGGAGGGAGCGTTCGGGAACTGACGGTTGGCGTGAGCTCCCTGCTGCTGCCACTTAGGGTCCCAGTCGTGTCTGACTCTGCGACCCTGTGGACTGCAGCCCGCCAGGCTCCTCTGCCCATGGAATTCTCCAGGCAAGAAAACTAGAGAGATTTGCCACGCCCTCCTCCAGGGGATCTTATCTTCCCAACCCAGGGATCGAACCTGGGTCTCCTGCATTGCAGGCAGATTCTTTGCCACTGAGCCACCAGGGAACCACTGAACACACTACTACACGTAAAATATACAACCAGCAAGGGCCCACTGCGCGCACAGGGAGCTCTGCTCAGTGTTACGGAACCACCTAAATGGGAAGAGAATTCGAAAAAGAATAAGATGCGTGTGTATGTATAACTGAATCACACACCTGGAACTATCACAGCATTGGAAGCCAACCATACTCAGATAGCAAATAAAGTTTCTTTTTTTTTTTTTTTTAAAGTTGCCTCTTATTCTGCTCACAGCAGGCATGGACAGGGAGGCCACTGTGAACCCTGACCCGCCAGGAAATTCAGGGAGCCTGCTCCCCAGCTCCGGGCCTCCTGGCTGTCCCAGGAGCTCACTCTGTCTGGGGAGAAGCCCGCTGGACGAGGTGCTGGCTCTCACGCCCCGGCAGGCCGGGCCGCACCTTCAGGCACCAAGCCTTGAGGCCGAATCTCTCACCCCATCCGAGTAAGCTTTCTTGCTGTGGCTCACTGTGGGGAGTGTAGCAGATGCTGTGGTGCGCCTGGCCACTCACACTCAGAGCCTGTCCCCACGAGTGGCCGGCTCAGAACCTCCTCATCTCTGCCCTGAGCGCCTGCCGCATGCCGAACAGGGTGTCCCAGCCATGCTGTTCCCAACACCCCCAGCCCGCATCTCCACGGGGCTTTGCAAGGGGGTTGCTGCAGAGCCTAGCCTGCTCTGGGCCTCTCTAGGCAAGCTTCTCTTTATGTGCTCTGCTGACAGGGAGCTCACTCCTGTCCCAGGCTGACAGTGGCCCACTAGCCCCTGACCCTGGGTCTCCTCCTGGGACGGCCTCGCCTCCCCTTCAAATCAGGTGGGGGCCTCCCTCACGGCGGTGTCTTGAGGGGCTGCACACATTTCCTCTTGGATCGTCCCCACTTTCAACCAAACTCCACAGAGAGGCCCCAGGAGGACCCCAGGGCTGGGAGGGGGCACCCCTGTTCCTGGCCCAGAATCTAATCCAGCCATGGGGCAGCAGGCAAGAGGGGGGTGCAGGTGACCCCCGCTGGCTTGCAGGATGCCCGCCCAGCATCCCTGCCCCCTCACCGCCACAAAGCCCCGCTTACACTCACGCGTCCTCCGGGGGGCCAAGCAGCCCCCATGGAGAAACTGAGCCCCACCGTGGTGGGGGGCCGTGTGCAGGAGCCCCGCTCCCTGGACACCCCATCTCCCTGGCCCGGGGGTCAGAGGCCAGGGCTCTCCCTTGAGGGTTTTCTCGAGGATGCGGGCAGCCCACCCAGCCGGGCTTCTGGCTCCAGCCAGCCCATGCCCTGGGGACCCCAGCGCAGCCCTCACGTTTGGGGAAAACCAGCCACTTCCTGTTTGTGTACACAGTCCGCTTGCTTCCCGCGAGCGGTGGAGGGTCGGCGCGCCAGGGAGCGGGGCGTCCCAGTCCTCACGGGCCCGCTGCTCCAAGGAGAAACTTAATCACTTTGTTTTCTTGGTGTAGGTTTTGCTTTTTAATAAAAAAAAAAAAAAATGACCCCGCTCGGCTCTGGCCCCAGGCCCTGTGATGTTCCCTGCACAACAGGCGTCACTTTTAAACGCTTGGCCGGCAGGCAGCTCAGGGCCGGGGCTCTGAGGACGGGCAGTGGAGCCCAGGACTGGCTCCAAGCTGGGAAGGCTGGGGGGCAAGCCCGGGGGTGGCCAACCTCCCCATGCTGCCGCCCGGTCAGCAGGGCCCTGCAAGGCTCGGACCCTCCCCAGGCTTCGGCCTTCAAATGGCAGATGGGCTGGGCAGGGAGAGGCCTGGGGACCGGCCTACCAAGATGTCACGGCAGGGGTGCCAGGCGCAGGGGCCACCCTAGAACCCTCTCAGCCCCCCTTCACAGAGCTCACCGCACGCCCTCTTCCCAGCATTGAGCTCACCCCACAGAGGAGAGAGCTGAGCCGTCTCTGGACAGGGGCAGATGGGGGAAGCGACCTCGGTGGCTGACGGGACGCGCAGTGGGCTTGGGCTGGGGAGCGAGGGCTAGCCTGCCGGCAGGAAGGGCCACGGAGGGAGACGGGGCTGCAGGGCTGGGGGGAGAGCGGAGGTGTTCGAGGTGCTTTTCCGGAAGGAAGGAGCCACGGGCGCGGAGCCCTGGCTGTGTGGCGAGGGGACTCCAGTCACCAGGAGAGCCGGCTGCAGCGCCCACCGCTCACCTCACCCACTCTGCCTCACCTGGTGAGGACCCCACACAGGCCTCCTTCCCTCCCGAAGCTGGACATTCGCTCGGCGGTGAGACCAGAAGGGCCCCACATGCACGCAGCTTGCAGTGTGACGGGGTGGTGGAGAGGCAATCCGGAGAGACCGGAGAGCCGCTGACCGGGGCCAGCAAGGGGATGCAGCGTCGCCCCGGGCAACCAGGACCTGTCAGGGCAGAGAGGAGGGCAGGGGCCGAGCCCTGACACGGGGTGTGGAGAGTGAAGGGGTTCCAGGAGCGTCGAGGTGGGCGGGCCCTCTCCATGGGTGTCAGGGTCTTCATCCCAGGAGCAGAGTCGGGCGCAGGAGGGGGGCCTGGAGCATGTGGGAAATGGCAGAACAAGTGGGTCTGCGTCTCCTGAAGGCTTGGGTCTGCGCATGCGGGTGAGGGTGAGGGGGTTAAAGAGAGCATTCTGAGTACCCAACCCGCAGGCAACTTCCAGAGGTTTAAGAAGCTGCAGCAGGGGCGGAGGCGTGCGGCCAGAGCAGGTAGCTGGAGAGAACAGAAATGGGAGGTCACAGCCTAGAGGCTGGGCATGAAGCATCCATGCGCTGGCCTGTGCATCCACCCCCATCCACCCCCATCCACCCACCCACCCATCCACCCCCTCATCCATCCATCCATCCGTCCATCCATCCAT
>NW_024070199.1:47765705-47789011 GCF_014754425.2 Oryx dammah
TTCCCGCCGCCTTTGCATCGGTAAGCCTCTCCCCCTTCCCCCTTCCCCCTCTCCTTGCGCCCCCCCCTGTCACCTCCCCCGGGCCCCCGTCACCCTCCTCCTAGCCTCCCATCACCCCCACTGGCCCCTGTGCTCCCGAAGGGGCTGAGTGGCAGCAGACACACCAGCTGGCATGGTCCCCGAGTGGCTCCTTGGTCCTGGCCTCGGGCGGACGGTCACGTGGGGCCAGGCCCAGCCTTCCCCTCGGGGCTGCGTGCAGACTGTGGCCGGCAGGTGAGTGGGCAGAGGAGCGTGCCAGGGTGCACCCAGCTCAGCTGCCTGGCATCCAGAGCCACTCCCTGCGAGGGCTCCCTGTGCCAACCGGCAGGGCAGCCCGCAGACGTTTATTACACTTTTTCGATGAAAGCGCAGATTCAAGAACCATGACTGGAGGCCCGAGGCCTGGGGAGGCCACGGCCCCACCTCGAGGGGCCAGGGTCCTGATGCATCCGAGGGGGGCGATTCATGGGCAGGCCCCAGGTATGGAACAGCACCCAGGCCAGTTGAGGGTGGGTCTTTCAGGGCGTTTGGGCCAGGCTCAGCCGAACTGCTTCCCAGGGTGCGGGGCTCAGGTCAAGAGCTGGGCTGGCCTGGCTCGCTGGGCACTGACCCCGCCAGGGCAGGATGAGGACACTGCAGACACAGCGTTTTGCTGCCCCGGCTCCAGGGCCGGGGACTCCGGGCGCCAGGGGGCCTTGCCAGCTCAGGGCGGGAGGCAGGAGGCCCGGCTGCCCACGGGACGTGGACACCCGGCCTCGAGGGTCCACTTGGCCTGTGGAGCCGTCCCCATGCCAGCGCCATCCGGGCAGGAGGCCCCGCTGACCCGAGAGGAGGCTCCCTTGGCCCCTGCCTCAGAGACACTCAGCCGGAGAGGAGGTGCAGAGTGGGCAAGGGCCTGAGGCGCATGGGGCGGGCCAAGGAGACTGCAGCCGGGGGTCCAGAAGCTACACCCCCAACCTGGGGAGGGTGCTCCTTGGAGGCCCCACTGGTGGGGCACCCACTGTCACAGTGGGGAGCGGGAGGCCTGAAGGAGGCAGCCGTGAGGATGGGCTAGCCCCTCCACCCCCCCAGCCTCCCCGCCCTCCCCAGCCTCCCCACCCCCCCCAGCACCCCCAGCCTCCCCGCCCTCCCCAGCCGTCCCCAGCCCCGCTGCTGCGCTGGGCAGCTGTGCCCCTGGGGGCTAGGACCCCAGAGGGGAACGGTTCCAGGCCCGCTGTCTCCTGTCCTTGGTGCCTCACCCCGATCCCTGGGTGCCCTGTCCCCCCATGTCCCCCTCACGCTCCCCCCACCACGGCTGAGGGCCTCTTAACCCCCACCTGACAATAAGCATGGAATTCCCTATTTCGAGTCTATCAGGAGCTTTGAGGACCATCGCAGGGGTCTCTCTGCTTCCTTCCCGCCGACAGCCAGCTAGAAAGCCCCGGCTACGGCCCAGCTGGCGTCAGGCAGACCCCCGTGGAGGACAGACCCCTGGGCTCCGCGGCATTTCTGGGGCTCTGTGCCCTTGCTTCTGTGGGGTGTGCGCCAGCCCTTCTTTGGGCAGGGTCTCTCTCGGCCCCTCAGACCTGCCTGCCCGAGAAGGCACTTGGATCCCAGAGACACTGACTGGTCCCTAGCCCTGGGCACCAGTTCCCTTGGCTGCCTTTTGCCCCGTGTCCACCCGGATGCCTCCACCCAGGGACAGGCCCAGTGCAAGGCCCACCCTGCCCCTGGCACCTGAAGCCCTGCAGACTCCGAATGACTGCGCACCCCCGCGCCCCAGCGCCGCACACCATTGCGGCCAGCCCTCTGTCAAGCATGTTCCGTGCTCGCTCACGGCCTCCCCAGCGCAAACCTTGCAGAGGGTGCTGGGGGCGCCCTCACTTCACAGACAGGGAAACAGGCTGGGGGCCTGCTTCCTGACCCCCCTGGCAGAGTCTGTGGGCAAGAACAGCGGGTGCGCGTGTCCCCCTGCGGGAGGCGCGTTGAAGCTGAGCCATGGGGGAGGCGGTGCTGCCTCTGGAAGGAACAGGGAAGGGGCTTCTGAGGCAGGGATGCCCTGTGTCTTGAGGACCCGGGGAGGGGCACGTGTGGCCGGGGCCTCGGGCGAGTGGGTGCCCAGAGGAGGCTCGGGGGAGGATCTGCTGTGGCTCTGGTGCGGCTGGGGTCCCGAATGTGCGCGGCCGCCGTGTGGGAAGCTGACTTGGGTGGGCGGGCATCCACGTGAGGGTCAGAGCTGGCGCCAGGAGCAGGAGGATCATCCTGACATCTGGAGAGCTCGGAGCGGGCAGATGGGTGGCCGTGAGCCCCGATACAGAGCCTGGCACGGGCAGAGGGTGGGCCGTGGGCCCTGACACAGAGCTCGGCACGGGCAGAGCCAGCAAGGGGCTGACATGGCTGGAGGGTGGCCGCGGGCGGAGCAGAGGTGAGGCTGGGCGGGGAGGGAGTCCCTGGCGGGGAAGGGGAAGACGCTGGGGCGCTCCCTGGAGAGGCCCCCTTGACCCACACACGAGGGCCCTGGTGAGTCGGTGTGTGGCCCCGCCGGGGCTTCCCGGGCACACGCCTCCTCTTCTCCTTGGACACGGCTCTGCAAGGACCCAGATGTTCTGTGGGCCCCTCAGGCCCGCCTGAACCACGTCTGGGCGCCCGGAGGCAGCAGGCTGGGCCATGGCTGGGATCCAGGGTTTGGAAGGTCCCCAGACGCTGTGGTCACTTTCTGGGCTGCCGGGGCCGAACGGGAGGCTTGGGCTGTCCGGACGCCCAGGCAGACCCAGCTGCGGGGCCAAGAAGAGCAGGAAGCCACGGGGTCATGGAGAAGAAAGGGGTGTCTGGTGGGGGCGCGTGCCAAGGGTGCCGCTGGGCAGTGGCCCAGGGCCAGTCGCGGATGACGGCTCCGGCCTGCCGCCCCGCCTTGCTGCTTACACTGGCTCACAGGGCCGGGCTCCACTTGGCCGAATTACAGCGGGTACAGCCGTCTGCCCTGTACGTCTAGCCCAGCGCGTCTCGTCACCTGTGCCGGGCAGTGGGCTGGTTTGTCTACAGCATCAAACACAAACCAGCCCCGCCTTCCTGGAGCCGCCAGTCCCGTCCTGGTCCAGAGCATCCTGGTGGGTGCCCGAGGGAGACGGGATCAGTCACTTGTGTGGGGTTGGGGGATGCAGGAGGGTGACATGAGGCTCCAGGGAGAGGGACCCCTGGCTCTCGAAGCGAGATGGGTGGGGCCTGAGACGGGGCAGGTGTCACCCTTGTCCAGGGAGGCCCCACCTCTGGCTGCTGTGATGGAGAATGCAGGGGTGCGTGTCTCTGCGGAAAGTGGGTGCCTCTGCTCGACTCTGGGTCCAGGGGACACTGAGTTCTCTGGGGGTCCCTGGGCCAGATGATCACATTTCCCTGCCTGGCCTGGAAGCCTCTGCCACATGGCTCTTCACTCCACAGCTGTCCGGGCGGGCCTGCAGTGGGTGCTTGGGGTGACCAGCAGGAGGGCCGTGCCTGTCCACCTGAAGCTGCACCCGGGGTTCCCGCAGCGACAGGGCAAAGCCCAGGACCCCCTGGACTGTGGAGGGGTCCAAGCAGGCCTCGGGGTGCCCACTTGCCCCTCAGCTCTCCGGCGTCCACAGCACTGGCCGGCCGCTTTGTGGAGGGGTGCACTGTTCCTGTGCTGGGGGCTCCCAGCTCTAAGAGAAGGGGCTGAGACCAGGGCAAGTGACGCACTGCCGTGCGGAGGTGCACAGACGCTCGGGACGCTCAGGACCCCGGGACCCGAGCCTGGGCTGGTGCGGTGCCCTGGGGGGAGGGATGCAAGTGTTAACAGAAGCCGGTCTGAGGGCAGTCCTGGCTGCCTGCACAGTCACCCCAGAGCCCTGGGGAGCTGGGGTGGGGTTGGAGGGGTGTGACCAGCTCGCCTCCCCAGAAAGACGGTGCCTCAGACCTGGAGGGGTGGTGGGGAGCCTGGTGGGGGTCGAGGGGTGGAAGGGCAAGGCCGGGCAGGCAGGAGGCTGAGGGGCTCCCGCCGGGGGCATGTGACAGGCAGGTGGACTCTCTGAGCCTCCGTTTCCCCCCTTCGTAGCGGGTAGTCCCTCATCTGTCTTCTCGGGGTTACTGTGAGCTGCGTGGACTCTCAGGTCCGGGGAGCCTTGGCTTCCCACGGAGGCAGCCAGGAGCGAGGGCAGGAGCCTCACCAGGGAAGGGCATTTTGAAGGCTGGAATGGCATGCACGCGGGCGCCAGGCTGTGGACAGAGGCATGGAGGGGCCAGTAGGTCAGGGCGGCCGAGAAGCCAGGGGCCGCGGCCCTGCCCTGAGCCCCAAGCAGACCTGCCTTGGGGGAGGGAAGCCCTCCGCGGGACGGAGGAGCAGCTGGTGCCAGCTGTGGAGGGGGTGGCCCAGCCACCAAGGCCAAAGCCGTGTGCTCTGACCCCACTGCGCAGCAGCCTCTGGGGGCAAAATGTGGCCGCTGTGCCCTTGGTCTGCTGCACTGGGCTCAGGTGTCCGCGGGCAGACTCGGGTCAGCACGCTGCCCCCACTCCCGGGCCAGGACCCACCAGTCCACTGCAGGAGCACAGCCAGCCTCTGTCTGTCCCGGCTGGCCTGGCCTGGACGAATGTCAGGGTGCTGTGGACCCCCTGGTGGCCCGCTGGCCGGGCAGGCAGGAGAACCTTGAGCGGGCTGGCCTGTGAGGGCAGCGGGCACCCCAAGTTCCTGCCCCAGGCACATTCCTGAGGCCGTGGGTCAGTGGCCCCCACAGTGGGGCCTTAATGAGGAAACAGGGTCTGGAGCTGTGTAACGGTGACAGCCCGTGGGGGGCGTGGCATGGTGTGGCGGGGGCGTGGCAGGGCGTGGCAGGGCGGGGAGGGCTGGGGCAGGGTGGCACGCGGCCCTGCCCTCGCACCCTGCCCCTGACCCCCAGCTCACGGCATGTGACCGCAGTTTCCCCGGGCCAGGCTGAGGGTGACCAGCCTGGACTCAATTTATCCCAAGTACGCGCGTGTGTTTTTGTACTTCGTCACTGAATCCCGTGCGTAGTGAATTAGTTTCCTGATGTAGTAAACATTTCGGAAGGCCAAGATCCTCTCCCTCCTGTCCCCGTGCCAGCGAAATTCCCCGAGCCCCGCCCTCCCTTGCTGAGCCGGCTTGCTCCTCATCCAGGAGGCGTGAGCCCTGGTTCTGAGACCCTCCTGTCGGCCCCCAGAGTTCCCCGGGGGCCCCAAACCTCCGTTCCAGTCCTGTTCCCTCTGGGGGGAGCGTTGCCAGCCTAGGGTTCAGTGGGGCTCCCAGGCGCCCCCCCCTCCCGGGGCAGGAGTGGTCAGAGCTGCCTCTCAGGCCTGCAGAACAGTGATGATCAGGGCTTCCGGTGAAGGAAAGTCCGAGTTTGAACCCATTTCTTAAAGCTGGTCTCCACAGCCAAGGAGCAGGAAGAGGCGTTAGGCTGCAGGCCATCTGACCAGGGCAGCTCCTCAAGGCCACAGCAGCCCATGGCAGGCTGGAGAAGGCTCAGCAGGAGCTGAGGTGTCCTCGGGGTGTGGCTCGCAGGCTCTAAGGCGGACGCTGTGGCTGGCCCCGGGTCTTCCCAGCTCCCCCCACCCAACACTGTGTCCAGGCTGCCAGAGTCCCGGGGACCTCTGAGAAGGGGACCCCCTTGGTCTGATGGTAGAGTCTTGCTGGGGAAGGATTGCTAAGGCCCCAGGATACCCACCCTGCCCTGGAGGGGCCCAGACCCCCCGCTCTGAGGACTGCTGTGGGACGCGGACCTGGGCCCCAAGTCACATGGCTGCATGTGCTGACCAGCAGCTCCTGGCATTCCGGTCCCGCCCGGTTCTCCACAGGGCCTAGGGGCCCGGGGGAGGTGATGGGGAAACTGAGGCAGAGAGCGGGCAAACCGCTGCTGGCAGGGACCGTGGGGGGGCTGGGCACAGCAAACTGACCCACACACAGACCTATTTCTACTTTGCAGCCTGGACTGGGGAAAGGGCTACCCCGCAGCAGTGTGTGTGTGTGTGTGTGCGTGTGTGTGCCCTTATGCGTGTTTTCATGTGTGTGAATGTGTGTGTGAACGCATGTGCACGTGTGTTTGCACACGCATGCATGGGAGTGTTTCCATTGTTCTACGTGTGGATGCCTGCATGTCTGTGTGTGGGTTTGCACACATGTTTGTCAATGTGTGTGCTTGTGTGTACACATGCATGTGTGTGCACATGTGTGTGCGCATGTGCGTGTTTGTGCCCCCAGCACGGATCTGTCTGCACTGCTGTTTTCTTACACATGTTTGGCATACTTTGCTGCTGAGTTGGGGGGCAGCGGTTTGGGGGGAGGCCGGGCGGTGGGGGAGGGGCTGTTTATGCCAGTTGTCCACCCAGGCTACACATTCTTGTGGTTGTGTCTTTAACTTGGTAAAAATTTGGGAAATTTCTAAATAAAACAAAACAAAGGAAAAACATTTTCAAAAGGATTTCAAAATCGGTGCTGCCACTTCTCCCAGTAACCAGACCCGTGGGGCCTGGGAGATGACCCTGAGTGGGGAGCACGGGAGAATCTTCCAGCAGTCAAAGAGCCAGGCATGCCATGAAAGGATGAGTGTACACCACCCTGAGGCCCCCACCTTCCCTGTGACAGGAGTCCAGAGTGTCAGGCTTAGGGGGAGGGATCGGAAACCTTCCTGTATGCCTGCAGGGCAGGGGGTCTTGGACCCCAGCTCTCTGAGGCCAGTTGGGGCCCCGCAGGAGCTGGGATGTCACTCAGGGCAGCTGAGACGACACCTGCAGATGGGAGAGAGGCGGGCTGTTGGTGGATGGACATGCTCTCAGCGAGGGTGGTGGCCAGTTTTGGGGAGTCTTCTGACTGGGGAGGTGCAGGGGGCCACTAGGCTGAGTCATGGGGTGTGGATGGGGGCCCAGCTGATGACAGCCCCCCCCTCCCTCGTGGTGGGCAGCAGCCAGGGGCTAAGGTCGCTGGAGAGGGGTTAGTGTGGGCAGCCCTGCCCCTCCTCTGGAAGAGGCTCCACAAACCTGCGAGCAGGCTGCAAGCCCTCAGCTGATGGGGGGTGCCAGAGGGCAGGGCCCTGCCGATGGGAAGTAGGGGACCCCGGGGCTGACAGTGAGGACCAGTCTGGCTGGGGAGCAAAGGCAGAGATCAGGGGCTGCATGGGGAGTCTGGGGGCCGTGGGAAGGCAGGACCTCGTGAGGCCCAGGGTGGTCTGGGGGGCTTAGCGACTGTCGTCGGGCCCAGACAAGGGGTTCCCACAGGACTGGGATGCTTGGGCTGCTGGGGGAACAGAAAGGTTGAGGGGCGTTGGGCCTCCCAGGGTGACAAGGCACCCACTCTGGGGCACAGTGGAATGAAAGCCCCTCGGGCCTCTCTGCTCAGCATCGTGCTCCAGTCAGGCCCCCAGGCCCAGGTGGGACTGGTACTGTGGCCCCCCTGTTTGTGGGGTCGGCATGCACGATCAGGGCCGTGTGTACCTGAGAGGGGCTGACCCCCGCCTTCCGCACCCAGGGCCTTGTCCTTGGTGACCCTACCTCCCTGAGTCAGCCCTGCTGTCCCCAGGGACTCAGGGGAGCCCATGGAGACGATTCAGGGCTTGCCATTTCCCAACCAGACCTCCTGCTTTGTTTCCCAGCGAGTTTTAGCTTGTGGCGGCTCCCAGTTTCCTTCCGGGCTGGATGGGCATGTAGTGAGGAGGTGGCAGCCCCAAGGCCGCTGGGCAGGGCTGACCTGTCCCCTCCGTGCCTCTCAACTCAGGTCCAGGCTGGCAGACTGGAGGCCAGTCTCCGAGGGACCTCAGGACGCCCCCTGGGCCTCGTGTCTGGGCTGGGAGCCACAAAGACTCCGTGGGCCTGCGGCCAGCCTCGGCGGCCTGCTCCCACTGTTCCGGACGTCCAGGGCCCGGCCAAGTCTGGCGGCTCCTCTCTGGGCACACGCCCTGCACATTCCTGTCTTTGCCCTTTGCCCAGGCAGTACCCCCTCCCCTCACCATCGCCTGCCTGCCCTCCTGCCCACCCCGACCTCCCGTGTTCAGCCTCGGGCCAGCCCCCAGGGCTCTGTCACTTTAAGAGGGCGATGCCCATGGCCGTGGTTGGCTGGGAGTGCCTAGGATGAGGTGCCACGTCTCACCCGGGGGTGGGACTACAGGGACCAGTTGCCGATCACTGATTTGTGGCCAGGCAGGCTCTGCCCTCCGGCTGAGAGGGCCACTGCTCTGTCTCCAGAGCCTTCTGTGGCTCCCCGGCACCCTTGGTTCTACCCCAGGCCCCTGGCCGGAGCCCCGGGCACTTACTCTTCCTTCTGCACTCCAGGTGCCCCCGGTCCCCACCGCCTGAGCCTCTGCTCCTCTTTGGGGAGCGGCAGCTCCTCCTTCCTTCCTGTTGCAGGCCCCACACGCCTTCCATACCCAGCTCAAATGTCAGCCCTCGGTGCCGACCACGTCTCCCTCCTCTGTGACCACGTCTGACTCGCCGACTCGGGGACCTGATTCAGCAGCCACTTCCCGAGGCTCCTCCACCACGGGGCCCCTTGCTGGATGGCACTGGAAGTGGAGCTGTCACAGGTAAGGGGACCCAGGCAGGGGCTGGTAACAGGGCCCCCTCTGGAGGGGCCGGGGCAACCGGCTGTGATCAAACACCCCTCGCCACTGGCTCAGGAGGGCATTGCCCTGGAAGCCCGGAAAGTCCAAACTTCGGGCAGGGGGGCAGCGGCTCACAGGAACGGGCTGGCAGCCACGCCCCTGGCAGAGCCACAAGCGGCCACTCAGAGGGGCAGGGGGTCGCCTCCCTGGGCAGCCAGGTGGGAGACTCCCTGGGGAGAGTCAGCGTCCCGCACCGCAGTGTTTAACCGCCCCCCAGACTCACCAGGAGAGCCCATCTTGTCAGTGATGTTCTCAGGGCCTGCTTGGCGCTGGGCGTCTGCACTGAGGATGCGCAGGGGCAGGGCAGGCCCGGCCCCACCCCCAGGAGCTCCAGGCGGGTGGTGAGGGCTGGATCTGGCGGGGAGGACCATAGGAGGTGCCTGGAGCAGGCAGGTCGAGGAGCACACGAGGGCCGAGAAGCCAGCGGCGGGCAGAAAGCCGGAATGCGTCAGCTCCCAGGTGGGTGGGCGTCCCGGGCGCGGCTGGACGTCTAGAAGGAGACAGTGAGTAGGGGACGTCCAAGCCAGCCTTCCCACCTCTGGGAGCTCCCTGGGGGCCACAGACTCAGCGCCCCAGCGCCCCAGCTGGCCATTCCTGGAGACCTGTGTGTGGCCCAGACCCCGGGCCCTGCTCCTCCTACAAGCCTGGGAGCTCCAAGGGGCTCTGGCCCTGCTTTACCAGGGCCCCTCTGCCCACTGCCCAGGGATGCACTTGAAGGGTGGGCCAGGGAGGGGCGGGGTGATGCCTTGGGAGGTGGGGGGCCGCAGGGATGGAGTGAAGCCTTGGGAGGTGGGGGCTGTCTGGGGCTGCACATGTCTTGAAGGCAGAGCTGCAGGCTGGCTGGTGCGCAGCACCCAGACCAGGGCTGGGGGTCTGGCCTGAGCCAGCAGCCGGCTGGAAATGGGCCTGGGGGCCGCTGCAGAAGAAGGGCAGAGGGAGCAGGAGCGGGGCAAGACCTGGACGGGGCTGAGTGAGGCAGCGGCCGCCGGAGTCTGCACGCAGGCAGAGGTCCAGAGTGTGGCCCCGGGTCGGGGGTCGTGAGCAGGTCTCTCCTCAGATCCCCACCCAGGAGGCTCCCACCAGGCTGTGGCAACAAGGCCGGGACCCAGAGTGGCTCACGGCACCTGCTTCTGAGGTTCTAAAGATTGAGAAAGGGAATCCCTGGTGGCCCAGGGATTAGAGCTCTGCGCTGTCACTGCTGAGGGCGCGGGTTTGGTTCTTAGTTGAGGATAGCAGCCCACAAGTGGTATGGCATGGCCCCCCAAATAAAGTAAAATAACAATTGAGATGAATGGACAGAGAACGATGTGTTAGTTTTAAGCGTACATTGAAACAGCCTGACGGGTGCGTACAATGCAAAAGGGTCCCCACAATGAGTTTTGCTAACGGCCATCACCCCACAGTTACAGTTTGTTTCCCCAAAGGAGGACCCCTGATTTTGCTCTCCATCCCCACGTAAGGGCTGTGGGAGTCTGAGATGGGGGGCACCGTGCCCCTGCCACTTCGCAGGAGGAGATACCGGAGGGCCAGTGTCCTCGGGGCAGGCCCCGGGCCCAGCTGGACCCTGGGCCCCTCAGCTAGGAAGCAGCAGGCAGAGACGTCGGCAGAATGTGGCTGTTTCCGATTTATAACCTAACAGCTCCACGCGCTCTGGTGACTGAGCTGTTTTTGGCTGGCGTGGTGGCCTCAGGGTCTTCTCAGCGACCCCGTGGGCCAGACAGGGCTCCATTTCCAAGTGGTTCTGAGCAGTGGCATCTGGGGAGGCCTGGGTATGTGGTGGGGGAATCGGGGTTGTGGTGGGGAGCCCAGGTGTGTCGTGGGAGGCCCTGGGGTGTAATGCGGAGCCTGGGAATGTGGTGGGGGGCCTTGGGGGTGTAGTGAGGGACCTGGCTGTGTGGTGGGGGCTCGGGGATGGGGTCACTGCCCGATTTCTGGAACCTGGTTCCCCCCCAGCCCTGATGAGCCCCAGAGGCCCGAGGCCCTGCCTGCACACAGTCTCCCAGCACCGTGGGACCCAGTAGTCAGGATGCCTGCTGGGCTGTGAGGCCCAGTCTGGGGCACCCTGCCCATCAGCCGAGCAAAGGGCATCGCCTGCCCGACGGGGCAGAGAGCCCAGTAGAGGCCCGGGGGCGGCCGGGGCTCCGGTCCCTCCCTGGCTCTTGCCCCACCCCCCATGCTGGGTGCCCGGGGCCGCTGTCGGTCGGTTTGTCCGTCGGCAGCCGTGGCTGCCCCTCTGCCCTCAGCCCCTTGGCCTCCGGCCGGTGGCTCCTTGGGTCCCTGGCCCAGGCTGTGGCTGGGGTATGGGCAGCTGCCATCCGGGTGTGTGCCTGGGGGAACGGCTCTGGGAACGCAGGCAGCAGGAAGCAGAGGTTGGGGGGCGCCGTCCTTTCTGGGAGAGGTGGTGTGAGGCCCCAGGCTCTCTGGCTCCATGTGTCCAACCTTACCTGGCCCGGAGCTGATAAGCCCAGGCTGGGACACAAGGTGCTTGCTGGGCGGGCAGGCTGCTCCAGGGGCTACAGCCCAGACCCCCGTCTCTTTGCAGACGGTCTTCGGGGAGGGTTCTGGGGATGCTGCCTCTAGGAAGCAGCTCCGGGGGGCTGTCCCCGTCCCCGAGCCAAGGGCTGCAGGTAGGCGAGCTCCCTGTGAGGTCTAGGGGAGGGTCCCCCCTGCCTCTTCCAGCTCCGGGGGGCTCCCAGCCATCTTGGGCTGTGTCTGCCTCACTCCAGTCCCCGTCTCCACCATCATGTGGCCTCCCCCATAGTCAGAGCTTTGCCACTTGTGATGGCGTTTCAGTTCAGTTCAGTCACTCAGTTGTGTCCGACTCTTTGCGACCCCATGAACTGTAGCACGCCAGGCCTCCCCGTCCATCACCAACTCCCAAGATTCTACCCAAACCCACACTCATCGCGTCGGTGATGCCATCCAGCCATCCATCCTCGGTCGTCCCTTTCTCCTCCTGCCCTCAATCTTTCCCAGCATCAGGGTCTTTTCAAATGAGTCATCTCTTCACATCAGGTGGCCAAAGTATTGGAGTTTCAGCTTCAGCATCAGTCCTTCCAATGAATATTTAGGACTGATTTCCTTTAGGATGGACTGGTTGGATCTCCTTGCAGTCCAAGGGACTCTCAGGAGTCTTCTCCAACACCACAGTTCAAAAGCATCAATTCTTTGCCACTCAGCTTTCTTTATAGTCCAACTCTTACATCCATACATGACTCCTGGAAAAACCATAGCCTCGACGAGAGAAACATTTGTTGGTAAAGTAATGTCTCTGCTTTTTAATATGCTCTCTAGGTTGGTCATAACTTTCCTCCCAAGGAGTAAGCGTCCTTTAATTCCATGGCTGCGGTCACCGTCTGCGGTGATTAGGGATGCCAGAGAACCCTGCTGCCCCATCTCCATCACGGGATCTCGCTGTCCCCACCTGGCCCCTTCTCTCTGTCTCTGGGCAACCGCTCCCGTGGTGGGGTGACTCCCAGACTTGCCTCCCCACCGCCGACTACTGGGCGGGCCCCCCGGCCCCAGCCCTGGCCCCCTACGTGTCTTCTCAGTCTTCTTTGGGACCTAGAGGCATCGCAGATGTGTACCCCCGTGAGCAGGATTGTCACTTCCCCACTGTGAATGCTATCCCTCTGCAGCCTCCCTCTGGAAGACCACCAAAATTTCAGTTTCTCAGGCTCCAATCCTGGTCCCGTTGTTTGGCAGGTGAAGCATTTGAGCTTCTTATTCATTTTGTCTTGCAGCTGGTTTCCATTGTGACCCAGAAGAAGAATTATAAAGCTCTGAGGGGATACTCAGCAATGGAGTATCCTATGTATTTGATCAGGAAGCAGAGAACTTTTTCTATAAGAGGTCAGAGGGAAAGTATTTTAGGCTTTGTGGGCCCCAGGTCTCTGAGTCTGTGTTGCAAAGCCTCAGTTCCCCTAATGAAAGCAGCTGGAGGCTGTCAGTCAAGAAGGAGGGGTTGCCTTCTGATAGAAAGGAGTTTACAGAAACACAACCGTCACTCAGCCCCCAGCCGCCACCGGCTGACCCGGTAAGATGCAGGTGGTCAAAGTGGCTAAACCAGACGTTTGCAGACAAACTAAATCTCACAGTGGCGCTTGGTCTGGGCACTTACGGTGGTTTGTGAACCCCTGTTAAGTTGCTTCAGTCGTATCTGACTCTTTGCAACCCCATGGACTGTTAGGCTGCTAGGCTCCTTGGTCCATGGGATTCTCCAGGCGAGAAGACTGGAGTGGGTTGCCATTTCCTCCTCCAGGGGAGCTCCCCAGCCCAAGGACCGAATGTGCGGCTCCTGCATTGCCGGCAGATTCTATACCACCGAGGAAGCGCATGGCGGCCTCATCCACCACTTTTAAACGCAACACAGTAGCGTTTCAAGGGACTAAAGGATTTCCCCCACAGTTCACACGGAATAAAGGGCTTTCCTCTTTGCTTAAACAAAGATGAGCTTCTCAAAAGGCACCAAAGCCAGATCATGGCCAAATCGCCACATAAAAATCTAAAAATAGAGTAAGACAAAGTGGATTCCATCTTCTTTCGATTGTGGTAAAATATACACAATAACAGAAAGTTTACCATTTCAGCTGTTTCTGAGTGGCATTAATTACACTCACGCTGAAGAACCAAGGTCACCATCGGTCTCCAGAAACCCATCCATCCTGCCAAACGGACATTGTGTCCCCAGGAAACCTTCACTCCCACCCCCGCCCCAGCCCCTGGCCCCAGCACCCTTCTTTCTGTCTCTGCACTGGATGACCACAGCCCAGAAGCTCACTGCTGACCTTGTGGTTGCTGCATCCTCGGGCCCCATGGGTCACGCACCCCTCCTGGACTCTCCTCGGCGTGGGGATGGGGACCACTGCTTCCTCCCTGTCCTAACACTCGGACTCCCACCCCGCCGTCTGCTCACCAACACCCGCTGAGCCGGCCTACCCCCTGCCCCCTCCAGCCCAAACGCACATCCTAGACTCACAGCTGTGGTTGGCAGCTCCGGGGCAACTCACTAATCCGCACCCCACTGGCTGTGCTGAGACCCGGCCACAGGCACCCTTGGTTGCCCCTGGGGCCCCTCCGGCCCTGAGAGCTGGCCCTGCCCGCAGGGCTCCCCCTTGCCCCTCCTGGCGGCCACTGTGGACAGATCTGACCATCGCTGGGTCTCCTGCCCCCCACCCATCAGCCATCCACCGTCCACTGTGGGGGCTCCAGTTGCCGCTCCAGACCCCTCACAGGCATTCAGAGCCCCCAGGATGACAGTCAGACATAAGTTTCGCCCCTTTTTTTGGTGGACCCCTCTCCCTTTCGTCCTGATGGTCCTGCGTCTGTTCACTGGCCCCCACTCCCCACATGCATCCCCTCTCTGGAGGCTTCCTCTCCTCTGATTGGTTTCAAAGCCAGGGTCGGGGGAGGGAGCACTGTGGTCTGATCATCTTCTGGGGAAGCTGGGGTGAAGCCAGTGCCCAGAGTTTACCGGTGCCGGCGGGGGGTTCAGGGGTCTTCCTTCTCCTAGTCTCCTCCTGCCCTCCAACTTTCCCAGCACTGGAGTCTTTTCCAGTGAGTCAGTTCTTCACATCAGGTGGCCAAAGTATTGGATGTGAGGCTAGGATGTGCGTTCGGGCTGGAGGGGGCAGGGGTTAAGCCGGCTCAGTGGGTGTTGGTGAGCAGATAGGGGGGCTGAGAGTCCGAGTGTTAGGACAGGGAGGAAGCAGTGGTCACTTTGGCATCAGTTCTTCCAGCGAATATTCAGGATTGATCTCCTTTAGGATGGACTGGTTGGATTTCCTTGCAGTCCAAGGGACTCTCAAGAGTCTTCTCCAGCACCACAGTTCAAAAGCATCAATTCTTTGGCACTCAGGCTTCTTTATGGTTTAACTGTCACATTTGTACATGACTACTGGAAAAAGTGTTTTAAATTGTCCATCAAAATTGCGGGGAAAGCCCCATATTCAAATATCTTTTCAGGGACTGAAAAATGCAGGTGTGGGATGTCAGCAAGGTCGGGGGAATGAGGAGGCTGGCAGGACCCGAAGCTGTGACACCTGCCTGGAGGCAGGGACGAGGGGGCGTCTGATGAGCATAGGGTGGCCGAGAGTGCTAATCCATGGCCCTGCTCAGCCTGCTGGGGGCTGCGGCGCTCGAACAAGTGAGTGCCTATCAGCGGTCTCGCCCTGGAGGAAGGTGCCAAGGCAGCCAGCTTCAACCACCTCGCGGACCCCAGCCAGAGGGTACTGATCCCTAGAGGTCAGGCGTCTGATTCCATCTTTCTTGGCCCGAAATTAGTCCTAATTCAAGTGCTCCCCCAAATCAACAAGTGCGGTGCCCGCAGAGCATCTGGCCAGGAAGGCAGCCCAGCGCGGGGGCACGCAGGCTCTGTGGGAGTCAGTGTTTGCCCTCAGGACAGAGCCAGACATGCTCTTCTGGGTTCAGTGCCCGTTTCCAGCAACAAGCCACCCTGTGGCGTGGTGAGAGCCTCCAACCGGCCGGCTGTGGCTGGATTTCAGGATCCCCTCTACTTGAGGGCACGATGCAGGTTCCAGGCGCTCAGGGCCAGGACGCCGCGCCGAGAGTGCCTGCACAGCGCTCCTAGCTGGTCTCCGCTTGGCCACTCCCGGCCGCGGGGCGCTCGCTACCTTTGCTTTCAGCACTCTCCCTCGTTGAGGGGCTGTGGCTCTCGGCCGGCCCTTCTGTCTATGGAGCTGAAATCTGCTGCCCAGGGTGCCATCCCTACCCCTCTTAGCATGAGTCCTACCTCCAGAAGGGTCTCCTGTGTCTCCTCTCTCTGAGCCACTCCCTAAAGGCTCCAGCTGAGGGACAGGCCTTTGCAGGTGGAGTCCCCCCCCGACTCACCCTCTCCTCCCCATCACGTGGCCCCAGTACTGACCCCCACTGCCCAGAGCATCCCGGCTTCTCTCCCGCCCTCACCCTCAGAGGCTGCTCTTGCTTCCAGCCTGGAGTTGGTGGTGGGCCCGGCTGGGCCCTGTCAGTGGGACCTGAGAGGCCTGCTGGAAGGGGCCAGACCCTTTGACCCCTCAGGTCACCCCTTTCCCAGGGCCTTCCCTTGGGGAGCCAGGGAGGCAGCCGCCCCAGGCCCTGACCAAGGACACAGAGGACGCCACGCCATGGAGCGAGGCCCTGCAGTGCACCAGTGGCCTGGTCGTGGCCGCCTGGGACCCAGCACCCCGTCAAGGCCGCCAGGCGGAGCTGGGTGGTGCCGCCAGGGGCCAGTCCCGGCGTCCTCAGGACCAGGATCTCCTCTGGAGCTGAGAGGACAGGGCTCCTGGTCACGGAGTGGCCCCCGCTGACGGGCCTCGTGGACGAAAACCTGAGCTAGAAGTGAGGTACAGGTGTGGGGCCCCAAGACGCTGCCGGCCACCCTGTGTCCCGCTGTGGAGCTGGCAGCAGCCACAGTCAATGCGGGCCCCCAGAGAGACGCTCAGACACACAGACCCACGCAGACGGCACACACCGGCACACCGAGCGTTCCAGAGCTGGCTTAGCACAGCGCCTGCTCTGAACCCAAACCAGACTCCCGCTGGCTGCGTCCCCTGGGGCCATACATGGGGCAGGCGGGCTGGTCCCCAGAGAGACTCCCCCTTCCCCACAGTGCACACAGGCCCTCAGGGAGACCCCAGCCTTGGCCCTGCATGTTCACTGAGGCAGTGGGGGGTGGACAGGACCCTGGACGTGGAGCCCTCTGGCTGTGAGCCAGTGGAGCGGCCTGTCTGGGGTTGAGGGAGGGTCCCTCAGACCCGGGCAGCCTGGTGCATAAAGACTAGGTGGTGCCTCCTTTACGGACGGCTCCATCCCACTTCAGGCATCCCCTGTTGGGTGTGGCGGCCGCAGCCCCCAGCCTCACGGGGAGGCTGAGCACAGGGAGGCCGTCTCACTTTCATCCCCTCCAAGGCGCATGGGCCCGGCCACGCAGGGTCTGACCTCAGGGGGCCTTGCCAGGCCCCAAGCAGAGAAAGGCTCTGGATCTTTACGGGAGTCAAAGAGCCCTGGGGGCCTCTGGCTGACTCAGCCCGCTCAGCCATCAAAGAGCCCAGGGCTCCCTTGGAGCGCCCTCTGCACCCACTCCAGGGGCCCCTGTTCCCCAGCAGCACCTTCCAGAGCAGGCAGAGAAGGCCCAGGTCTGCAGAGCCCAAAGGCCACTTTTAGGAAGGAGAGTCCAGCAGGCTGGTGAGTGTCTCAAGGCCGAGCCGGGATCTGCGTGCACCTCTGCAGGCAGGGCCCGGAGGAGCGGGTCTGAGCTCAAGGCTGCAGGGTCCCCGCTCCCAGCCTCCTTCCTGCCCCTTCCTTAGGTGGGGTCCGCCTGGAGGGACGCCCTCTCCTGATGGGGAAGTGGCCTGAGGCTGGGCCAGGTGTGTTCCAGAAGGGGCTGCGGAGCCCACGCTGCTCCGCTGTGTGTCCAGACCTGCCCTCAACCCCTCGGACCGCAAGGTGAGGGTGAGGCCCCCTGAGCCTCCCGGGGGCCCCTCCTTGTCCCAGACGGACACTCTGAGGCCTGTAGACCAAGAGGGCTCGGGATGGACCAAGGCCAGCACACAGAGCATCTGGCTGGGGAAGCCAGTGGCAATGCGGTGGGGAGATCCAGCAGCTCCCAGACCGGGGCCCTCAGGACGTGAGGACAGCACCCCAGGAGGGCCAGGGTGTCCAGGATGCTGGGTACGGGTGTGTGCCAGACCGCCCCCGCTCCCGCCAGCCTGGCCACGGGGAAACAGGACGGAGGGTGGAGGCCAAGCCCAGGAGGCACAGATTCCTTCTAGTCCACCTGTTCCTCGGTGCCCCACTCACTCCCTCAGTCGTTCACTGAGCCACTCATTCATCTGCTTGCTCACTCATTAACATGCACACTCACTCAGTCCTTCAGGCACACACTCAGTCACGCACTCACTCATTCACTCACTCACTCACTCACTCACTCACCCTGTACTCAGTTTCAGTGGACACCAGACACTTTTCCAGATGCTGAGATAGAGCCGTGATCAAAACAAACTCCTCTTGTGAGGAGCTTGCATTCCAGGAGCAGAACCCTGGGGCCCCCACCCACACTCAACACCTGGGTTGTGCCGGGTGTGGCTGTGGGGATGGGGCTTCCCCTCCATCCTGGGGGGGCAGCCTTGCCTCCAGCTGCACCCAAGGAAGAGAGAGGGACACCCTCACCAGCTCCACGCTCCACTCAGAGCCTCGCTGACCTAACCTGTGACCCCCGCTGTGCACCACCCCACCCCCCCCAGGCGGGCACACACAGCAAGGGGAGACAGGCTCAGGACGAATGAGACGGATCAAAGCCACAGATAAGGCCATGCAGAGCAGGGTCTGGAAGCATTTAGGGCCTGGGGAGGAGGGGCTGCCGCCCTGGGAGCTCCATCTCCAGGCGAGCCTCAGCTGACTGCGCCCGGCTCCCGTCGCCGGCACAGAGAAGCCACACCAATTGCGGCACTGTGTCGGCGGGGTGAGGGCGTCCAAAACCTGCTGTCCAGCTCTGCAGCCAAGTCAGACCCCACAAGCCCTGCGGGAGCCCCCACTCCCTGAGCTTCAGTTTCCCCACCTGTCAAGGGGTGCTGTGCCCCCACCAGACCCCCACTGGGTTAGGGGCTCCCACGGAAGCTCTGTGGACAGATGGGGCAGCCTGGGGAGGGAGTGGGTGGGAGGACGGGGGATGGAAGGGTGTCGCAGGCTCAGGGCAGAGGCCAACCTCCCTGGCTCCATCCCTGGGGCACTTCTGTCCTGGGCATCCTCTGGGCACCGCTGGGCACTGCTGGGGTGCCCGCCTCCTGCAGACAGCTACCCCTTGGGCCGCCTCTCCTGAGCTACAGACTCACCTGCGTGTCCGATTCACATGCCCTGAAGCCAGAACCGCCGCTGCCCTCACTCACACCTGGGCCAGCGCCATCCAGTCACCCCAGCTGGGATCTGGGGGCCCCCTTTATGCCCTCTCTCCCTGGGGCTCAGGTCGAATCGAGCCCTCCCTCCTGCTGAATTCTCATCTGTGTCTCCTCTTTGCTGGAAGCTCCTGCCCACGGACCAACTCTGCCCACGGCCTGCCCACGGGCCGCTGTGCCCTCTGGCCCCCTTCCCCTGCTGCCAGATACACCAGCATGCTGCGCGGCCCACTGCCTCGCCCCGTCCGAGGCCCAGTCCCTCTCTGACTCTTGCACCTGGACCACCTTGAGGGCTCCTGACTGTGCTCCCCGGAGATCTCCCAGGAGCCAGCTAAGAGGCAAAGTTCTGCCTGTGAGCCAGCCTGGCTGCCCAGCTCAGAATTCACGCCTGCCGCCCCAGCACAGCCCAGCAGCTGGATTCGCCCGGTGCCTGGCACCTACTCCAGGCCGCCATCATCTTTCTCTCCAGCGACTCCAGCCCCCTCCCAGCGAGCATCCACTATGCCCCTTCTGGTCTGCGCTTCCTAGGTCCACACCCTCCACGTGGCCCCCAGGTTCCTGCCCAGTGGACCCTGCCGGCCCCTCCGGGGAGCAGACGCTCACACCCAGGGCAGCGGGAGCCGTGGAGAGCTTTCACCCGCGGCCGAAGAGCTGCTACATCTTCCCCGGGGCAGGGGCTGGGCGTGGGGGTGGCACCTCCCGCGGGCCTCGATGCCCTGAGCACCCGGGTCCCTCTGTGTGGATCTGAGCCGCAAACTGCTGCTTCCTGCCCTGTCCACCCCCGTCCCCACCCTACCTGCCTCCCTCATCCTCACCCTCCTCTAGGTGGTCTCCCGGGTCTCCAGGGTCCTGGCGGCAAAGCTGCCCTGGCACCTTCCTGCCCTCCTCCCCAGCCTTCTCGCTGGCTCCGCCCTCGACCCTCAGACATGCTGTGCCCCCTGTGCTTGGCCTGCCCCTCTTCCTGTCCTCGCTGGTGGATGTCGCCCACTGGCAGAGCCCCAGGTCTCCCCGGCCGGTCCACTCTAGCCTCCAGTCTTCAGCCCTGAACCTGACCCAGCACGTGGCCAAGGGACGTCCTGGGGGACGGCCCACGAGCAGCTCGGTTTCCATCCGTCAATGGAAGGGGGACAGGTGACCCACGGGAGGAGCCTGGGTCCCAGAGTCCCACCTGGAGGCCCCGCTGAACATCCACCTGAGCGGTTGCGTGAGCTGGAGGAAGAACGTGGACTGTCTGAGAGGCTAGCTGACTCCCCTGACGGGTTTCCCCCTCCGAGGCCTCGCCAATGGCTCGGTGCAGGGCTGACCGAGCGCTGAAGGCCTCACAGGCTGGGGCAAGCTGATCTGCGGCCACTGTGATGGGTGCAGTCACTTCTACGGCCCTCAGGCCTGGGAGGCTGTCAGCGTCGTCAGCTGCACAAGTTCTTAAGTTTTTCTTCCTAAGCCTACTTTTTCTTGTGTTTTATAAAGAGGCTGAGGGTTTGTTTTTTTTTTTTCAATCTATGAAAATAATGTATCTTTGCAGAATGCACCTTGGACAGTGGAGAAGGAAACTGGAGAAGAAGAAATATCGCTCAGAGCATGGAGGTGAGTGAGGCTTCCCACCAATGCCATCTCAGCCCCGTCTCATCTCTGTCACTCGAGCGGTGGTTCCAGCATTTGAAACATCGGGGTGAGGAGGGGGCTGACGGCAGGCGGACAACGGAACTCAGGGTTGTGACTAAGTTACTCGACGGAAGGACCTTGAAAACCCGAGGGCAACGTGCGCACGCTGGGGGCTCGAGCAGGAAAGCCAGTCCCTGAGGCTCCCAGAGAGGGGTGAGCTCCAGGGTGACCATCAAGTGTCCAAGCCTCTGGTGTGGGGCCGCCGCCACGGCCCTGCTCAGGAAAACCTGGGGCCCCGACGGTGGAGTTGGTACGGCTGGATGGACGCCCCCGGGATGCTGAGTTCCAGCCTGAGCCTGACGGGCGCTCTGAGCCTGCGTGGGAGCAGACCCCCTCCCTGTGAGGAGCTGGGTCCTTTCCTGACTTCCAAGCCTGCTGCAAGCCTGGCATCACTGCATGACCCAGCCTGCAACCTGCGAGTCCTTACCGGAGGGGAGGGCGAGTCACACAGGGACAGACGGCGAGGACACGAGCCCTGAGTGTCAGCAGTGGGAGGGCGACACCCACGCGGCTGGGGGTGCCGGGGCGCAGGGGCTCGCCCGGCCTTGAGGGCTGATGGGACGCGCACTGCCAACCAGCCTAGCGGTTTCCATTTCCCAAAAGCCCGCCCACGGTGCTGTGCCAGGTTCTGGTGCACAGCAAAGCGATTTAGGTAAATACATTCTTCTTGTATTCTTTTCCATTATAGGTTATCACAAGATATTGAATATAGTTCCCTGTGCTGTCCAGCAAGTCCCTGCCTTTTCTGTGTTTTATACATACGAGTGTGTATCTGCTGATCCCAAGCTCCTACTGTACCCCGCTCCCCTCCTTTCCCCCTTGGTAGCTGCAGTCTCCGTTTCTCTGTCTGTGGGTCTATTTCTGTCTGTATCAGTTTCTAGATTCTACACATAATTGATATCATAGACTATTTGTCTTTCTCTGTCTGACTTACTTCCTGAGTATGATAACCTCCAGGCCCATCCATGTTGCTGCAAATGCCACTGTTTCATGTTTTATAGCTGAGTAATATTCCACTGTGTGTGTGCACGTGTGTGTGCGTGTGTTAGTCGCTCAGCTGTGTGCGACTCTTTGAGACCCCATGGACGCAGCCTGCCAGGCTTCTCTGTGCATGGAATTCTCCAGGCAAGAATACTGGTGCGGGCTGCCATTCTCGTGATATATATACACATCACGTCTTCGCTATCCACTCATTTGTTGGTGGGCATTTCGGTGCTTCCACATCTCGGCTATTGTAGACAGAGCTGCTGTGAACACAGGGATGCACGCATCTTTCTGAATTGTGGTTTTGCCCCGACATATGCCCAGGAGTGGGGCTGCTAGGTCCTTGCTGTTGCTGTGCAGTCTCTCAGTCGTGTCCAGCTCTTTGTGACCCAGGGGCTGCAGCACACCAGACTTCCCTGTCCTTCACCATCTCCTGGACTTTGCTCGCACTCATGTCCATCGAGTTGGTGATGTTATCTAACTATCTCATCCTCTGCACCCCCTTCTTTTGCCTTCAGTCTTTCCCGGCATCAAGGTCTTTTCCTACGAGCTGGCTCTTCGCATCAGGTGGCCCAAGTATTGGAGTTTCAGCTTCAGCATCAGTCCTTCTAATGAATATTCAGGGCTGATGTCCTTTAGGATGGACTGGTTTAATCTCCTTGCTGTTCAAGGGACTCTCAAGTCTTCTCCAACACCACAATTCAAAAGCATCAATTCTTTGTGCTTGGCCTTCTTTATAGTCCGACTCTCACATCCAATCTGCTTTTAATATGCCTTCTAAATCTTTCATAGCGTTTCTTCCAAGGAGCAAGCGTCTTTTAATTTCATGACAGCACTTGCTGTCCGCAGTGACTTTGGAGCCCAAGGAAGCACAGTCTGCCCCTAACCTTCCTTACTGGACCTTTCAGAGGGCCCTCGTAGATCCAGTCGTTGGCATTGCTGTCAAGTGTCTCAATGTCATTTATAAATTCGGAGACCGTGAAAAGGACCACTGCGTGGGTCCATGAGCCCAGTAGACCAGTGTAGCTGGATGTTGACCTGACTCTCTTTCTTGACCCCGTGGATCTCCTCGTTAACAGGGGTCCATGGCAGCCCTTCAAGATCAGGGTATTGGTGATCTCTATTTAACACCCCCACAAGCACACAGCCACTTGAGGGAATGGCCTTGGTTACTCCAGGGGAACAGTCGAGAGACCCCAACAGCAGTGCTTACCATGATGTGCGAGACCTTCCTCTCTCCAAGCAGCAGGTTCTGGGTCTGAAACAAATGCAAATGCAGCCGCAGGGCCGTGGCTGGGCTCTGCAGTGGGGCCGTCCTACCTTCAGCCTCTTTCACGTCCATCCCTGATCCCTTTCGAGAGCAGCTCCACCGAGATACAGGCCACCTGTGGACATTTGCAACTCACAGCCTGACAGGTTTGATACATGTCAAACTCACACACACGTATGGTGTGTAAACTGCAGCCACAGCTGGGTGGCACGCACGCCCGTGGCTCCCAAGGTGTCCTCGGGCCCCTCCCCCACCTGCCCCACTGCAAACGCTCACTGTCGCATTCTCCAGGGCCTTCTGTCCTTGGAACCAGGCAGGGAGCCCTCGTGTTCCTTCGGCTTCTTGCCTTCCGCACTGCCCCTGCCATCCTGGGCTTCCCTGGTGGTTCAGCTGGTAAGGAGTCCGCCTGCAGTGCGGGAGGCCTGGGTTCCATCCCTGAGTTGGGCAGGTCCCCTGGAGAAGGGAAAGGCTGCCCGCTCCACTATTCTGGCCTGGAGAATCCCATGCACTGTATAATCCGTGGGGTTCCAAAGAATCGGACATAACAGAGCGACTTTCCCTGAGACTGCTACCGCCTTCCTGAGCACCAGCTCACCTATTCCTTCTCGCTACCCGGTGGACTCGGTCGCTTAGAGTTGCCCCTGTTCACTTTCATCTGTTTTTCTGCGGATGGGCATTTCAGTTGTTTCCAGTTTGGGATTGTTCCAAATAAAGGTCTCATGAGTATCCGCTCACAAGTCTTCGTGTGGACACGCTTTCTTCCTCTTGGGTAAACACTGAGGTGGGGAGTGGCTGGGGTGTATATGGGAGGTGAGGTTGGTTTGGGTGTATATGGGAGGTGGGGTTGGTTGGGGTGTATATATGAAGGGT
>NW_024070199.1:47789021-47863514 GCF_014754425.2 Oryx dammah
AAGGGTGGGGGTTGGTTGGAGGTGGCGGGTGGTTGGGCTGTATATGGCAGGTGGGGGTGGTTGGGCTGTATATGGGACGTGGAAGTGCTTAGGGCACATATATGGTAGATGTATATTTGACTTTTTACGAAACTGTACACTGGGAACTTCCCTGGTGGAAGAGTGGAATAGAAACCACCTACCAATGCCAGGGACAGGGTTCGATCCCTGGTCCAGGAAGACCCCACTTACCAGGGCACCTAAGCCTGTCCACCACAGCGACTGTAGCCTGCGCGTTCCAGGGCCTGAGAGCCGGAACTCATGGGCCTCTGTGCCACTCCTCCCGACGCCCAGCACCCCCAAGCCGGCAAGTGGCAACCACCGATCCCACGTGCTGTGGCCACTGAAGCCTGTGCCCCCGAAGCCTGGGCTCTGCAGCGAGGAAAGCCACTGCAGTGAGAAGCCCAAGCACGGCACCTCCAGAGTGGCCCCCGCTCTCTGCAACTGGAGAAGAAAGCCCGCGTGCAGCAGCGAAGACCCAGCACAGCCAAGTGTAAACGAATACACACAGCGCTGTGTGCACGTCGATCTCAGGCAAAGGTTTAAGACTTTTTTTTTTTTTTTAAAGAAGCTGCACGTTGGAATACAAATGGAGGCAGCCACCGTGGGGAACAGCATGACTGCTCCTTAGAAAACTAACAATAGAATTACCATGTGCTCCAGCAATCCCACGCCTGGACATGTATCCAGAGAAAACTCGAACACGCACCCCAATAGCAGCACTTTTTACAACAGCCAAAACACAGAAGCAGTCTAAGTGTCCATCAACAGAGGACTGGGTAAAGAGACGCAGTGTATGTACACAATGGAATATTACTCAGCCGTGAAAAGGAGAGAAACAACGCCGTTTGCAGCAATGTGGATGGACCTAGAGATGATCAGGCCGAGTGAAGTAAGTCAGACGAAGACAGCACCATGCTACACCCCTTATATGTGGAACGGAAACCGTGACACAGACGAACGTCTCCATGAAGCAGAAGTAGACACACAGACACAGAGAACAGACCTGAGGTTACTGAGGGGAGGGCCACGGGTCCCAGGCGGCGCTAGAGGTAAAGAACCCGCCACCCAGCGCAGGAGAGATGGTGAGACGTAGGTTCGATCCCTGGGTCGGCAAGATCCCCTGAAGGAAATGGCAACCCAACGCAGTATGCTTGCCTGGAGAATCCCACGGACAGAGGAGCCTGGCGGGTACAGTCCATGGGGGTCACCGAGTCAGACACGACTGTGCGGCTAGATGACAAACAACAGTGATGGTGCAACTGATCGTTAGCCGCCTGTGAACACTCATAAGAGTGATTCCTAACTGCCGGCCAGTAAGGATGAGCAGGAGGGGATGACATGGGCCCTGCGACACTCAAGGTCTGACCCGGGAGCGGCTTTTGGGGGCCCTGTGGTTGGGGACACATTTCGAGCCTTCAGAACGCATGTCACTTCCCCTGTGAAGTCGGTCTCACGTGGCCCAGCGGGGCTCAGCTCTGCAGACAGCCCAGTCCCCACCAGGGGTTTCTGTGGCTGTGTCGGGGGCGGCGTGGAAGCCCCAGCGGGGAGTAGCGTGGCCTGGACCAGGAGACAGGGCCCTCCAGAGAGGGGTGGAATGTTCTGCCCACAGCCCAGCTAGAGGGGCTCCTTGGCGAATATCAAAGGCCTTCGTCAGGAAATGCACCGATCCCTGAACTGAGGGGTAGAAGCGGGGGGCCACCGCCCACATGCCACCCCGCCCAAAGCCTGCCCGGGGCTGGGGCTCTGTCCCCACTCTGGCCTGGGGCATGAACGACAGGGCACGGCTGCCCCCAGCGCCCTCAGCGTCCTCGTGTCCAAGGACCAGCTCGCCAGCAGAGAAGCCCCGCTCAGTGGGAGGAGACAGGGCTGCCGCCACCCTGAATGGCCTTGGGATGTGTGCAGGACTCGGGTGGGCAGGAGGGCATCCTGGTCCTCCCGGCCCAAGGGTAACCATGAAGGGGCAGGGTCGGCAGCCCCGGCCTCAGAAGGGCGTGCTCCAGCGCTCAGACCACCCAGCCGAGGGGTGGAGTGAGCTTAGGGAGCAGGGTGGTCTCGGTTTGGGGCCGCTGCAGCTGAAGGTCACACAGAGGGCAGCCTACACAGAAGAGGTTTATTTCTCACAAAACTGGAGGCCGCGAGTCCAAGATGAAGGTGCCAGGGTAGGGAGACTGGTCAGGGTCCTCCTTCTGGGTCACAGACGGCACCTGCTAGCTGAGTCCTCTCTTGCGGGGAGGGGGCTCGGCGGGGTCCCTTTCTCAAGGGCTCTTATCCCATTACGGGGGCTCCTGGTGCTGGAGAGAGGCCCTCAGATGGGGGCTTTGGGAGGAGCAGGGAGAGGTAAGCTCAGCAGTGGAGGGAAGGCAGAGATGGGCTGGGGTTGGGCCACAGGGAGGCCGGAGGTCCAGACCACGGGTGGGTGGGCGGGAGTCAGAAAAGGAAGGAAGGGCCCAGAGGAGCGTGACGGTGGAGGACGGGTGCGGAGCATTAATAACAGAAAATAGGTGTGAGTTACAGAGAACGAGCAGCGGCGAATAGAGCGTCAAGAATGGAGTATGGAGCACGGAGAGCAGGAAGTGGGGCATGGAGAGAGGCGTACGGAATATAGAACATGGGGAGAGGCTTGCAGAGTGTTAGTGGAGGAGGAGCATGGCGGATAAGGGACAGAGAATGAGATCTTAAGAACGGAGTATGGACTGCAGAGTGCTCTTAACAGAGGTGGAGAGTGGAGCACTGATTGGAATAGGAGTATGAGGGAGAGGAGAGGGAGGATGGAGTGTTAATAACGGGGCGCGGAGAACGGAGTGCAGAGCACCGGTGCGGAGCACGAGGCACTGGGAATGGAGAGCTGAGCGGAGCCACAGCAAGGAGAGTAAGCCACAGGGCAGGGAGCGCAGGTCACGGACCTGGGCGTGGAGCGTGGAGAATACGGGACAAGGAACGGACGGTCGAGCATCGACAGTGGAGCACAGAGTGGGACTAGTGGAGAGCGGAGTGTGAATTATGCGGAGCAAAAGCACGGAAAGTGGAGTGCAGGGCGTCAGTGATGGAGTGTGAGATGTGGAGAACGGAAGATTGAATGCAGCAGGACTGTGGAGAATAAGAGCTGGAGCATGCACTGTCAATAACGGAGTGTGGGGTATGGAGAAGAGAGAGTGGTGTATTAATGCTGGAGTGTGGAGAACAGAGTACCCTCCCCAGGGGGCTCGTGGGGCCCCTAGAGGTGGTGATCTGCTTTAGAAGCAGTGGGCCCCGGAGGGACCTTGAGGGCACTGTGCTCAGTCAGACAGGGGCAAACGCTGCATGATCTCAGCCTCCTGTGGAGTCTAAAACAACTCAGATACAAGGAAGAGGCTGGGTTGTCCCAGGCATGACTGTGGTGTGGTCCAAATGGGCAAAGAGGTCCCAGGTCAGGGGGCCCTTGTTCAGCTAGGTTAGCGCCACAGAGTGCAGGGCGGTTGAGGATGCGTGCAGGGTGACCACACTCCTCCACCGGAGTGGACACCACGTGGGCACTGCCATGAGGGAACAGAGGTGGGGTGGGGGTCACTGGGCCCTGGGCAAGCCGGAGGGCAGAGGGCACCAGGGGCCAGAGGGACGGGGTCAGCGCGGGGCTCCTGGGGGGCTGGGGCAAGGAGGGAGGCCCAGTCCCGGCACTCAGGGCCCGGGTTCCAGAAGGATGCTGGGTGCACAAGAGAGAATCACCCAGAACGGAGGCAGGAGGAGCGTCAGAGGGCAGAGGTGAGCAGGCGGTAAGTGCCCAGGGCGGGGGGGAGACCTGAGGTTGGGAGGAGCACAGACTGTGCCTGGAAGGTGACGTGAGCCTCGAGGCTGGGAGGTCTCGGGGGACAAGGAAATGGTCTGAAAGCCCACCCGGGAGTGAAGAGGAGGCTCGCCCGCCTCCAGGCCGAGGGCCCCAGCCTCCACTGCAGCCCCTCGCTCTCCTCAAGGCTGGGCAACCTAATGTCCACCTGCCCTAGTGTCCACCTGCTGAGCCAAGGTTCAGCAGAGGCGGAGTGACCCGCTGTCTGCGCCTTACAGACCCTGCCTCCAGCAGACACCCTACCTTCGGCCTCCTCCACCGGGGCCCCTCTCCTGATCGGAGCCTCCCTCCCCACCCTCTCCATCTCTGGCTCCCAAGCCTCTGGGCGGGTTTCCACCAGCCAGATCCTGTCGAGGAGGACGGAGACTTGAGGAACTGGGACCCTGACGGCCCCTCCTAAAACCGCCTGAGCACACCCAGCCTTGCACGCCTCCACGTGACTTCGACCTCGGGGCGCGCCTCCCCACCCAGCCCACAGACACGCACCCGCCTGCCCAGCCCCAGGCCGGCCCTGCCAAGCCTGCACAGAGCAGCCCCAGCTGACTGGTGGGGCAGGTGCCTGCAGCCCCCCGTGGGGCTCAGAGCGCCCATTAACCTGCCCGAGGCAAGCGGCTGGGCGCCGGAGCAGGGTGGGGGACACCTGCAAGCCGTCACCCTGGGCCCAGGTGAAGGCCGCGGGAGGGGAGGGGGCGTTGCACAAGCCAGGAAGCAAAGGTTGGGGAAAAACAAATGTTATAAGTCAGCTTTTCATCCCTTCCACGAAAAAGCCCTCCATCCAGCCTCGTGGCAAGCGGGGCAGCCTGCCAAGGTTGCTCGCCCACATGTATCAGGCCCCTCCCAGGCCACCCGCCAGCCCTGGGTCTTGGTCCCACCCCCCCAGCAGTTCTCTCCTGAGGGGAAGGGGCTGGGGCCCCAGGAGCTGTCTGCACCCTGTGCGGCCTGGGGCCAAGCTTGGCCACCTGTGGTCAAGTCGAGTAGCATGTCGTAGGATGGGGGTGGATGAAAGCCCTTCTCCTGCGCATCCGCGACCCTCCCCTCCCACCACAGGGAGGCCCCCCTGGGGGCTCCCCAGCTCCAGGCAGCCCCCAGACCACCACAGACAGGCCAAGACTCGGCTGGGACCCGCGAGCAGATGGGGAAACTGAGGCCAAGGAAGGAGGGGTGGGAGGGCGCAGGGAGCACCCCAGCCCTGGGAACTAGCCCTTGATCCCGGGATGGGAGTCGGGGCTGGCCTGGCACTGCTGGTGCCCTCCAGCCTGCCCCCTCCTCCGTGCCCTCATCCCGGGCCGTGCCAGGGTGGGGAGGGCTCTGACAGGCGGAGCCGGTGTGGTCGTCAGGGCAGACCCCAATGGGCTGGAGTGGAGTCCGGCTGAGACAGCATCTGCTTCAGGACCCCAGACGTGCTGAGAAGGGTGGAGGTTGGCGGGGGGCTCCTGCCCCCACCCCAGGTCGCAGGCCCTCAGGTGGGCTGGGTCTGGCCCAGGTCTGGGGAGTTCCCCCACCAGGCCTCCGTGGCTCCAGGCTCACCTTTGCTCAGGAACCTTCTCTGGCTCCTTAGCACCTGCGGGAGGGCTGCCCTCCGGCCCCTCAAGTGGGGAGGGGCTCCCGCCACAGTGCCCCTTACCACCCCATTGCCCCAGGTCCCAGCACGAGGCAGAAGGGGCACGGGGCCTGCTCCCATCCCATGGGCCGCACCCAAAGTGTGTCCACTGGCCTCTGGGGAGACCCCCACAGAAATGGAGCCCCAGGTCCAGAGCCCCGTCCTTCCCCCGGGTACGGGGGACGTCAGCAGGGAGGCCTCCTGCTGGGAGGGTCCGCAGAGGGCAGCTGAGTCTGACAAGCCTGGGAGTGAGGATGAGCTGTGCCCACGTCCCTAGCAGGCCGGGAGACTCTCGGAGCCCCACAGGGCCGAAGGAGCGTCCTGGGGACCCAGCTGACAGAGCTGAGCTGGGGGCTCAGCCCAGCAGCGCCCCCCGCTCCCCACCCTCCTGTCCTGCTCTGGGTGCATTGTCTTTGCCCAGCAGCCCCCTCGGCGCCCCGCCCAGGGCCTCCAGCACTCGGGCCTCCCCACCCAGCCTCTCCCACGCTGCCTCTCCCAGGCTCTGGCCGCGGCCACGCCCCCGGCCCCTCTCAGGCCTTTCCAGAGCTGCCCAGCCCTCCTTCCTGCCCCCAGCCTCCACCCCGGTGGTGCCCCTGGAGCCCCTTCCACAGGCACAGACTGGGTGGAGCCGCGGGCCTCGGGGTCTCAGTCCTGGCTCGGCCTCGGGAGGGGCCTCCGCCACCCGCCCCAGAGGCCTGGCCCTGTGCAGGGGGAGGGTGGGGGATGTGGCCAGGGGGCAGAGGCTGCAGGGCTGCTGGGGGGCGGGGGCAGGGGTCCTCACACTGGGGAGGGAACTGGGGGTCCCCCATAAACTGACTCAGCCCAAAAACCTCAGCCCACACGTGTCCTTCCCCTGCGGACAGCTGAAATGTTGTTGTCTCCTGCGCCCCCGTGAGGTCAGCGGACCTCATGACACCCACTTTGGCCTCTGAGGTGGGGTGTTTGGGGTGGGGGGTGCGGCGGGGGGCACCCCTGCCCCCGTCCCATCCAGCCCCCAGGCCGGGCCCTCCTTCCTGGTTTCTCTGCCTGTGCGGCCCAGAGGCCTGAAAAGAAGGCAGCTATTTCCAGGTGAGGCCCCGCCCCCTCTCGCTTCCCTGAAACTGGGGACCCTCCTGCCGGCCACAGAGACCCCTCAGCTCCTGAGCCCAGCAAGCCGGCTGCACAGTCCTAAAGGGAGCCCCAGGCCTGGCCTGGGCAGGACTCCAGCTGCAGGCTGGGCCCTGCCCGTGGTTCTCGCGTGGGCTGAAGCTTTCAGGGACACAGCACGACCCCTGACCTTCAGGGAGCAGAGCCTGAGGGTCACAGCGCTCAGCGTGTGAATGCTGAGCCCCGGCCGCAGGATGAGGCTCCCAGGAGACTGGTCTTGAGTTTTCCAGGCCGGCCGGCAGGCCTCAGTCTAAACAGAGGACGCTGATAAGAAGGCGGTGGCCAGGAGGCCCAGGCCACCCACCTCTGCTGGCCTCCTGGGTGCTGCAGGCCTCCAGGGAGGGACGCTCAGGAACGACCGCCCCTGTGCTGGCCATTCTGCCCCAGTGGGGGAGCAGGCCTGTGTCTGGGGGGCCTGGGCCCCAGGAGCCCGTTCCCTGGGCCTTGGATCATGGGATGCAGCCCAGAGGCAAGCAGACCAGGTCCCTGTGATGGGGAGTCACAGGGAGAAAGAGGGGCCCCGTGAGCTGCTGGTGGCGCCCTGAGTGGCCTGGCCCGATGGGCAGGGGCCCTGAAGAAGCAGAGGCTGGACGCTGTCCGGGGGCGAGAGGAGGGGTGCTGGTCACACACGCCCACCTCCCCCAGGGCCAGGGGCTGCAGGACACGCAGTCCCCCAGGGTGCGAACCGGGAGCGTAGCAGCCCTTCCCTTCTTGGGGGTCTCAGCACAGAGGAGGGCCTTCCCTCATCCCCGGGGAGCCCTCTTCAGATCAGACTGTGCTTGGGGGGAGGGTGGAGTTGGGTCCGTTGGAGGGGAGCCTCCAGGAAGGCAGGAACCCTGGACCCTGCCGGGGGAGTGTCAGAGCCCCTCAAGGAGGGGTGAGGGGAAGTCCTGAAGCCCTCCTCCTCCGTCAGCTGACCCTGCGAGGCTGGGGTCAACGGAAGCCACATGCCTTTCCAGAAGAGGGGCTCTGTGTCCCCCTCCCTGCACCCCAAGTCCAGCCGTGCTCTGCCGCCTCCCTCCCACCCCTCGGCCGGCTCGTGCTGGTCACTCCTGTGCTGGTGGCCTCCAGGCGAGGCCACCTGTATCTTCTGCTCAGACTCTCCCTGGCAGCCCAAGGTCCCTCCTCCTCGGCCGGTGGGTGAGGTCTGCTTGGCGGGGTCCTTCCGTGCCTCCCTCCCTGGCTGGGCCCCTCCTCCCACCTCCTGGCTCAGGAAAGGGGATGGACGGCTGGAGCAGGCCCACTGGGCGGGCCCTGGCAGGGGGTGTCCCGGCCACACGCTCAGAAGCACCCAGGAGCATCCCCAGGGGCTCCGACCTGCCCTGACAGCCCTAGGCAGACACGGGTGGTGGGGCGGCCTCCTGGGCACATCCAGCCGGGCTGCCCGCCCAGCCACCTAGCAGCCTATGTTCCAGCTGCTGGGCAATGGCTGTGGACCCCCCGACCCAGGGCCCCGGGACCCAAGATCAGGACTCTGCAGGCCCACCTCCAGGGCCTTGCTGTAGCCCGCCCGCCCAGACACAGGATCCACTCCTGGGCTGACGGTGGCTCCACCTTGCCCTGTGTCTGGCCTCCCGAGATGCCCACTCCCGTGGCAGAGCCTTCCGTGGCCGCACAGCCCCCCACGCCCAGCTTCCGGGCATGATCCAGGGGTCAGCTCCGCATCATCTCCAAGAAGGGTACCCTGGACCCTACTGTCGCCTTCGGGGCGGCCTGCCATTCGCCTCTGTGGGGCTCCCCAGGTGGTGCGGTGGTAAAGAAGCCGCCTGCCCACGCAGGAGGCATAGGAGACGCGGGTTCTGTCCCCAGGTTGGGAGAATCCCCTGGAGAAAAGGATGGCAGTCCACTCCAGTATTCTTGTCTGGAGAATCCCTTGGACAGAGGAGCCTGGCAGCTACAGTCCACGGGGTCACAGAGACAGAGAGGACGGAAGAGACAGCATGCACGCACGTGGGTTTGGAAGGCCCAGGTGGCCTTCCCTCCAGCACCAGGGAGTCCCTGGGACCTCCCTGGATGTTAGTACCGGGAGGAAGCAGAGTATCCCCCACCCACACACCTCTCTAGGGCCACGTCTGGTGACGTCGCAGAGCTGGACCGGCCTTGTGTGTGGCCACAGCTCGGCCTTTGCCCTCCTAGAGCTCAGGCCTCCCTGCTGGACCCCGGTGCCCTGGCCACTTCCCTGGCAGACCTGTTTTTCCGGCCAAGGTCACCGCTGCTGAGGGCTTCAGCTGGGCAGCAATGCACCATTATCTCTCTGAGGACCCCAGCCTGCCCGAGGGTCCTGGCCCCTTGGCCTCCGCCTGGGAAGGGGGCATCCGCAGGGGCTGTGGGCTGGCACAGACCCTCCAGCCCTGAGCTTGAGCTGTAGTAAGGAGGGCCCCCACCTGGGTGAGATGGCCTCCAGGGATCTGCCTTCCCCCGGGCTGCAGGGTCCTCAGGCCCTGACCCTCCCTCTGGCAACCCTGGATCCTAGAGCAGGTAAAGGGTCCAGGCGCCCTCTGAGTGGAGTTACCTCCTCCATCAGACACGATTGCGTCCCCCACCAGGGCCAAGACTCTGACCCGCCCTGAGTGGCCTGGAGCACCCATCCCCAGAGTCTCTGCTGCTCTATTGGGGAACAGGAAGGCCTCCCCCCGCAGGCGGGCCCAGGACTGGGTCCCCGGCTGGGACCATGAGAGCCCCCAGCCCCTGCCCCATGTCTGTCCTGCGTGGGTTCTGCAGCTCTGGGGTCCGGGGGACTGAGCAAGCTCTGGAGACTCAGGGGCGACTCAGGCTGGAGACCCTGGCGTTCAGGCACCAGGGCAGCCAGCCCGGGAATGACAGCCAGACGGCTCCAATCAGCTGGAGCCCTCGTACCCAGCTGGCCACCCACCGCTCCAGCGGGCACCCCCAGTCCCGTGCAGGTCTGGCCACTGTCCTCTGCCTAGCCTGCGGCCCCCTCTTCCCCCTCCACCCCCTCCCATCCTCGGCCCCTCCTTCCTGGGGGGGCTCACGGTCTCCCGGCTGTACTTCCCTGGCCCCCATCTGCCCCCACTCAGCATGTCCACAGCCTCACATCCCTCCTGGCCCAGCAGCCCCTCTTTGAGACCCCCGATGGGACCCGTGCCAGCCCCTCCACACGGCCTGCGACCCTACAGGACTGTCCCTCCCGTGGCCTCTGAGGCAGCTTCCTTCTGGGCCCAGCGGGATAAACACAGGAAACAGGATTAGCGAGGAAGGGGAAGCGGCCCCCGAAAAGGCCTCTGCGGGCCGGGCCGGGTCGGAAATACCTATCCTTGAGAAACAGCTGGCGTCGTGGACCAGGGACAGCCTTCCTGGGGCCGCATAGATGGGGGCGGTCAGGAGGGAGCGGGGGGTGCAGGCAGATGGGCCCTGCTGGGCCATGGAGCCCACCGCAGAGCGGGACTGGGGTGCACCTGGGCTGGGGGGTACGGTGGGGTATCCCCAGAGAGGCGGCTACCCCAGCAGGACAAATGACAGTGGGAGCATGGTGCTGACGGCCCCCTGATGGCCCCACCCCAGCACCCAGGGCCTGCGGCCCAGCCGGCCAGCACACTCCATTTGCAGGGGGCACGGGACCCTCTTGCAATCACAGCAGCTGCTCTTCCTGCCGCCCTGGAGCCAACGTAGCTGGTGGTGGCCTGGGTCCTCTGTTCCCGCCTGCTCCCCTCCCCGCAGCTTCGTGGGTCGAGGCCTTGGCTGTGGGTGTCTCCTGGGTGTGGGCCTGGCCTTGCCTGCCCCCTGTGGGTGGGCACCTCTGGCCTGAGTCTGAGAGGCCTGGGAGCCCCACCCAGCTGCCCGGGACCCTAAGTCTCCTCCTGGCAGCTGGGTCTGCCCAGGGGAGAGTTCTGGACGGGCTCCAGGCTCCCCGCTGGCCTGACATGAGAGTATCTGCCGAGCCACCCCCCACACACAGAGAAAGCAGGGGGTCCTCCCGTCAGCTGGTCCCCAACAGTGGGGACCCCAGGGTCCCTTCGCTGGAAGCAGTGGGGCCCTGGGTGGCCAGCATGTGGGCTGGGCAGGTGGAGGCCAGTGTGCAGACTGCCCGCGTCAAGGTGCGGGGAGGGGATGACCAGAAAGTATAGGCTGCAGAGAGAGGAAGGGGGAGGTGAGGGGGGAGGGGCCTCTGGGGGTTCAGCAGGAGGGCGAGTCCACACAGTGTCCTCAAGTCTGGACACCCCTCGCCTTGCTGGGGTCCAGGCCAGGGCCACAGAATGTGGCCCTTGGAGAGGGGCCCTCTCAGCTTTGTGGGCTCCCAGAGGTTCTGGCTCCAGCCCTGTGTTCCTGCCCTTGCAGGGGCGTCCTGACACTCCAGGCTCCGTGTCCCCAGACAGGTTGGTGGGGCTCCGCTCAGACCTACTCGTGATCCCCTCTGATCCCACAGGCGGCCCGGGACTCAAGCAGGTGAGCCCCCGAGCGTGGCACCTGGGGCGGCTGGTGGGCAGGCTCTGTCTCCCCCATCCCCACTTCTGCAGGCCTGTGGGCCCACTCGGCCCAGGGAGGGGGGTGCAGCAAGAGAGGGGTGAGGAGGAGGGGGGGGCAGAGTGGAATCTGGGGTGCCGAGCCTAGGGCTGGCCTGGAGACCCGGAGGGCTGCCTCCAGGGAATCGTTTCTGGGTCTGGCTCGGAGCCGATGTCCCTGCCGCCGTCCCCACGGCCACTGCTCCCCATGGCCGCCTGGAAGAGGCCAGGCACTCTTCTGGCCTTTTCTCCCTGCAAAAGCCTTTGAGGGATTTCTTAGAAAGAGCAATTAGAGAGAGCTGCAGGCCTGGCGCTCTGGGAAGCTCCCAGCCCAGCCCAGCCCAGCCCGCGTCCTCCCCGCCAGGAACCCAGGGTCCCAGGGAGCCAAGGACGCAGGCGGCCGGCCTACCCAAACTCAGCGTCGCCCAGGAGAAAGGAGTCTCTTTCTTCTCTAGTGGGCAAAGGCCCCGTGTGGAGGGACCCAAGGCAGTCTCCGAGTCCACACCATGGATCCTTGGTAGACCTGCAAGCCCAGACTAGCAGGGGCTTCACAGCTGCCCAACACGGATGGCCCACCCTTGGCTTCAGCTCCCCAAGGGCTCGTGGGTCCTCCTTGGGACTGACCCCTCCAGCAGTGGGAACCACAGCCTCTCGGGCTTTGGCTTCTGCTGGGTGGCAGAAGCCAGCATGGGGCGGGGGTGGGTGCATGGGTCTCCCAGGAGCAGAGGGACCAGGAGGCTTCCGGAGGACAGGCCAGCGGGGATCTCCCCTAAACAAGAGGGACATGTGGTATCTGCCCCAGAGAGCTTGGGCTGTGATGCGCTGGTTTCCAGGCACAGGGCGGTGAGCCTGGTTGGGCAGGGACCTCCCCCCGAAGCTTCCCAGGGATGGGATTCACTTGTTGAGGGGCTGCGAGTGAGCAGGAAGCCCTCAGGGACAGAGCAGCCGCCAGGCGCCCTGCCTATCCCCACACTCCAGTCCTGCGGGCTCTGAGGACCTAGCTGGGAGAGGGAACACGTCTGACGTGCCACACAGCAGGGTCCACGGCCCCACGAGCCCGGGCCCCCTCCCTGGGCCTCCTTCCACAGGCACCCAGGAGCCCCTGCCTGCTACGGGGTCCACAGGGCTGGGATACTGAGCCTAGGAGAATGCCGCAACTCCACGCTCAGACTGGACGTGGGCCCTGCGGTCCCCAGGGCTCCCAGGCTGCTGCCCTCCTGCCGGACACTAAGCCACCTGCCCCAGGCTGGCAGGGCCTGCAGGATTCCCCTCGTCCTCCAGTGCCAGCCCCGCATGTACAGTCCCCCCTGGAGCAGAGCCCAGGAAACCAAGGCCTGCACAAATGCCCTGTGCGAGGGCCCTGGGGCCTCAAGGGTAGCTAGACTGGCCCCCAAGGCTGAAGGGGTCTGGCAGAGCTGCCCAGCTCCAGGGAAGCCATTTGTCACAGCTGCAGTTCCGCAGTCAGTGCCCCAGGCCAGGCCCCTGCCCCCACCCACACTCTGCCTGCTGGTGGCTCCAGTTCCTTGACTCCAGAAGGCTCTCTGACCCTTCTGTCCAAACCGAGGCCCCTCAAACCCACCCAGCACTCCCCCCTGACCACCCTGCGCTGTGCCGACCACGGGGGAGGGAGGCTGAGAGCAAGGGCGGCCACTCTGAGAAGTCCTGGCAGGTGACCCCTACCCTGTGCCCACAGCACGTGGGCACCCTGAGATGAGTCACTTCACAGAAAGATCCCTGCCCCCCACCCGCCACAGCCCCTCTCAGGAGCGTTTCAGGGGCGCCTTATTGCGGCAGCCTTTCAACAGTGCTGTGGGGATCCTGGTGGTGCGCCCCATCTGGGGGCTTCCAGTGGGAGGTTTCAGAGATGCTCCAGCCGGCACCCTTGGCAGAGCGGCTGCTTCCTGGTGGGCGCCGCATGCTCCAGGTGGGTGCTGGGGAGAGTTCCCTACGCTAAGACTACATGCTCTCCTGGCCCAGGGCTGACTCGGCCCTTCAACCGGAGCAGACCCCTGGACGGACAGAGGCTGAAGCTGCGGGTTTCCCTAGGACCCCGGGGCCGGACTCCTAGGGAAGGGTCTGTCCCCAGTGAAAGCCACACACTGGGGCCCAACTGGCCTGACTTCTACCCACACTCCCCCCAGCCCTGGTCTCACCTGCTCAGGGCAGGCAGCTGGTTGGGAGCACCGGGACCCTGGCAGCTGCTCGTCCTCCACCGAAGGCCCCCAGGAGGCTCCATCAGCTCTTGAAATAAGGCTCCAAAAAGCCCCCTTCCCACAGCCTTGCACCCCCTCAATGGGGCACCAGCGCCCCAAGCCTAACAGAAGGGAAGAGGGGGCCCTGGTGGGAGGGTTTGGGGGAGGACTAGGGCCTGTGAGGAGGACATGGGCCCTGGAGCTCCCAGCAGCCCCAGCCTGGAGGCCTAGCCTGGCGGCCTAGCCTGGCGGTGCCGGGCCAGGACCAAATCTCCAGGCTCAGAGGTCACTAGTCTCAGCCCTTCCTGCCCAAGACTCCTGGCCAGCTCTCCTGGCCTTGTCGACAGCAATGGCGACCGTGGGGCCAAAGCCAGGGAGCGCTGGCCCCCAAACCATGCCTGGCACCCCAGGAAGGGCGCGCATGCTGCCGCCTAGTGCTGTGCCGTCCCTGGGGGTCCCGGCCAGCTGGCCTGGCCTCCACCCAGGAAGACCGCACGCTCCCTGCGGGCAGAGCCACCACGGGTCCAGAACCGGAGCCTGGGAGCCCCTGAGCAGAAGGAGAGGGCCCGAGGTGACCCCTCTGCCTGGCCCCTGCTGTCCATCCTGGGGACTCGGGGCTCCTGGCTGGCGCCTATGGGGCAGGCGTCCCCACTGCCCTCCACCTCGGGAAGAGGATGGAGAACGACTCTGGAGCAGCTGCCGTCCGCGGACTGCGCGCCCATGTGGTGCCCATGCTGACCGGCCTCCCAACAGGGGGCTCAGGGGCACTGCGGGGGACAGGCCCAGAGAAGGCCCCACACCCAGCAGCGGCAACAAGGGTCTGGGGGCGGGCCGGGGCTGCCACTCACAGGAGGCAGAGACCAGAGGGGACAGCTGGCAGAGAGGGACCATGAGGCCGTCCCCTGCTGAGGACGGGACTTGAGGTGAGGCCGGGGCTGCGAGCCTTCCAGACCCAGGCTGGTCGGAGCCCACCGCTCTCCCAGCGGCCCCTCCGGCCCCCCGGCATCAGAGGAGAGCTCGGTGGTCCTGGCTTAGCAGGGCGGAAGCCTGGGCTCCCTGGCTTTTCAGGGAGGAGCCCCGGGTCCTAAGCCAGGGCCTTGTAGACAAAGGGCGCAGGCCCTAGCGTCCCGCTGGGTTCCACGTCATCCTGGGCACCACACCACTGACACCACCCTGCCACGTCTGCTGGCGCTAGCCCCCTACTCTCCTGGCCCTGAAAGCTGGGGCGAGCGGGGGGGGTGCAGGAGGAGGGGCCGGAGTGGGCGGGGGTACCCTGAGCTGGCGCCGCCTCCCGTGTTTCCTGGGGGCAGCCAGCTGCTTGTGCCCTTTCTGGGGTCTCGGATGACCCCAGGGCCCACATCCCTGCCTCTCTGGGAAGAGAGCCGAGCTGCCAGGCTGGGAATAGCTGTGCCCTGAAGTGGCCCTTGGGGACACCTGGGCATCGGGGCTGGCCACCCCAGCGCAAGGCTCGGGCACTGGGGGTGTCCCTCCTACCCCGCGTTCTGGCTGCCCCTCAGCCTTTGTCTCCCTGCTGCTGGGGGTCTGTGGGCAGGCCAGGTGTCCCCCAGGCCAGCAGCTGGGGTTGGGGGGTCCTGCCTCCTCTTCCCATACAGACAGTGGGGGCCTCCCAGGGCAGGCCAGGCGGGCTGGGCCAGGGCCAGGGCAGGAGTGAGGCGGTGGGCTGGGGGAGACGCCAGGCTGGGGGGCCGCGAGGAGCAGCTGTGGACTGCGGAAAGGACGCCCCGCGGGCAGCCACGCTCTGCGCATGATGTCTCTCCTGGAGGCCCCGGCCTCGCAAGCTCTCACTTGCTAAAGCTTCTCACTTTCAACCGCTTCCCATTTCCCGTGTTTGCTTTCCTTGCTCGGGGCGAGTGACCCAGAGCCTGCTCTGCACAGCTTGGCTCCTTGGGAGGGCGCTTCCTGGCACGCCTGGTGGGTCGCGCCCTGCTGTCCAGCTGCTGAGGTCAGTGGGGGCCCCAGAGGCACTGCCCACTTGCTCGGAGACCCCCATCGGGAGAAGCAAAGGCAGGCCGGCCTCGGGGAGTGTGCCGAGAGCAGGGGGCTTCGCTGTGTGCTTCCCATGGCTCTGTGGCTGCAGGCAAATGCCTCCCTCTCGGGCTCGGTTTCCCCATCGGTCAAGTTCGGGGTGGGGCTGGCCCCCTCTGGGCCTCTGGTACGCAGGTGCCAACACCGAGAGCCCACTGCCCTCCTTTCTGACCCTGTCACGGCCTCCCCAGGAGCCCCCTGCCCACGAGGACCCACCTCCACACCGGCCCACACATCCTGTGCCCTGGCCAGCCCTCCCTGCGGGACCCAGCTCTGCCCTGTCCCCTCCCCACTATTCCCTAGGGTGGCGGCACAGCGGGCATCCTGCAAGGACTGCCCTCTGCCTGCAAACGTGCACCTGGTCCCCATGGTCAGCCCTCTGTGATGACCGCCCTTCCCACCAGTCAGGGGACCTTCTCAAGGCCAGCTGCCCACTGGTATCCCAGGCCGGGGTGCAGGCTTTGTGGCTAGAGTCCCAACCATGTTGGTCAGGACAGCCCTGCCAGGCCAGGCCAGGGCCCAACAGCCACCTGGGGATAGGAAGGAGGTTCCGAGAAGCCAGGAGTCAGAGCTCTGACTGAGGATGGGAAAAGGGGGTGCCTGACATTTCCCAGGAGTCTCTCGTGGGACCCCCATGGATGGCATGGTCATTCATGCCAGTTGGGTGGCAGGAGCTGGAAGCTAGGTCAGAGGGCAGAAGACAATGCCGTGCCTACCTGGGAGATGCCGGCCCCCACTGGCGGGGATGAGCCCGCTCTCTCACACCTGAATCTGGGCAGCAAGCAGGTGCAGGGGGCAGTCTTTCTGGCCCAGGAGGCCTAGAAGGGGTGGATTTTGGAAAGCCCTAAGACACTGCACAGACACACAGACAAGGTGTCTGCAGGTTGGTCTGGACCAGTTGTCCACAGGAGGCCAAGGCTTTCTGCTCACATAACTGAGAGACCAGACTTGCCACCCCTCCCTCAGGGGAAGGTGGTCAACAGGGGCAGGTTGAACAGACCCTTGATCCCTGCTGGACATGCACAGAGCAAGCGGGGCCTCAGAGTCGCTGGAACCACACCACTCACTGGACTGGCCCCTAGAAACGTATCTGTTGGCTAAAGAGGGCCGTCTGGGGTGATGAAGCCCTTTGGGGTAAAAGGAGACAGCAGTGGCTCTGGGCTCACAGGCCCCTGTGCCCATCTGGGGGAGGGGAGAAGCCTGTGCCAGACTGCACCTGTGGGGCACCACCAGTCCCCCCACACACATCCTTGATTTTCTGGCCGCCCTGATTGGGTTGGCAGCTAGGACATGTTTTTATTTCTCTCCTTTGGCCAAGTAGACACATGTGACCTTGACCATCCTTCACGCCATCCAGTGGGAAACTTGAGCCACTAAGGCCACAGGAAACGTGAGCACCCTGGAGAACACGGGCCAGGTGTCAGAGGGAGGAAGGCCTGGACGTGGGGAGGTTGGGCCAGGAGGACGAGAGAGAAGAGGAGGACAGACACCCAGCCTTGTGCGGGGCTGGAGGCTGTGCCAGCTGTCCACTGGAGGTGAGCCTGGGGAGGAGCCCCACGTCCCCAAGGGTTCTCTGTGCAGCCTGGTCACCGGTTGGTCAACCAGCTGGACCAGCTCCCCAGGGCCTCCCAGGGCCTCCTGTCCACACTCCTTCACTGGTGGGGTCCCGCCTCTAACCCCCTGGATGCCCTGCCCCTTGGGAGCAGGTGCTGGAGTACAACCTCAGCTCAGGGCCCCAGACTGCCCCCCGGGAACAGGGGCAGCCCTCAGGGGTGGAGGAAGGCCCCGTCTGCCTCTTGGGGCTGGCAGCCAGCCTGGGGTCCACAACCCTGGGTGGGGGGGTGGGGGGTGGTCCCTGCCCAGAAGGCACATAAGGGAAAATGGAGTCTGGAATTATTTTCTTTGAAAAAAAATAAATAAAAGAGAAAACTTGCTTTAAAAGGGCAGACATCGATGTCCATGGTTTCCTGCACTTGGTCTGGGGCCAATCAGGCGGTTTCAGGAGAAATGGTCCTCTCCTCGCTCTGTTAAATGTGGCCCAGCACGAGCTACATTTGCAAACCACAGGAGACCCGCGGGCAGCAGAGCCCACAACAGGCTGGGCCACATGCAGGATGGGCCCTGGGGAGGACCGGGGCCAGGGCAAGAAGGCAGCCCTGCAGAGGGCCCAGCACCCCAGCCACTCAAGCTGCCCATCAGCGTGGGGGAGCCAAGAAGCCGGGATGGGGTGGGGGTGCTGGGAGCCCTCACACAGCCCCTTGCCTCCAGGTGGAGCTGGGGAGGCCCTGCTGAGTCCAGGCCTGAGCCTGGCTCCCCCCGCCCCATCTCCCGACCCCGCCAAAGTACAGCCCACCACCCTCCACCGTCCTGGCCCTGCAATGCCCCTCCTCCCCGGAGAGGGGGGGGCGAAGGCCACATCTCAGCCAGGGGACCACGGCTCAGGACGGTGACACACGGGAGCCAGGCCCCCACTCACGGTAGGCCCTCATCCATCCCCATTCCCTGTGACGCTGGCTCTCCAGGCCTGTGCCTCGCCTCCCAACGAAGTGCGTGAGTGCACACGTGCACAGACACGCTCGAGCGCACACACGCCTCCACACGTACGGCTTGAGTCTGCACCGACCAGCAGGAGCGCCTCCAGCCACGTGTGACTGCGGACATCTTGACAGATTAAAATGAACCGAGCCACGTTTGGGGGTCCCCAGGCCTGACAGCGCAGACCCAGAACCCCCAACCACGTAAGAATCTTGCTTGGGGATGAGATTTGGGTGTGTGTCCCCAGGATGCTCAAGGAGGTGAAGGGTGCTAAGAAATCAAGAGCCTGGATCCTGCGTGACGTCCCTTCTCTGCAGGCCCCGTGCAGCCAAGCAGGTCTCCTCTCTGTCTCTGACAGGTGCTGGGCACTTGGAGGAGGCCCAGTCAGGACTGGCCGCCTGGGTGGGAGAGAGGAGGCCGAGATGAACAACGGAGCCTCCCAAGTTCACGGGCACAGGGGTGTGGGCCTGCTCAAGAACTCACAATGCCTGGTTCTCCTCCCTTCTCTGCATCCAGGGATGCCTCTGTATCTTGAAACCAGCACGATGGGACTATTTACACCAGAGTGATGGGCCTACACTACAGTTCAGGCACCCGTGGCCACAATCCTGTCTTCACTGAGTGCATCGGGACCCCGTGTTCTCTGGGAGGCAGTGTTCCTGAAGACCAGAAGCTGGCAGTTCTTCCCAAGAATTTTATTAAAGGGGCAGTATTTGCTCCAGGTCAGACGAGGACAGGAGAGCTGACGCCATGGAGGAAGGCCGTCGGCCCTGGGTTGACATCTGAGGGCCGGAACGCTCCACAGTGGTGGCGCTGGGTGTCCCTTCCACCTGTCACTCCACCACCAGCCCCCAAGACCCTCCTGAGAGTCCATCTGCACTCTCTGCACAGAGGAATTGTAACAGGAGGTCCACCGTAAAAGGTGTCCTCCCGGGACAGCGTCCATGAGATGGACCAGGTCTGAACCGGCGGGGGTTGGGGCAAGGCTTAATCCCTGGAGGTCTGCGGGGCTTCCAGCTTCCCGTCTCCCACCTGCTGGCCGTCACCCTGGGCCCGGCACCCCGCCTCTGTCTCAGCTTGTCAGCTTCTGGGAGCTCAGGGCCACTGCCTTCTGTGCCAGGGGGCTAAGTGAAGGCTGGGGGACCTCCTGGAGTGAAGCTCCTGCAAGCCTGTCCCCGTCCCCACAGCTGATGCTCTGAGTCAGAGGAGAGGGTTGCGTCTCGTGGTTGGGGGACACGCCACGTGGAAGGAAGAGGCCACTGCCCACCTCACTCCCGGGAGGCTGGCCACAGGAGCCCCCGCTGCCCACCTGGGAGCCCTGGGCGAGGGGCAGCCCATTCGCTCCTCCCCCAGCCCCTTCTGCGTGGGTCACTGGCCTGAGATCTCCGGGTCCAGCTGAGCCAGTCTTGGCAAGGGCCGAGCCTGCCGTAGGGAGGGTGGGGGCCGTGGCTGCCCCTGGGCCTGGGGAGTTCGCTCCTCCCAGGCTGCACTGCTGCAGACGTCATTATCACCGGGAGCCGTGTACAGGGGCACTTTGTACACACACAGGGTCTACAGCCCCTTGTTTTGTCATATAAAGGGCAGGAGGAGAAGGCTCCAACTGCCGTGGAACCTCCGCCAGCAAGGCTGGTGTCGTGAGAATCGCAGCCGCTTCGGTCCATGCACCTCGGCCTTGAGCCTGAGGGACGGGGGTCTGATGGCTGAGCCACAGGCCAGGCTCCCCAGGGTGGCTTCACTCAAGCTAGGGGGAGGGGACGAGGGCCCTGAGAGCACCCTGTGCCTGAGCTTTCACCAAGGCCAGAAGCCCTGAGCCCGGGCTTCCTTCCCAGCACATGGGGCTCCATGCCACCCAGGCACCCAGATCCCTGCAGCTGCCCTTGCTGGAGCCCCCCAGGTCTCGGGAGGACCCTAACACCCACCTCTGGAAGAGGGGTACGGTGGCAGCCTGGGCCCCCTCACCTCCGCACTAGCCAGCAGCCCAGATCAACAGAGGTCAAGACAGCGGAGGAAAAGGACGTGCACCCAGCTTCTCCTGCGAGAACTCCCAAACTCAGTTGTTCTCACTGCTGAACAGCCGAGAGGAGGATGCTGGAACCTGAGAAACACCGATACGGCATGGCCAGGACAAAGGAGACGCTGCACCAGGTGGCTCGGAGCGGCGCAGAACGTGGAAACCAGACCCGCGGTCCCGGGGCCTGCTTGAGGCTGCCACCACCGAACTTCTGGGCTTGGGGCTGAAGGACAGATGGGGAGGCGGAGACCCAGGCCAAGACAGACGCAGGGCAGAGGGCAGCAGGCCTCTATGCTGGACTCCGCCCCAGGGACTGGCCCTGCTGGCTCCTAGCATGGGGCAGGCTGACCACTGGCTCTCCCGGCCGAAGCTGGAAGAGGGAGGGGTCAGGCCCAGTCAGCAAGGTGACAGCCATGGTGGGGGTGACCTGCTGGGCCCAGGGGCACAGGAATAGCGCGAGGCCCAGGGCGGGATTGGGTGGGGTGTCCCACGGGGGCTGTCCTGCCTCTGCTCAAGGGGCCCAGAGGGCAGGGGGCGGGGCTGGGGATGGCGGTAGGCCCGGAGGCCCGTCGAAATGTCAGAGGGTCCAGTCCCAGATATGCCCGCCCGGCTCACTCTAATGGAAGCGTTCAGACCCCGTGCGGCCTCTTCTGCCCAGGGTCCCGCCAGTGTCCCCTCCTCTTGGCAGCGGCCCCTCCAGTTCCTGCCCTCTGGCCCCTACCCTCAGGCGACCTTCCCTGTCCCTTCCCTGTCTCTCTGTCTGAGGCTGAAACCCCTCTGGGATCAGGCTCCTCGTCCACCCTAGAGAGATGAGCAGCAGCCGGGTCTACAGGGCACAGGTCCAGGTCGTGTCCTGGGAGGCTGCCTCTTGCCCACCGCACTCCCCAGACCACCGGAGCCCACCGGAGCCCACTGCTTGGTGCTGGGCAGGGAAGGGCCCATTGGGTTCCCCAGCCGGCACAGCAGGGCTTATCAGCTGCATGCAGAGGAGACCCTGGAAGGTGTGCCCGCACCAGGGCAGAGGGGCCCAGACTCACGGGCAGGGTGAGCAGGGCTGGGCTCCCGAGGGGCTCAGGCGGCCCTGACCCTGGGCAGTGACGGGGACCCAGAAAGTCTGCCCGGCAGCATCTGGCAGGCTCTGAGCCTCCCCTGTGACTGAGGTCTTGGGGCCTCCAGGCAGCCGGGCTGAGGGGGACTCAGAGCCGAGAGGAGACCTGGTCTTAGGGAGGGGCAACGGAGGGCAGAGGGGGCCCGCGTCACACCAACGTCCTGCACTTGCCACCCAGAGGGGCTCTGGGGACCAGCAGAACCGAACTCTGGCCTGAGCCTGGCCTTGTGGCCGACACTGCTCACTGGAGCCACAGGTGAGAAGGGTGAGGGGCCCCTCGTGGGTCTCGCCTCCTCCCACGGCTTGGGCTCATTCGTGACTTGGCCCCAGCCTGCCTCCCCTGCGGGTTCCACCTGGCCTGCTGGACCTCTGAGCATCCCCTAAGGCTCCTCTCACTGGAGGCAGCCTGCGGGCTCAGGGCACCTACCAAGCTGGCCCTTGGGCTAGAGGGCAGAGGCCACTGAGGCTTCCTCTGGAAAGATCCCGAGAGGCAGCCGGCCCACGGGCCGAGGAAGACGGGACGGTGGACGGGCAGGAGGCCTTCTCCCCTCGGGTGTCTCTTGTGCTAGCCAGCACCCCAGATCACCTAAGGTCCAGATGGCAGAGGAGAAGGACATGGATTCACCTTCTCCTGCGAGAAGTCCAGCATCGCAACTGGCTGCTCAGCAACCAAGGGGAGGATGTTGGAACCTACCAAAAACAGACACCCCATGTCCAAGACAAAGGGGACGCCGGCACAGGAGGCTCGAGGGGCGCAGCGATGAGAAAATCACACTCCAAACCTACCGGAAAACGTGGCGCGCTGCAGCCGTGGGGTCGCAGAGGGGAACCCGACTTAGCACGACTGAACACCAGCAGCAGCACCCGGGCCAGAGCGGGGCCGGGGGCCTGGAGCCGAGCGCTCCTCCCCCGCCTGTGGCCTCAGAGAGCAACACTGCAGTCTGACCCCCGGCAGCCCCATCCCACAGGAACGCCCTGGCCCTGGGGCTGGAGGGCAGAGACCACTAGTACTTCCCCTGGGACGATCCCGAGAGGTGGCTGGCCCACAGACAGAGGAAGGCCGTTTGGTGGTTGTGCAGGGGGGCCCCTGGGTGGGGGTGTCTGGGGGCTTGGAGTGAGGAAGGTAGACGCTCCAGCTCCAGGCCGTCTAGGCAAGATGTCCCCTGGCTGGCTGTGTTTGTGAGGCCCGTTTCCGGGGACCTGGGGGCTACAGCAAAGGGCAGCAGCGGAGAGTCTTCCTCCCGGGGGTTCATCCACGCTAAACCCACCAGACTGTGACAGTGGTCTTGCGCGGTTAAGACATCAAAGCTCTCCTGAGTTCAAAGACGTCAGAGGGCAGAGGTCACGTGCCCCGAGTGCCCTCTGTGTAACCTCAGTCCCAGTGGGGGATGCAGGGTCTCCCTGCGGCCTGGCCAGCCCCTGCCCTGTTCTTGCAAAAGCAAAGGAAAACAAAGATCCTCCCTGAGCAAGCCCCCACCTCAAATAAACTGGGCCCCCGCACAGCGGGCCGGCTGGAGGGGTTGTTTGAACCCCAGGCGCAGGCACCGCAAAGAGAAATAAATTCCTTGCTTGATGATGAGAAGGAGGGAAGGGGGCACAGGGTGAAGGAGGGAGATGGGAGGCGGGTGTTTGCTTCTCTTTCCTTTTCAGCTTTTGGGCCCTTGTGGCCTGGGTGCCAAGACCCCAGCCTAGCTCTGCTCGGATACCAACCCTAGGCTCTGGGCCCTGGCAGGGCAGGAGGAAGAAGGTGGGGGTGGGTGGCAGAGGGCTGAGGGGTAGGAGTGAAGCTGGCCGTCAGCCCAGCTACCCACCTAAAGTCCCAGAGGAGGAAGGTCCCGAGAAGACCTAGGGCCGGGCTGGGCGTCAGGGGAGCAGGTCCACTGGCTGCCGCATTGCAGAGGGCACATGGAGACGGGGCTGGGCCAGAGAGCAGGGACCGCTGCAGAGCCCGGGGCTGGGACTGAGCTGAATGGCAGCACGGGGTCTTGGGGGCAGAGCTGGGCTGCCCAGCACCTGGTCCTAAAGGGGGAGCTGGAAAGACAGCCGCTCTCTGCTCCCAGTGGCCCAGGCCTGGCCAGACTCGTCCAGGGGTTCCAGGCCTGGGGCTCTCTTTTCTTGGTACATTCAGGGCTTGATGGGAGGGCAGCTACAGAAGGAAATGGCAACCCACTCCAGTATTCTTGCCTGGGAAGTCCCATGGACAGAGGAGCCTGGAGGACTGCACTCCATGGGGTCACAAGAAGGCTGGAAACGACTTAGCAAGTGAGTGTGGGTGCTCAGGTGGGCAGCGGGCCCCCCTCTGGGGGTTACTCCCTGGGTATCTCACACCAGGGGACATCTCTGAGCCCTGCGGAGCATGAGCAGACCTGAGCGAGGGGCAGAAGACCCCTCCCCACTTCACCTCAGATGGCCCTTGAGGATGGGGTCCATGCCCAAGCCCTGTACCGACCCCCTAGGCCCCAGGAGGATGTGCCAGTGTGGGCACCCTGAGTACTGCCCAGGCAGAGCCAGCCCAGCTGCTCTCCAGTGGCCTCCAGTACAGCCAACTCACTCTGAGCCTGACCAGGCCAGAGTCCCAAGGCCCCAGCAGGAGTCCCAAAGAGCACCCAGTGCCTGGGCGGGGAGGACTTGGCTGCCCTGTGGTGTCCAGCCGCTCTATGTGTCCAGGGAGACATCCCAGACAGCACGGAGCCTCACTTCTGGGGGGAAACTGTGTCCAAGTTGCCTGCACCCCAGGGCAAAATCCCTGGGGGACAAGCAGGTGGGGCTTCTGGAGGCCCCCTGGACCAGGGCTCCCTTGAAGGCCAGCCCTCCCGCCCAGCAGCTCCAAGCTAGCAGGAGGCCCCGGCGTGATTGCTCAGAGAGGGGGTGGGCAGCCTCTGCCCATGCCTGGGTGGCTGCTGGGGGTGCGTGGGGCAGCGGTGGGCTGACTTTGAAGACCCCCAAAGGCCCTGCTGTGGGAGTGAATTCTGGGGGCAGTCCCCCAGAGGAGGGTGCCCGGCTGGAAGGCGGGGCCTTTGGGGACCGTGAAGACACATGACAGAAACAGACCCCGGCCCGTACATCGCAAGTCTTCAAGAAGAGACGTGCATGCCCTCTACCGCACACGTGACAGGTGACCACTGTCCACTGCCATCCGCTCTGAGGAGGCACCGGCCCTCCTGCCCAGGGGACAAGATAAGGATCCTGAGCTCTGCCTCCATGAGAGCCAGCTGGGCCGTCTCTGCATAGGCAGTGCTCAGGGTGCCCGCACTGGACGCGTCCTCCTGGGGCCTAGGGGCTCGGAACAGGGCTCGGGCATGGACCTCAGTGAGGCCGGGGAGCATCCCACATCCCTGGGCAGGCTCTGCTCCCTCACCGGCCCTCGGACTCCGGGTCCTCATCTGAACGCCAGGGGGGCGGGCCCTGCAGGGGGCCCCGTCCAGCCCGGAAATGCCATCACCAGGGGCCCGGAGGAGGGGCCCCGAGGCGGCAGTGCCGGGGCAGGGCAAGACCAGAGAGAAGGCTGGTGGGCTCTGTGCCGGGGGGTCCACCAGGGTGTTAAAGCACAAAGGGGTTCTGGGGGGCCAAGGGTGCGCTTGGTCACCCCAAAGCGGGCTCACCAAGCCCTCTGAGGGTGGGTGCACCTGTGGCAGACCTGCAGAGGGGGACTTTTCCACTTGCCAACCAGCAGGGCAGCCAAGACATGGCGGGGGACCCAAGGCAGGGCAAGAAGATCGCTGGGCAGGTCTGCGTGGCTGTCCCTACAAAGTCCCACAGACCCACGCAACCTGCAGACTTCTATTTCCTCCCAGCCCTGGAGACTGGAACCCCAGACCCAGGTGTGGGCAGGGCTGGTCCTCCCGAGGCCTGTCTCCTGGGCGTGCAGACGGCCGCCGCCTCTCAGGGTCATCCCTTGATGGGGGTGTGAGTGTGTTCTGACCTCCTCTTCTCATGAGGACCCCCATCCTGTGGAATTAGCCCACCTTAGTGACCCCCTTTGAATGGATTCCCTCTGTCAAGACCCCCGTCTCCAAACTCAGCCTCAGTCCGAGGTCCTGGAGGTCAGGACTCCAACATGGGAATTTGGCGGGGGACACAGGTCAGCCCATGACAGTCCCCACCACAAGGCCTGTCACAAGAGAAGATGGCAAGGCCACTTCTGGGGCCTGGGGAGGGGAGAGGGTGTCATGTCTGCACAGCTTGGGGAGGAGGTGAGCCTGGAAGCTGGGAGGAGAGGAGGGCTGGGGGTCTGGGAGCCGGGCCTGGGGAGGGGGCTCCGAGCCCTGGGAATCAAGCCAGGGCCAGGTACGTGGCTGCGGGGAGGAGAGAGGAGCCTGCTGAGCCTCAAGGCCCAGGGACAGGAGAAGCTGGGGGTGCGGGGACGGCAGAGTGGGCGGTGGGTGGGCCCGGCAGGGGGCTGGAAGTGCTGTGGGAGCCCGCTGAGTGCCAGGGGCCCTGGGCGGAGGTGGAGGGACTGCCCCGGGACTCGGACCCCTCTCACATGAGCCCCGGCATCAGGGCCGGCAGGCGGGGGCCGGCCTGGGGACGGGGGCGGCCCCAGTGTGCGCCCAGCCCGCCTCTCCCCTCAGCAGCCCCCAGGCACCCCCGAGGGGCCCCGTGTGGGCTCGGACAAAGGAAGCAACTCACGAGGACCTTTCCTCCACAAGAGCTCATCAGCTCATCAGCGGAGCCCAGATGGAAAAACCCGCCTCCGTGGAGCGCCTCAGGATTGGGAATGATTTCTTTCTGGAAATATGTGGACTGAGGGGTGAGGCAGAGGACAGCCCAGGATGCTCCTAACAGAAACGGGGGTCTCCTCCAGCTGACAGCCCCTCCTCCCCGGGACCCTCGTCTCCTCACCGACCCCCTCTACCCCCTACCCCACCACTGGCTGCCCTAACTCTCCGTGCCGTGGGGCAGAGGGTCTGAGCCCAGGTCCCAGGAGGGCTTACTGTGCCCAGCGAGCAGAGCCACGGAGACGGGCGGCCTCCATGCACGCCCCCCACCGTCACCTCTGCCACCTCAATCCTCCACCCCCATTCTCTCCCAGGAGCAGCAGGCTCTGCTCCCGAGGTGGGCTGGTCCCCGTCAGGCGGGGGCTCTGCTCCAGGAGTCTGTGGGGCCCAGGCCCCCGCAGCCTTGTGGCTCCACACACCCAGGGATGCTGGAGACGCTCCCCGTCTCACTGGGGCAGAGGAGGAGAGGCAGAGGGTCCTTCTGCAGACCCGGGACAGAAGCGCACTGCCCCTGCCACCCACACGTCCTGCCCTTCTCACTGTGGGGCGCCCACCTTGCATGGGGCTGGAGCCCCTTCCGCCTGCACGCCCCAGACCTCTGCTCCCTGGCCAGGCCTCCCACCATCCCCACGAGGCAGCCGCCTGGTCTTTGCAGGCGGGCCAGGACCCCGCCTTCATCTAGGACCCTGACCGTGCCCCGCCCACCTCTCCAGGGCTCCCAGACTGGCCCCTCTGCTCATGGTAGGCAGGGAGCCTCCTTCCCTGAGTCTGTCCTCAAGGAGCTCACAGTCCGTGCGGGAGAAAAGACTCAAATGGGGCATTAAAGTGCCAAGCACAGCCCCCCCGCCCCAGCTGTGAGAAGGGCAGGAGACAAGGGCCTGCAGGGGGCCACCGGGATAGGTCCGAGGCCTCCCCAAATCTGGCCCTGAGTGTCACACACTTGGGGCAGAGAAGGAGCTCAGATGGGTGAGGACCAGAGCCGGCAGGCCCTGGCGTGGATGTGGGAAGGGAGACAGGGCAAGAAGCCCCACTCCCGGGTCAGCCCGAGGGGCAGGGAGGAAAGAGGGGAAGCTGGGCCTCAAGGTGGCTGCGGGCCCGCCTGGCCTCCCAGCCCCCGGCCCCCGACGTGTAGCCTCAGTCTTCAGGAATGTCCTGTCCTTGGCGGGAGCTGCCAAGGAAAATGGACAGGGCCCAGGGGTGGGGGCCCAGGCAGGTGGCTGGCGGCTCTGACACTTTCCTGGCCCAGGCCCGCGTCCCCCGTGGACACTGCTCCAAGGCCGTGGGGCGCTCTTGCATCTGGGGGTGTGGGAGCGCAGCCAGGCCTCCGGCCATCTGCTGAGGCTCCCCCTTGGAGGGCTGTGCTGAGATGTCTGAAATATTTGTTTTGTAAAGGATTAACTTCCAGATGATTCTAGAAGGGGCTGGGAACAATGGCCCTGGCTGCAGCAGGAAGGCCCTTAATCCCTGCTTGGAATCTGGAGCAGGGCAGCTCCTCTGTACCTTCAAAGATGGAGGCATCTTTTCTTCCTCTCTTGCAGCGTCAGCTCGAAAACCCCTCAGTCACTCATTCACTCATTCATTCAACAAACACCTCTGCTGCGACCCAGACCCGCAGGAAGGGGCTCAGGGCCCCGCCTGGCCAAGCATCCCTGCTTTGCCCGCCAGGCGGCCTCTCTCACACACGCCACCCGCATCCTGGTCCCGGTTCCCACGGAAGGGTCGGTGCTCCCTCTGCCCACTCCCTTCCCATCGCGCTTGGGGGGTCCCTTGGGGGAGGGGGAGGCTGGATGCCTCTCCCCTATGAGGCTGCTGTGCAGAGAGGTCTCTAGCCCCTGGTGTCTGCTCTGCGGGGTCCATGGGCACTTGCCGAGAGGCAGGGTCCCTGGGGGGTGGAGGATGGAGGTCGAGGAGAAGAAGACTCCCCTGGACCAGCCAGGTGGGGGCCATTCTGCGAGGGAGAGGGGAGAGGCCCAGAGGACAGGCTGTCTCTGTGGCAGGTCGGGGGCAGTGGTCAGGGTCCCGGCACTGGTCAGCGGAGAAGACCACTGGCGATGCGGCCAGCAGCGTGGTCCTCGGCTCTGCATCCCCTGAGGATGGACTGTCTAGTCTAAGCCCCATGCTGTGGGCTGAGGATGGAGTGACTGTTCTACCACGGATGCAGATCTAATGACAGGGGCTCTTTTTAGGGACCTGACTTTGGCGGTGATGGAGGCCTGGGCAGTCCAGGAGGCATTGCTGCCCCTACTCTGGGCTGGGGCCTGAGGCCGGCAGGGCAGGCACTCGAGAGAGAAGACAAACAGGGCGCGGTGGGGGAGCCGGGGTGGATTCTGCCCACTGGGTCCTGCATGGTTACCCACCCTTGCTGCATGGGACTGGACTTCTGGGCCATAGGCATTAAGGGAGGGTGGGCATGAGGACTGAGCTAGGCCATGAGGTCCTTCTCCGGGACCTTTGCTGCGACCACGGAGAAAGGAGCCTTCTTTGCACTGAAGCCTACCCACCTCCTGGGGCGGCGGCAATAGAACAAGCTAAAAGAAAACTCGAGAAGAGAATCTTCTGCGCGTGAGCTCGCAAAGAAAGAACAGAGCCCTTCTGAGACTGTTGGGTTTCCAGCAGCTCATCAGAGCTTCTAGTTCCATCATCCTACCAGCACGCGGGCCTTCTGCCTCAGAGAGGGGAAAGCTCATGCTCTGCACCTACTAAAGGCCCCTGTCTCTTTCCAGATGTAGGGATGGCCATTTGTTTTGTGACCTTGGTTTTTTGATGGGTTCACAAAAATCTGTCCAGCTTTCTTCTTGCGGTCAGGATGGGACTTAAGTTGTTCAAGCTCTTAGGTTTAAGCACAGCTTAAACAAAGGGAATTCGTCCCCCCAACCCCAGTCCCGGAGGCGGGAAGTCTGGAGTCAAGGAGTCCCAGGGCCACAACCCCTCCCCTAAAAGCTTAGGGGAGGGTCCTTCCTGCCCCTTCCAGCGCTGGGGGCTCCAGGCATCCCTGGGCTTGTGGCTGCGTCACCCCAGTCTCTGCCTCCATCCTCACCTGGCCCCCTCTGCGCCCTTGCTCTCTTCTGTCACTTCTAAGGACACTTGCCATTGGATTCAGGGCCACCTGGGTAACCCAGGACGACCTCCACTGAGATCCTTCATCACAGCTGTGAAGATTCTTTTCCCAATAAGGTCACACTCACGAGTTTGGGGATTTGTTGTTCACTCACTCAGTCACATCCAACTCTGCAACCCCATGGACCACAGCACGCCAGGCTTCCCTGTCCATCACTATCTCCTGGAACTTGTTCAAACTCGTGTCCATTGAGTCGGTGATGCCATCCAACCGTCTCATCCTCTGTCGCCCCCCTCTCCTCCTGCCCTCAGTCTTTCCCAGCATCAGGGGCGTTTCCAGTGAGTCAGTTTGGGGGTGAGGATGTGGACATGTCCCCTGAGGGCCTCTTCAGCTCACTAGAGATCCTGTGCTGAGTGGACACCACGGCCCGGGGGTGGACAGTCTCTAAAAGCAAGAGTAAATGGGCATCAGGGCAGGGAGCTCCCCAGGGGATTGTGGGGGGCCAGCTCTAGGATCCAGCTGAAGCCAGTATGACTTGAGAGCCTGCCTCTTGCAGTCGAGTCTGATGGGCCTCAGTGTGGGTCACAGAGGGAGAAAGAAAAGGATGGGGTGGGGTCAGCTGCCCAGGAAGGGGCTCTGGGGGGCCTGCCTGATGCTTGACCAGGCCACTGCCTGTGGGACCAACAGCTGTCGGGAAAACTGGCCCACCCTCGTTTAGGCGGCAGAGATGCCCTCCAAGGGTCAGAACAAATGGTCTTTCTTTCTGACCATAATCGAGCCCTGCTTCCGGGAGAGGGTGGGCTGGGCATCGTGCAGTGAGGAGGCCGGGGAGAGGCTACCACTGGGTCCAGTGGGTACCAAGGACCAGGCCTGTCCGGGCAGCAGCTGAGGAAGAGGAGAGAAGGTTCTGAGCAGGAGGAGGAGGTGGGAGCCAGGGCTCACAGAGGTGTTAGGACAGCCCTATGACTGTACCTGGGCACGGCAGCTGGGCAGCCACGCAGACAGGTGAGTGAGGTGCGGGTCTGTGCTGGCTGTATTCACACCAAGACGGCAGCTCCAGGCCCAGACGGTGGCAGACAGTCCGCTGGACTGGACGCTGTAGGAGACAGGGCACTGCGTCCTGAGGAGCCTACAGCCTGGCTGGAGGGGCACATGCCCCTGGGCGGCTGGCTCAGCTCCATGAGGCTGCGTCGCCCGCTCTCTCCTGCCTTCTGCGTGCCCAGCCCCGGGGGCAGCATCCCCTCGGGCCCCTGGGGAGGAAGGTGCACAGGCTGGCACGGCCACACAGCTGCAGGCTTGAAGGCAGCGCTGCGGAGGGACTGGCTGAGGAAGCCGGCCCGGCCTCCCTGGGGCGACCTGAGATCTGAGTGGGAGGGGCTGGGGGATAACATCTGAGTTAAAGTGCACGGTCACAGCCTGGAGGCTAGGGAGGCCAGAGTGGCCGAGGGCAGATCCCGGAGCCTCAGCAGCCAGAGTGGGAAGGGAGCAAGGGGTCCCTGATATATACGGGAGGTCAGTGCCAGTGCGGGCCGGTACCCAGAGAGGAGGCTGGTACCCGGTGGAGGTGTCACTGCGTCCTGCCAACAGAATGTGGGTGTAGGGAGAGGGCAGGGAGGTGGTTCAGCCCATGGAGGTGCAGTGACTACCTCCTCGATGACTGGATTTGGAAGATGAGGGGAGCAAGGGATAGAGTGATGAGGGTGGGACCACTTCCATGAAAGAAAGACTGAGAGAGGCAGGGTGGAGAAGAGAGTGGCTGTGACTGGGACTGGTGGGCTGGAGGCACACGCAGGGTGCTAGGCAACACACCGGGGACTAGTGAGGCCTGAGACTTGAGCGTCCGGGAGTCTGAGGGCCTGAGAGGCGGGGGTGCAGGCCATCAGCATGGCTATGCCTGGGCCGCGGGGCGCAAGGGGTGAGGGCAGCCTGGGGCCTGCACTCTCCGTGGCCCCAGGGCCTGTGCCATCCGCTCACTGTCGTCTTGGCTGTGCCCCAGCCCGAGGGCCCAGCTGACCCTCAGTCCTGAACCCTCCGCCACGCCCGGCCCCCTCGCCATTCTCCTGCTCTCCACCCCGCCGGACTCGGGACACGACTTTTTGTTCTAATGGACGAAGCCACCGGCCCCCACCCCAGGGAGTCACTCTCAGCTATCAGGGAAGCCCGCCGGGCACCAGCAACTGCGAAGGCCGCTGTGCTCCCCACCTCACGCCCCAGGGCTGAGTGAGGGCCTCTCTCTGACACCCCCCGCCCCAGGCACTCAAGTGGCAAGCCCCTCTCCACCCACCCTTAAGCCTGCAGGCAATGCCCCTGCACGTCACCAGTTAGCACGGCCCTCCACTTTCTTAGTGTCAGCAGCGCTTTCTGTGTGTGACCTGCCCCGGAAGTAGTACTGAGCGCTAGGGCGGATGTGCACGCCTACCTGGCGGCTGAGGGGTGCACGCTGGGTCCCCAGGACATGGCTCAGCGGTTGCAGTCTAGGCACCGGTTATTTTCCCACTGGCTTGGCAACTAGACTGGAGCAGCTTGGGGCCCAAGGGCCAGCAAGTAGCCCTGTGCAGCCCGCACTCAGGTGAGGGGCAGAGGGTGGAGCTGCCTCCACTCTGGCGCGGTCTGCGGCCTGCTCCTGGGCACGCAGCGGCGATGGAAACACACGTGGTGGGACACTGGTCCAGCCTAGGGCTGGAGACGCTGGCAGCACAGGTGGGAGACTGTCAGGGAGAGAAGGTCTGTCCACGACAGCCCACCGCCCTGGACTGGCCACGCCCGAGGCCACGTCTGCTGGCGCTCCTCACGCTCCTGGCGCCACCCCACGCGCCGAGAGCACCATCCACCGCTGTCACCGCCAAGACCAGCCTCACACCAGAGGCCCCGGAGCCCTGGCAGCCTCTCCACTGGGGAGCCAGCTCCAGCTTTGGAGACTGGAAGCTAAAGTCTAGCCTCTCCTCCAAGTACATCCACAGAGATGCAAATAACCCATTAGGATGCAAAGAGGCAGAGGCTCCCAGCTCTCTCGGCAAATACCGCCCATTCTCCCCCAAGGGCATCAGTGAACAGAAATGGTGGCTCCCCACCCCAGAAAAGTGTGAATATAAGCCAGAAGGACGCCCAGATGGGCCCCAGCTCGGTGACCAGATAGTGGACAGAAGGGCCCACAGGAGCGCCCCAGGCCTGCCCAGGAGCCCACGCGATACAGCGAGCCTGACCGCAAGGGACGGTGGGTCTGGAGCGCCACCACCGGCACCCACGGGAGGGTGAGAGCAGGTGCACGGGGGCAGAAAGGGAGGCCCTGCCCCGTGGTGGACATGACCAGGAGCCCAGGGGAGGACTGTCCAGGGACAGGAGACGAGGTCCAGAGGAAAACCCTTCCTGCAGGGCCTTCAGTAGCCCAGGGGTTCTGGGGGCTGCCACGTCCAGCACAGAGTATTTCGGGGTCTTCTCCCTTGGTCTTGGGCTGATCTCCCAGCCCCATCCCCTCTGTGAGGGGTGCTGAGAGGTGGTGGGTGTGGAGACAGGCGCGGCCGCGAGGCGGCAGTGCAGACTCACACATCCCCACCAAGGTGGCCGCGGCGAGGTCTGCCCACCACGCGATCCGCCCGCGTGGGATCCCGGGTCCGCCCAGGCCGGATACCACAATGGTCCACAGGGTCATCAGGGAGATGGGCTGCCTGTCCGAGCTCCCCCGTGTCACCGCGAGTCACCCCGGGCGGCGCTGCTGAAGTTGGGAGAGGAGAGGAAGCACCTGAGGAGAGTGAGGGATCCCTTGCCTGGGGCGACACGGAGCCAGCTTCAGAGAGACTCTTTCCGTGGGGCCTTCGGCAGCCCGGGGTCCTGGGCGCCGCTTTGCCGAGGGCAGGAGGATTTCACAGCTCTTCTCTCTTTGTCTTGAGCTGACCCGGCCGGCACGTCACAGCCCTTAAACAGAAACCAGTGGCTGTGAGTGTGGGGACAGAAGTGGCCGCGAGGCGGCAGTGCAGACTCACACATCAGTGGCCGGGGTTCGCCCGCGCGGCATCCCGGGTCCAGACGCGCGGCCGTATACCGCGGTGGCCCCGAGGGTCACGTGGGAGGCAGGGCACTCGTCTGAGCCTCCTAAGGCGCCAGGTCGCGCCACACTGCAGCTTCAGCCACACACTCACAGCGCCCGCCTCCCCGCCGAAGTCCCAAGGTGGGACCTTTGTCTTGTCTCCCGGCTGGAGGATGGCAGCCTGTGCCTCTAAACCCTGGACTCTGTGCTTCCAGGCCAGCCTACTGCCTCCCCACCCCAGACAGTCCTCCCAAACTCCGGGTCTTTTATTGAGCAGCATCCGCCTTCAAGGGGAACATCAGACCCTAACAGCCGGCCATTAGCATCTCCATGCTGTTCGCTGTTTGAAATGCTGAAGGGCTGGGCGTGTTGCTGCCTCTGGGTCAGCCGCGGCGCCGCGGCTGGTCTGCTGGTCCCGGGCACCGCTGTCAGTGTGGGTTTCCTCAGGCACCCTAGTGTCCTGGGGTCATTAAGGGCGGGCAGCTGGGCTGGGCAAGCCCACTCAGTGGCTGTTTACTTCCACACACTGCGCGCTGGGACCCACACAAGACCCTGGAGGCGTGTTTCCCCACTGACAGGAGCTGCCTTGGAGCCCTTGCGCTGTTGAGTGTGGACCGCACTGCACCCCAGAGTCACGGCCCCAGGTCACCAAGGTGGGAGACAAGTGGGGGTAGGGGGATAAAGGGCCTTATATCCAGAGGTGACAGGAACCTGAGAGGGAGCCTGGGTAAGGCACAGCCCTAGCTCCAGAGGGACCCTTCCTGCACCAGGCCCCTGGTGGCACAGGGCAGTGGGCACCACCTGGCCAGGGCAGAGGATACCGGAGTCCTTGCTGCTGTATCAGGGGCCACCTCCCTGGCTGGTCGCAACCCAAATAGGGCTGAGAGGTGGTGGGTGTGGAGACAGACGTGGCCGCGAGGCGGCAGTGCAGACTCACACATCCCCACCAAGGTGGCCGCGGCGAGGTCTGCCCACCACGCGATCCGCCCGCGTGGGATCCCGGGTCCGCCCAGGCCGGATACCACAATGGTCCACAGGGTCATCAGGGAGATGGGCTGCCTGTCCGAGCTCCCCCATGTCACCGCGAGTCACCCCGGGCGGCGCTGCTGAAGTTGGGAGAGGAGAGGAAGCACCTGAGGAGAGTGAGGGATCCCTTGCCTGGGGCGACGCGGAGCCAGCTTCAGAGAGACTCTTTCCGTGGGGGGCCTTCGGCAGCCCGGGGTCCTGGGCGGCGCCTTACCAAGGACAGGAGGATTTCGGGGGTCTTCTCTCTTTGTCTTGGGCTGACCCAATAGACCCGTCACAGTCCTTGAATGGAGCCCAGGATTGCAGATGTGGGGATAGAAGTGGCCGCGAGGCGGCGGTGCGGGCTCACACATCAGCGGTAGGGGTTTGCCCACGCAGCGGCCCGGGTCCATGTGTGCGCTCTGCCAGAGACCTTGCTGGTCTGCACAAGCCACATATCACGGTGACCCATGAGCGTCATGGAGGGAACGGGCACTCATTTGAGCCAGCTAAGGTGCCAGGTCAGGCCACACTGTGGCTTCAGCCACGGGTTCCCGCGGCCCTACTGAAGTCCCATGGCATGGGACCTAAGTGACGTTTCCCTGGCATTGGCAGCCTGTGCCACTAAAACCTGGACTTTGTGCTTCTAGCCCAGTGTACTGCCCCCCACCCGGACAGACCTCCCAAACTCTGGATCTTTTATTGAGCTGCATCTGCCTTCAAGAAGAGCCTCCAACCCTAACAGTCGATCATTAGCATCTCCATGCAGTTCAGCTGTTTGAAATGCTAAAGGTCTGGGCGTGCCGCTGACTCTGGGTTCAGCTGCTGCTGGTCTGCTGGTTGCCGGAGCACCGCCACCAAAGCGGGTTGCAGCAGGCACCCTAGTGCCGTGGGGTCATTAACCAGTGGGGATCTGGGCTGAGCAAGTGTGCTCAGTGGCTGGTCATTTCTCCACGCCACGCTCTGGGACCCTCACAGTTCCATGGTGGTGGGTTTCCCGACCAATAGAAGCCCCCTGGGTGTGCCCTGGAGCCCGTGAACTGTGGGAAGTGGGCCCCATAGCACCGTAGAGACATGGTCTCCTGTCCAAGGTGGGGGGCAAGTGGGGATAGGGGGATAAAAGTTCTGGTGCTGGGGATGACAGGGATCTGATGGGGAGCCTGGGTGAGGCACAGCCCTAGCTCCAGAGGGACCCCTCCTGCTCCAGCACCCTGTGGCACAGGGCCCCGGGCACCGCCTGTCCAGGGCAGAGGGTCCCGGGGTGCTCCCCGCTGCATCAAGAGCCACCTCCCTGGCTGGTCGCCCCCCAGATAGGGCTGAGTGGTTGTGGATGTGGAGACAGAAGCGGCCGCGAGGCGGCAGTGCGGGCGTGAGCATCGCCGCCCGCGGCCGCTGTGCCTGAGGTCTGATTATGGCCAAATGTGGGAGTCTGCCCACGGTAAAGTCTAGGGTTTTCTCACATAAATCTGACGGTTCACCCATGGCCAAGGCTGGGATTTTTCCACAGAAATCTGGGGGTTCACCCACGGTCAAAGCTGAGATTTTCCCACTTAAATCTGAGAGTTCACCCATGGCCAAGGCTAGAGTTCTCCCATGTAAATCTGGGGGTTCACCCATGGTCAAAGCTGGAATTTTTCCATGTAAATCTGGGGGTTCACCCATGGTCAAGGCTGGAGTTTTCCCATGTAAATCTGGGGGCACACCCATAGCCATGGTTGGAGTTTTCCCACACAAATCTGGGGGTCCACCCTCAGTCAAAGCTGGAACTTTCCCATGTAACTCTGTGGGCTCACCCATGGTCAAGGCTAGAGTTTTCCTAAGTAAATCTGGGGGTACACACATGGTCAAGACTGGAGTTTTCCCACGTAAATCTGGGGGTTCACACATAGAAAGGCTGGCCGTCTGGCATGGCAGGGATCCAGGAGAGCAGGGTCACCCCAAGCCCCTAACTGAGGTGGACTCAGACCGGGAGAGCTTTGGGTCCCTTGCTGGGGCGTGCCCCCCCCCACCTCATGGCCCCAGCACTGTAAACTTGGTGGCCAAACCCTCCGGATTGCTGGTTCCCAAAGCGCCCCATAAGACCCAGGTGCTTGCCCCAGGGATGAGGTGGCCGCGGAGTTCAAGGCTCTGGTCTTTGTCTGGACTCTGGATGTGAACGGCGGGCTGCTATGCCCGGGGAGGCTGTCGGGCTCACCGCCCCGGTGCGCCTGCGAGCGCAGAGGACAGCGGCACGCCTGGCCCCAACGTGGAGCTGACCGTGGCAGGAGAAGATGGGGCTCCCCGGCCACGGGGGGGACCCTGCCCTGCCCAGGGCACTGTGCTCACAGCAGGCTCCATCGGCCAGATGGCCCTCGAGCAGGAGAGTCGGCTCCCGCCGGCCAGTGAGACCCAGGGAACTTCCCTCGGCCTCCCGGAGCCCCGAGCCCCGCACCCCGCACCTCCTCGCCCCAGGCTCCGGAACCACGGCGTGGTCTCAGCCACAGCGGTGGCAGGAGGCTACTCTGAAGTCCCACCGGGCATCTGGTGGCTCCAGCCCGGACCTCCGTCCGGGGCAGCGCGTGCCCCTGGGGGTTGGGCGGCAGCCGCCTGCGGGGACACAGTGTGGTGCGGGGGGGGGGGGGGGTCTCGGGAACAATGCCAGAGCCTCCCCACCGGATGCCAAAGGAGGGGTGCGGGGCCGGCCCTCTTTGGAGAATTCCAGGACGGGCGAGGTACGTGCGCTGGACCGTCCCGGGTTGGGGCGGGCCTCGCGGGGGCCCCAACACGGTCCCCGTGCTGATTGGCTGGCCGGGCAGGGGCGGGAATGCTGGGCGGGGCTGCCTCCAGTTAGAAAAAGCCCGGGCTAGGGCCCGAGGAGCAGGGTGTGGGAGGGGGGTGGTGGGAGGGATGGGGGGGCACGGGGGAAACTGGGGAAGCGGGGGAACGGAGGGGTAACCGGGGGAAGATGGGGAAGTGGGGTGCAGGGAAGCTTGCGTGGGGTGGGCCAAGGATCACCTTGGACATCTGGAGCCTGGCAGGAGCGGACCCACAGAGGGGCTGGCTTGGGGAGGGCCGTGGGGCGCCCGGGAGCCTTTTGGGGATCATTTTTTGCTCCCGGGCACCCCGCAGGCCGGGCAACATCTGCGTGGGAGGGTGAAAGACCCAAGCTAGCAGCGCGGAGGAGAAGAGGGGGGAGCCAGGCATTCATCCCGGTCAATTTTGGTTTCAGGTCGTGGCGGCTGGTGGACAGGGGGGCTTCTGGAGAGAGGCTCGCTCCGGGGCAGGGGCAACAGAGGCGTAGCTGGCAGCCACGGGCAGGTGAAGACAGCGCTCTGCCGGCCAGGTGAGTCCCCTTCTCCTCGCTGGGCCTCGCTCTCCTGGCCTCCTGCAGAAGGAGGTTCTGGGGAGCGTGGGCCAGCGAGGTGGAGAGGCTGGCCTCCCGGCAGAGCAGCAAGACGCAGGCTGGTCAGGCAGCACAGGTGATACCGTCTCAGGGGGAGCTGAGACAGGGCGGGCTGGGGGGCCGTGGGCCGCCCCGGGTGGCAAGGGCATTTCCAGAGAGTCAGGCGGGAGCTGAGCAGGCAGGGCTGCCAGCACGTGTAGGGGGCACTCAGGCCCCCGGAGCGAGCAGGACAGGGCGGGGACTCAGGACAGAGGGGTTCCCAGCCGCCACTTCACCCACTGCAATTCACTTAGTAGCAGGTCACAGGAGCGGCTCCGGCCAGGCGTCCTCAGGCCTGAGCCGGAGCCTCGAGGGCCGGAGAATGAGAGAGAAGGCAGCGCAGTGCGCGGGCAACCGCGGCGGGATGTCATCTGGGGGGCGGTGGCCGCGGGACAGGCCCGGAGAGATACCCGCAGCAGGGAGGCTGCACGGGCCCAGCCCGTGGACGCCAGCCCCACGCGGCACTGCGGCCCAGGGGCCACGCGGGAGGGCCCCAGTGCACTTGGGGACACTGGGGACACTTGACCCGAACCGCTGGCCCCTGGGATGGGCATGAGAGACAGGACAGCACCCAGGGGAGCCAAGGGCACGGGCGAGACCAGGCTAGGCGGGGCGGGTGGGGTGGCATGAGTGTGCACTCTCGGGGGGAGGGAGGTCAGGGCGCAGGCAGGGGCGAGGGGCCGGAGCCGGGCACCGAGCCAGTGGGAGGGGCACTGGACTTCGAGCCCGTGGCCAAGGCGGGCCTCTGCGGGCGATGACGGAGCGGGATCGGTGCCTCTGAGCTCGGACCGGAGACGAAGGTGAGTGTCTAACCCGCTGCCCTCCTGATGCCCTTGGCCACCTCTGCCCACCCAGTCAGCAACCCCCACCTCTCTCTGCCCACAGCCACGTCTCCAGTGGGGTGATGGTGCCTGCCAGCCACGGAGGCCTGGCGGCCAGGACGCGCGCAGAGGGATATGATATGGTCCGGTGTGATGGAGAGAGCAGGCGGGACCGTCCGGCCTCCCAGGTGAGTGTAGACACGGGTCGTGCCCCCCACCCCGGACCTGCTAACCCGCACTCAGCTTCACGGGCGCCTCTCTCCCACAGAGCACTGGCCCCGCGGGGAGCCGGGATATCGCCGTTCCTTTAGCCTCCTGACGGAGCAGACACTACTGCTGCTCTTCAGACACCCAGAACCCTCAAGATGACAAGGTGAGAGGGCCCCGCCACACGCAGGGCGGCGGGTGCGGCCCGGGCCCCAGAGGCGGGGACTCACGCTCTCCCCTCCCGCAGAAATGGTGCTACCCAGCTCATGCCTGGGACTTGGAACTTGGACTTCTTCAAGTCTTTCTAGCTCTGACTCGAGAATATGCTGCATTTTGGAACCACTACACACCCTAACTCAGGAATCAGCTCTGGAAGGTGCTGGCCCCTCAAGCGCCCCCGCCCCGCCCCCAGCCCAGCCTGCCCCGCCCTCACACCTTCTCTCTGTCCGCAGGTTGACTAAAGGAACGGAAGACCCATACCACCGGAAGAGCGGCGCCCGCGGCGACACCCACCCCGGCCCGGCGACTCCATCTCTGCGGCCACCCCCTGCCCCAGCCCCGAGACCACCAACAGCCTCCCTCCCTCCTTTCCCTCCTTTTCTGTCTCTATCTTCTGATCTTCTCTCTGCTGTCCTTTGCTCAGGAGACTCAGAGCGTCCAGAGCCCCGTTCCCCCCGTCCCCCTTGAATTAATTTGCACTAAAAGTCGTTTGCACTGGTTGGGGTTCTGGAGCCAGCCCTGGTTTCTGAGCGTGTGTAAGCGCGTGTGTGTGCCAACTGCTGAATGTGTAGGCCTCCTCGGCCCGCGACCCCCGCCCAGCACCCTTCCCACCCTCGCGGGTGACTGGGAGGGGGCCCGAGTGGGGGGGCCCGAGTGTGAGGGGCCCCGCCCTCCCACACCTAGTCTGGAGGCTCCAAACATCGGGAGCACGGCACCAGGCATTCCACTGTGTGCCCATCTTGCCCTGTGTCCCTCCCTGCCAGGGCCTCCTCAGATGCCCTGGACTCATCAATAAACTCAGTTACAGGAATTTGTCTCAGGACTCTTGCATTTGAGATGAACGGGTTGGGGGGGGCGTGGGGGGGGGAAATGGGGCGGGGGGAACATGGGAAGACACACGGGCCCCGAGGAGCTGCACACAAGAGTGGGAGCAACCCATGGGTGGGGACACACGGGGGGGGGGTGGCCCAGAGCCGGAACACAGAGTGGGGGGCTGCGGACACAGGGGGGGCGGGGGGGGCCCCTGTGGGTGGGGCAGCCGGGGGGGGCGGGACATAAGGAACTGGGGCAAGCACCACGTGGGGGCTGGGGTGAGGGGCAGGGGGGCCCAGGGTTCCTGCAGGGGGAACAAAGGGGGCCGTCAGCCCTGAGAGCGCCCCTCCCACTCACAAGACCCAAGCGCCTCTGAGCCGCCGGCCAGACCCCCAAGGCCTGGCCTAGCAGGCTGCTTTCTAGAATCGTCCCAGGAGAGTGGGCTTGACGCGCGATCAGGCGAGCCGCAGTGCTGGCAGGAGGTGGGCCATGCCTCCAGGAAGCCCATGGCCCCCACTCTCGTCCCCAGCCCTGCAGGCCCTGAGCACTGGGCTGGGGCACAGTGGCCCCCTCCCCATTCTCTGCTGTGGTGGAGTGGGGAAGTGGTGCTCAGGAGGGCCACAGGCAGGACATCCGTGGAATCTGCTCGGCTGCAGTGGGGGGCAGAGCGGGGCTGAGGGGGTGAGCGCTCATCAAGCGGGCGACAATGGGGCGCCACAGGAAGGGGTGAGGGTGACAGGGAAGAGGGGTGCACAGAAAGGGCCCGCCCAGGCCGCGTCCTGCTGGCGTCCGGCCTCAGGGGTGCACCTGGGGTGCACGGGCAGCCCCTCTCTGCGTGCGGGGCTGCGTCCTGCTGGCTTCCGGCCTTGGGGATCGCCTGGGGTGCACGGGCAGCCCTCCCCTGCGTTCGGGGCCTCTGTCTGGGTACAAGGCAGCAGCAGGCCAGGGCCGCCCCTCTGCCTCTGACCCCCTACCCCCACCCCAGGCCTCTCAGCTCCTGGGCGCCAGGCGCGACGCTGGGAACCCTTGGAAGGAGGGCTGGGTCCTTGGCCCCTTCCCGTGCTCAGGGCAGTCAGGAAATGCCTTGCGGGCCGACTGACCGAGAGGAGATAGCAGAGGCCTGGGAGACCCCCAGCGCGTGCCTTTCCCAGCGTCCGGGCGGCCGGCCCTTGGCTGCCCTGGCTGCAGCCCCAAGAGTCGCCCCCACCCCCTGCACTCCCCCCGGGTTCCGTATCTGGCCTCTCTGGGCCCAGCTCCCCCCGAAAGGAGACGTGCAAATTCCAGGGCTGCAAGGGGGGACAGTCCCAGAGCCGCCGGGCGGGTGGTCGGCACGATGCACTGGGATGAAGGCATTTCATGATATGTTTGCCCATGGCGCACGTAGGGGGGCTCCTGAGAGCCTCCTGCCACCTACCCCCGGGGGTTTTCACGGGCCCCAGCCGGCAGCTCGTGGGCAAGACCTGTCCCTCCCTGGGCCCACAGCCCTCTGGACTTGCCCCCGTGGGTTTTGCCAGCAGGACAAAGAAATCCATCCTTGTAGTCTCTGTGAGCCTGTCTCCCTTGGAGCTCTGCAGAGCTGGCCTCAGAGGACAAAACCAGCCTCCCGGGGCTGGAGGTGGTGTAGTGGGTGCCACGAGTGGCCACGGGGCCCCGAGAGTGACGGGCCGTGGCAGGGGTAAGCAGGGGGACTGGGGCTCTGAGCCCCTCCCACTCTTCTGCTCCAGGCTCCCCCCGGATCCTGAGGCTCAGCTGGGAGTGCGGGCACTCCTCGCCAGGCCCTCAGGCCCTGCCCGATCTTGCTGCATCCACCCCCCGCCCCAACCCACCTCCCAGCTCTGCTTCCAGGCTGGTTGCCTGAGCAGCAACGAGGAGGCCCTGCAGGGGTGCAGGCAGCGCGTGGGGAGGCCAGGGGTGGGCCTGGCGCCCCACCAGGGCTGGGAGAGCTGGTGGCCAGCACAGCGCCCCTCTGGGGAGCGGGGACCCCAGGTTGGAATGTGTTTACCTCTGGCCCAGCCCCACTTCCTGCCTTAGAGAAGGGGCCCAGAGGGGACCATGAGGCAAGCCGGGCTCCCACCCAAAGCCACCTTCAGACGCCCCTGCGCCGAGGTGGGTCCCCAGGCAAATAGGGGCTTGGATTCCACGCCCAAGGCTTGCAGGGGCCTCACATCTAGGCCGGCCCGCAGTCACGCTGCTATGGGGCATTCAGGCTGAGCACCCATCCAGCCTCTGGCCTACGGAAAACAGGACTTCAGGCGTCTGTATGCCCACACTCCTGCGTCCACATGTGTGCCCGTGTGTCTGTGTGTCTCCACGTCTCCACGCGTGTGTCTGTCCACGCACGTCTTCCTGTGCGTATAGTCCCTGCGTGTGGGTTTGTGTGTCCATGTCCCTGTGTCCACATGTGTGTCCCTGTGTGTATGTTCATCTCAGCACGTCCCTGTGGGCCTGTGTGCCGGGTCATTTGTCTGGCTATGTGCTCTCAGCGTATACAGGCTTAACTGGCTGCCTCTCCTGGGCTGTGTGTCCACAGGTCTTTGGATACAACACGAGTGAGTGTCTCTGCTTGGGGTCGTTAACCAGGCCGGTCACAGTGGAGGAGCCCTGTCCAGTTAGGGGTGCTCTGCGGGGCCTACTGGCTTTTGCTTGGCCCTGGCTGCATGTGTAGGCTCGAGCTGGGCCCAGATTTCATGACCTCTGGGCCCACCTTCAGGCCGGGATTGTGGACTCTGGGGTGGGGTGGGGCCGGCCCTCCTTGTAGCCCTGAAAGGTGACAGAAGAATCTCCAATGGTCCAGGAAGTGACACCCTGCCAGGGCCAGCGTCATGCCTGGGGTCAGCGGACAGGTGCCCTGGGAGGCTTGGTGAGCAGGGTGGGCTGCTACGTGGCTTTGTGCCAGCCTGGGCTCTGGGCTGCACCAAGTGCCTGGGCCTGGGCTGGAGGCTGGCAGGGCGATGCTCCTAGGGTGCGGGGGGCCAGGAGGCTTGGCCCCTGCTCAGCCCCAGGACCGCGTACCCAGCCTGGGCTCAGAGCCCTTTTCTGCAGCTCCCTCCTGTGTTTGGGTCTCTCCGTGTGTTGTACCCATTTGAAAAGACCCTGATGCTGGGAAAGACTGAGGGCAGGAGGAGAAGGGGGCGACAGAGGACGAGATGGTTGGATGGCATCACCGACTCAATGGACATGAGTTCGGGTGGGCTCTGGGAGTTGGTGAGGGACAGGGAGGCCTGGCGTGCTGCAGTTCATGGGGTCTCAAAGAGTGGGACACGGCTGAGCGACTGAACTGAACTGAACTGATGTGTTGCACTGACAAGCCCCCAAGCCAGGGGCCCCAGCAGAGATTGCATTACTCTGGAAAGGGCAGACAGAAGGTGCTAGAACGCGTGTGGTCAGCTCGGGCCTCCCCTGAGGCCGTGGTGACCGTGCTGGGCCGCAGCCCGGGCCACTTGCCCGCCTCCCTTCCCGGCCCCTCTCCCCGCACCTCTCCCAGATCGCGCCTGGTGACATGGCTGGCCCTTGGCCAGGACTTGGGGGGGACCAGGGGGCCCCTTCCTGGAAGCCCACCTGCAGGCCGGCTTGCTGGGAAGGGCCCCTCCTCGCGGCCCCCCGCCCGCACCATTTCCTGGAAGCGGTCACTGAGGGTATTCTGTTCCTTGTCAGCACCGTGTTGCATGAAGCAGACACCGCGCTCCAGCATGGAACACCTGGCCGGACACGAGCGGGCAGCTGGGGCTGCGGGGAGCAAGGCGGGCCTGGGGCCGGGCCAGCGGACCGTCCCAGCAGCCCCCGGCAGGGCCGTCCTGGGGGCCGTGATGCTGCGGGCGCAGAGCTGAGGAGGGGGAAGGGGTGCAGGGGTCGGCAGCCCGCGGGTTCCCACGCTCTGCAGAGGCCTCAGCAGGCATGGAAGGCCTGCCCAGAGAGCCCGAGGGGGCGGAGGAGCGGGGTCAGGAAGCGGGGCCGGAGCGGTCACCCTGAACCGGGTAGGAAGAGGCCCCCGGAGGGAGGGGAGGAAGGGGAGGACAGCAGGCTGGGAAAAGCACTCCCGGGGACGAGGAACCAGGAGGGGCCAGACGGGTGGGTGCCAGGAACAGGGCGGTCACAGCCGTGAGGGGACTGTGGGGACCCTGAGTCACCAGGGGGCTGGGCTGGGCCTGGGTGAGCTGCGTGCCAGGGGTGCGGGGCTCACCTAAGGGGCTGGGAGCAGGATGGGGGTCCTAGGCAGGGCTGCAGGACTGGGCTGGGGACACGGGGGGGCACAGACGTTCCTGAGAGATGCTGCAGAGTGTGGTCTCGGGGACTGTGGCCTGCAGGGAGCTCCAGAAGATGGAGGAGGGCCCCTGGGGTTAGGGGTGCTGCAGGGGTGTGGGTGGTGCTCAGGGCCTCAGATCTGAGGACAGAGCAGACTCGGGACACGGGTGTCCCCACACTTCCCCACCCTCCCAGCATCTTTCATGTGTGGGCTGGAGACAAGGGCCGGGGGAGAATAGGGTCCCATGGATTTATCCAGGTGGGTTTCAGATTCTGCCCCGTGCGTGGCGGGGCCCACGAGGCGCAGAGCAGCACTCAGAGCCCCCGGCAGGCGCCCCATTGGCCAGCAGTGACATCACCTCTGTGTCAACACCGAGGAGTCGACAGCTTCCCGCCGGGCTTTATGGAGCAGGACCTGACCGGCCCGGGCCTCCACCCGCGCCTCCCGACGCACACACACTGGCCCACTGTTCTGGGGTCTGGGGGCCCAGGCCCCTCAAGGCTCCACAGGGCTGCCTGTTCCTCCATTCGCCCCCCCAGACCTTGGCGCTCCCCAGCAGAGAGAGTGGGGGCCGTGGCCTGGCCTCCACCTTCGCCTCCCTTCATCCAGAGAGGCCTCTGAGACGGGCCTCAGGCCCAGCGCGGCACAGTGGGCTCCAGCAGGCCCCTGCCAACACCGGAGAAGTGGAAGGGACCAGCCCTTCCCGGCCCTAGCTCTGGTGGATGCCCAGCCTCAGACTGGGGCCCCCTGCTCAGAGGGGAGTGGGGAGAGCCACTATGGGGACAGCCGGCCCACCCAGCTTGGTGACGCCCCTGCAAGTGAGACCTCTGGGGCCTCCTCTGGGGTCAGGGGGCTGGCTGGCCCCTGCAGCCAAGCCCCCCATCTCTGGGAAAGTGCAGGGAGGCCCGGGGCACGGGCAGGGCAGCTCCTGGCCCAGAACCATCTGTGACAGGGCCCCTCAACAGAGAAGGCAGACTCTGCCGGGTTAGGGGACCCCAGAAGGCCTGGGGTCTGGAGGCCTGGCCTCAGAAACCGGCCGGACTTCCTCCGTTCCAGGGCCCCCACTGCCATACTGCTGTGCGGGCCTGCGAAGGGCTCGGATTTAAAGCTTTTGCTCCCCTGAGGTTACTCTTTCTTTCCCAAAGGTTTCTGAGACCCAGACAGGATGAGTTGGCCTAGCATGGCTAGAGAAATTCATCCCGAGAGCCTGCTGGCCTGGGGCAGGCCCTGGAGCCCCCATTCTGGGGTGGTGGACAGATGGGTGGGTGAGTGGCTGCGCGAGGCCGAGAAGGTGGGGGATGAGCAGTCACTAGGGAAGGGCTGGCAAATGACAGGACAGCTTGTGGGCTCTCACCACCCAGGCCCAGCTCCGCTCAGCAGCTTCCAGCCCCCGCCTCTCTGCTGTGTGCCTCCCACCCCCCCATCCCCGCCCACGGCCTTTCCTGGGACTGACCCCGAGCCCAGGGCTCGCAGCCCGAACTCGTCTGTCCCTGCAGGCCCACTGAGGGCCAGGGGCCTACAGCCTCTGGCCCCCGTTGGCCTGTCCGAGGGTGAACGACCTCACCTGGGACGTGGGGGCAGAGGGCATGTGTGCCAAGAGCGGCCCCCGAGGAGCACATGGCTGTTTGCAGGTCGGGAGGCGCCTGAGATAAAGCGGCTGTTTTCCCAGTGGGCTTGGAGCCAGAGGGGGCCGTGGGGCCGCCCCAGCCAAGGCCAGGCTGCTGCCTTGGGCGCCCCTCTGTGTGGATCCCCGGGGGGGCAGGAAGGGGTGGTTGCACAAGCAGGCTCATGCTTGCCAACCAGGGGGACCAGCCCTGCCTCCCCCACCAGCAGCCAGCCCTCCCCCCAGCTCTCAGGAAGCCCCCGCCCCGCAGGCGGCTGAGAGGGTCTCAGAGTATTAGCCTCCCACATGTGGGAGCCTGTCATGCGACGACTTAATTAAGGACAAATTTCACGGGTCCTGGATTTGGTGGGCACAGCCCCTGCCCACCGGGGCTGACACCCTGGGCCAGGGGAGGGGGCTGAAGGAGCTGGGGAGTGGGAGGCTCCAGGCCCGCCGGAGGCGGGCCGGGACGCTGGGATTAAGGGCTGACATGATGTGCCTGTCACGGATAAGTGCTTGTGTAGAGGAGGGGCGGTGGGGGGCTGGATGGGAAGCGGGCAGGAGGGGTCTACAGGAAATGGGCTCAAGAGCCACCCCTGCCCACCCGCCCGGCTGGCCTGGGAGCTTCTGGAGCCTCAAGAAGGCCTCAGGTCTGGAAGCAGACCCTAACCCCAGGCCTCCACGACTGTCACGGGGGGACTGGGGAGCCATCCACACTTCCGCTCCGAGCTGAGCGTGGGGCCCAGCCGAGCCAGCCGGACGCCGTGCTCAGCCCTCTCGGGGGAGGCGGGGGCCGGTAGGAAGAGGCCGGCCCGAGGGCCGCGGCTGCCCAGCCTGGAGGGAGCCCACGGGTCAGGACGGGCCCCAGACGTCCCCGCTCCCTCGCCATCCATCACGGAGCTGTCACCCAGGAACGTGCTCCAGACGCGCTCCCCTCGGGAGGAGGCCCCAGGCAGGCTCCGGTCCCCCGCCCGCCCCGCCAGCACACACCCGAGCTCTGTGAACACGGTGCCCGTGCTGCCCCAGTGCCCCCTTCCCAGCCTGGGCCCATGACCCTGCTCTCATCGTGGACATGGGCCCCCGCACGACTGTTCCAGCCTTCCCCCAAGGAGCCCTGGCCTCCTCCTGCCCGTTGGCTGCCTCAGTGGTGGTGGGGAGGCGCCCACAGATCCAGGCTGTGTTCCCCAAGCCTCGAGAGCAGGCAGCCAGTCCAGCCTGAGCCAAGAGCAAACGGCCCACCATGTCCAAAATGGCAGTACTGTCCCTCAGCGTGTGCCCACTGCTCTCGGGGCGGCTAGCCTGGAGAACACCCCTCGAGCCCGGCCTCCCCCAGGCCGGGTCAGCTCGGGGGGCGGCAGAGGCTCAGGGTTGGTCCCACACAGCGGCCGCCTCTCCCCAGGAACTCTGCCCAGAAACAAAGTAAGCCAGGGGTGAGGACAGAGGGGGAGAGGCCCACGGGGGGTGCTGGGCAACGTCTCCAAACGGGGGGGTTTCCTTGAAAAGGGGATGCCCCCGGCTGACCTCAGCCCCTGCGGCCTGGCCCCTGGTGGACAGAAGCTGCCCGCCTGTTGGGGGCAGCTGTGGGTCTGGTCTGCGGGCTCCCTAGGCCCTCACCCCTGGCACACCACACACAGTCTCCCTCTTTTTCAACACTTGACCTCGGCAGACAACCAGCTTGGGCAGCCCGACCTTCCCTCAGCCAGCCCTGGGAGAGCACCCACTCAGCCTGGCACCAATCCTCTGTCCCCCCTGGGTCTGGTCACTCCAGACTGCGGGCACCCCATGAGGGACAGACCCAGCCCCTGTCCACCCCTGCCCACCAGGTGGAGGTGCTACTGGGTGGTCTGGGGAGACTTCCTGGGAGAGGGGCTGGGGCTCCCAGACTTGGGGTGACTCTGGTCTCCAGATGCCAGTTAGGAGTCTGCTTTGGCCCGGGGTCCCCGCCGCCAGAACCTCAGGCAGGCCTTCTGTACTAACAGGAAGCTTCTCCTGCACACCAACCACTCCCTTGAATTCCACGGGGAGGCAGAGAGGACTCTGTGCCCCACAGACACTGAGGGGACCAGCAGGACGTGGGTACAGCTGGTTTGGACCCCACCTCTGTCTTTGTGTGTGCTTGTGGGTGGGGGGGTCACCGCAGGCCCGGAGGGACAAACTCCAGCAGGAAGACAGCCCTGGAGTGTGAGCCCGTGAGAGGGGCCTGGGGGCGGACGGGGAGCAGAGGAGGAACCTCCTGGAAGGTCAAAGGCTTCCCGTGGCCAAGCCGGAGGGAGGCGGGCTCTATGTCATCCCACCACCCGCCGCCCACTCCCCAGCCCCGGCAAAGTGGGTGGATCAGGCGGGTGAGGAGCGCGTGGTCCCTGGGGCGGCAGCCCCCAGGCAAAGTCCTGGGCAGTGACCTCGGAGCTCAAACAGGGCCGGCGGGGCCGGGCCCACCCCGGACGGTCAGACGGTCAGGGTCAGCACGTCCGCAGTGGAGGGAAGCGTGCAGAGCTGCTCTGGGGGTGGATGGGCAGCCCGTCAGTCGCCTCGCCTCCCATGTTCTTTAGGCTGTGTCCAGCCCAAGGGTCTCTTGGCGTGGGTTGGGGGCCTCCTGCTGCCCGCGCCCCCAGGGCAGCCCAGCTTCACAGCGTCACAGCAGTGCGGTGTCCGGGGGGACACGCTGGGCCACCCCCCTTGACCCCTACCCAGGAGGATCCTCTCTTTCTGAGGCCTGCTGCTCTGCTCAGCAGGGGCCCCGGGTTCCATCCGGGCAGGGAGGGCCTTGCAGCCGGGTTCCCAGCTCCCTGGGGTGCGGGGCAGGCACATAGCATCTCCATGCAGCATGAGGGGCCACAAGACTCCCCAGTAAGTGCCACCCCAGGCAGCTTCCACAGGGGGTGCACAGCCTGCGAGCAGGCCGAGGTGGGCCCGTGCACCAAAGCCGGCTCCCACTGAGTGTGTGTGGGAGAGGCTAGTGAGCCTTGCTTCTAGACGTCGCAGGGCCATGGCGGGGTTCCAAGCCCTCAGGCCAGCGGGGGTCCACACGCCCCCCCCAGACTGACAGCCCAGGGCTTGCTCACAGCTGCCCAGCATGTCACAGCACAACCGTCCTGTGGGCAGTGGGCAGTGGGCAGCGGGCAGGAGAGAGATGTGACTCCCAGAGGTCATGGTCTGGCCTAGGTTCAGATGACCCTGGGAAGGTGGGAGCTGGCATGGGTTCCAGGAGGAAAAAGTATGGTTGCCCTAGCGGAGGCAATGCTTGGCAGGGGGTGTGGCGGAGGGCAGCCCCCAGGAAGCCCAGAGCCTTCAGGTTCTGGAGCTCAGGAAGGAGCCTCCAACCCCTCTTCACTGAAAATCCAAGAGCAGAGGCAGCAGTGGGTGGGGACCTGAGCCCCCAGAGCCCTGGGCGTGCAGGTGAGACAGAGGCATCAGGCCTCTGGGCGCCCCACGCAGCCCCTGGGCAGTGAGACTAGCTGGGCCTGCCTGGACCCGCCCTGGGACGAGGAAGACCCCCCCCTCTTTCCCAGCCACCTCCCCAGCCCTGGGTGCCCACAGGGGCGCCTGGCCTCTGGAGCCGTCTTTACGGTCAGGGAGGCCCCGCCCTGGTGGGCCTTCTCAGTGGCAGGGCCTGTTCCAGGAGGCAGGGGGCGGGGGGGGGCGCCCAACCTGGCTGGAAGACCCCGGCCACCTGGACCCCCAGATGCTGCCTGCCTGCTGCTGCTCCCCAGGGACCTGGGGCAATCAGAGAAGCGCCAGCAACACTGTTTATTTTCAAATGACACTTTTTAAGAAAAACAGCCTCACCCAAATGCTTGGCCCCGAGTCTGGAATGCGAGAGACCAACAGCTGTCCCCCCTCCCCAGAGCCGGCCCGGCCCTCCGGGTGGGGGCAGGGGCGGGGGGCCGTCCTGGGGGACGCCATGTGCACGCGGGCACAGCGTGGAGCCGAGCCCTGGGCCCTGGCCCTGCTCAGGCTCCTGTGCCCTCATGGCCCTGACGCCCCTGTAGACGCAGCAGGGCGAGCTTGTCTTGGCCAGCCCACAGGCCCCAGCGCCCCAGGCCTGGAGCTCTAGGACACTCACTCCAGCTCCTGTGTGCTCACACCCCACGCCCGGGGGAGCTGTGAGCTTCCAGTCCTGCTGGGCTCCCAGCCTGTGTCCACCGCGGCCTGCAGCCTGACACAACCCTCTCTGCCCTCCGAGCCCCTACCTCCAGGAAGCCCCTGGGAAGAGCTCAGGAGGGCCTGTTCCCGGTGGGTAACTGGCAAACCCTCACCCCCACAACCCGCCGCCTGCAGCAAGGCCCTGCCCATAGGCCCTCAGGCAGAGGCTGACCAGTGGGGCACACTGGGGCCCAGCTGGCTCCACGGCCCTCGTCCTTGATGATTTCCAGGAGCCCCTCCCCACCTGTGCCTGCCAGCCCTTGTTCCCCAGGTGTGACCTCCACCCACGGGCCACGGGCTGGTCTGGAGGCCCACTGAGTGGAAGCGACTCAGTGAGGTGGCCTGGGGCCTGGGGCTGCTCCTGACGGCTGCTGAGCCCACCCTGGAACCTGCTTTCCGAATCTAGCTTCTGCGAGGCCCTCTGGCCCTTCCCGCCCTGCGGCGCCCGGCTCTTCCAGAGGATGCCCGTGGTCTGGGGAGGGGTCCAGGGTGCTAGGGGGAGGCCCATGGGGCTGCCAAGGCTGCCTGGCAACCAGCCTTCCCTCCTCGGGGAGGAGACCGGCCCCTGGGTCCCCAACAACCCGCCGCAGAGGGGTGGAGGCGCCCAGCTCTGCCTTAAACCTTGGCTTCCGGCCTTGCAGCCCACAAGGCACTAAAGGCCGGCAGGTCCCGGGACATCAAAGGCCCCGGGAAGCTCATTGTATTGAATTAAGTATAAGTGAGCCCGAGGCATGTGGCTTGCATTTCCCACAATTACCCTGCCCTGGGAGGGCTCTGGGCTGGGGCAGGCTGGACAGGCTGGTGCCCTGGGAACCTGCCTGCAGGGCCCTGCTGCAGCCCCTTGCCCCGGGGGATGCCCAGGACGGGGCATAAAGAAGCCCTGTAAGGTGGACCCCACTTTGACCCATGAAGAGAGAGGACCAAAGGCCAGGACGGGTGTGGGGGGGCCCACACTCTGGGGCCTCTGCCCATGCAGGTGGGCACCACAAAACCTCCGCCGGGCCCGGTGCCCTCTGGGCCCAGGCTGGCCTCTGGGGTCTCCTCACACTGAGTTTCCCACCCTTGTCTGAGCACAGCGACCAGTGTGCCCAGCACTCAGGGCCACTGGGGACAGAGCGGGAACCCTTCCTGCTCCCCTTGGGGGGGCGGGCAGGCAGGCAGGCGCCGGGATACGGGGGTCAGGGCCTTTTCCCAGGCACCTCTGGAGAACCGAGCGGCCGGGAGGGGTGGGCAGGGAAAGGAGGCCAGTGAGGAGGACACAGGAGGGGGCCCGGGAGTCAGTGACCCAGGGGATTGTCTGGCTGAGCAAACGCCAGAGCCGGGGGTCAGGGGTCAGGGAGACGTGGCTGGCGGCCCCTGCGGGCCCCCTCTCCCTTTTCTGGAAAAAGCTTGTTTTCCAGGTCAAAATCCAACTCCAGATCCGCCCCCTCGGGGTCGAATGTTCCGGGCGGCTCGGTGGTCCTGGCGCCCTGCTCCTCCCCTCTCCTCATCCCTGGGGCCTGCAATCCGCGTGGAGTCACTGGTCCTGGGGCCCCTCTGTCCCCAGGAGCAGAGCTCGCCTCTGCCTGCGGGGGTGGTGTGGTTTTCTGTGGCTCTAGGGCTGCAGATTAGCTCAGGCCTGGTGCGGGGCAGCTGGAATCGCACATCCCAGGGCTGCCTCAGCATCCCAGGGATGGTCTGGTTTCTGTAAGGTCATCAAAGCCCTGGCCACCATGCTTGGTTCACTGTAGGGGAACGGGGCGCCTCCCTGAGACCCTCGAGAGGGGATGGGGCTGCTCCAGGCAAGCCGGTGAAGCTGGTGCAGGCCAGCAGGGTGGAGCGTGGACGACGGAAGAGGTGCCCTGAGCCCCCCTGGGCCCCCACGAGCAGCTGCTGGGCTTAGCCAAGGTCCCACTCCCCCTGGTGTGAATCTCCACCACAATTAATCACGGAGGGCTTAGCCCAGGGCTGGCCGAAACTGTCAGCCGGCTCCACGCAGCAGGGCCAGCTGCTGCTCCGAGGGTTCCCAGGGGCCAGACCCACCAGACAGCGGCCTCAGCTCCCCCCTCTTCCCGGAGGGGTGCCCCCACTGAGGGCCAAACTTGGGGGGCTCCGGCCCTTGAGGCGAGGGCTGGAGAGGAGACTGAGCTGGTGGAGGAGGTGGTCAGCGGGGTTCAGTCTTGCCTGCAGAGGACCCCACGCCTGGAACGCCCAGGGCCTGTCTCAGGCCAGGGCAGCCTGCGGGAGCAGACAGGGCCCATGGTCCAGCCCCAGCAGCCTGGGGTCGGAGGTGTCCGATGAGATGCCGCCGGCAGGAGGGGGCCAGCTGAGGGATGGGGACAGCTGCCCCCTCGGCCTGCCTGCACGGACGGGCCTCCTTCTCCCGCTAGAGCCCCGGCCGCCCCACCCTGCATGGCCCACCCAGGACTGCGTCCGCCCCTCCTGCTCCTAATCCCCCAGCCGGCATCTTCCCAGCGCTCCAAGCAGTTGGACACATTTTCCAAATTCTCGGGCCACTGATGCTTCCTCCTCAAATTCCTCGCCCCCCCCCCCCCACCCCACCCCCGCCATGGGAAAGGCCGCGGTGCCCGGACACTTGCTCGTCTTGGCCCGGGGAGGGGGAGGAGCAGCTGGCCGGGCCCGGCAGCTGTGAGGTGCGGGGGTGCCAAGGAGAAGAGCCCAGATTACGGGGGCGTCATGGGAAAGCTGCAAGGCGATGCTCCCCAGACCCCTCCTGCCTGCAGCCCTGTTCCGCTCCGTTACAGGATTTCTGGCCTCTGAGTGGCCCCCGAGGGAGGTAGATCAGGCTCCTACAGGAACCACTGTGTCCACCTGGCCACAGGATCTGCCCCAAGCGTCCATCCACCTGGGCAGAGCTACCTGGCTCAGGGCGCAGGGACCAGCCCTGACTCCCACTCGTGGGACCTGGGATGGGCCAGCCAGCCTTGACACAGCCTGCAGGTGGGCTCCACAGACGGGGCCCTGGATGCGTGGAGGGGGACTCCCGCGGGGCCAGGCACCCTCCTGGAAGGGCTAGCACGTGGGCTGGGCCCCAGGTGTGCACAGGACAGACGCTGAGGGGCTGTGACTACCCCCAACTCAGGCCCAGCTCGAGGGCTCTGGGGCCCGGAGGACATATTTGTACAGGCACAGCTGGCAGTGAGGTGCCCGACCCTGCAGCCCAGGGTAGGCTCCCTGCCAATGACAGGGAGCAGGGGCGGCCCGACTGCAGACCCCAGGCCTCCTCCCGCACGTTTTTCCAGGCCCGCCCTGGTCTGCATCAGCCCAGAGTTGCACAACAACTCTGGATCCATCTGAAGCTGCAAGGCCAGCACTTTTTTGCTGGACGGCAGCCCGGGGTGGGCTGCAGTAATGCTCAGGTCTCGGGCCGCAGGCGGCGGCCCCTACATGGGCCTGGACCCTGAGCCTCCCCCGGGCAGGCCGGCCTCCCCTCGCTCAGCTCCCAGCTCCTCCACCTCACAGCTCCAACTCGACCCTCTTCAGCAGCCATTTTCTAATTCTTCCTGTAATAAAAATCAGAATTCTGTCCCCTGACTACTGGACAGAACCCTGAGGCAGTGTGGCCTGGTGTCCACCTGGGCTAACTTCGGCCTGCACTAGGCCACCTGAAATCTGTGTCCCGTGACCCCCTCGCCCTTGTTCGGACGGGGAACCCTCTCCTCCTGCCTTTCTGAACTTCTCAGAGTGCCCCCCCTAACCCAGACTCCTGCCTTTCTGAACTCAGTGTCCCCCCTCAACCCAGACTCTTTCCACATACACCCTGCAGGCCACCCCACTACTTTCCTGGAGGACAAATCCTGGGGGCATTTCCTGGGGGACGTGCAGAGGGAGCCCGAGTGTGTCCCCACATCCCACCCATCAGCGGCAGCTGCTGGCCTGGGCCTGGGCTGGGCCTCTCTGAGCAGGCGGCGTGAGAGGAGACTATCCCCGTGGGGTCGGGTGGAGCGGGTGCAGCGGCCCCAGGGCCAGGCCGGTGGGACACCCCTTGCTGCCCAGGGGTGCTGCCCCTGGGGAGGTTGGCACCTACAGACAGCCCGGAGCGCATTTGTGTCACAGTCCCGTGAGCCGTCTTTGCTTTATTGGGATGAAATAGACGTAACAGAAGCTGCGTCGGGCTCGTGTGTCAGGGGAGGGGGGCGGTGGGCACCCTCCCATGTCTGGGCAGCCATCACCACCACTCTGGGCTCTTCCTCTTTGTAAGCAGAAGCGCCTTGCCTCATCTGGCTGGCTGGAACCTCACCCTGGGAGGCAGACGGGCAGGGAGGCCGGTCGGTGTCACCTCCTCAGGGACCACGTGAGGCAGAAATGTCAACTAGTCTCCCCTAGTCCCCAGGCTGGGTCATGGTGGCAGGACCCCAGGGGGATAGACCAGGGGCACGTAGCGCAGGGGCCCACGTCTGGAGGCAGGGGCCAAGCGACCCACTGCCGGATGAGGCTGGGGCCCGGCTGCCCACCTGCCAGCCAGAGGGTCGGCCACACGGCCCTGCCAGCAAAGGGGGGGGTCTTGCCTTGCAGCCTCTGGCTGTCATTAGCTGTTCCGGGGCAGGAGGTGGGCCCTGCAGCCAGAGAGGATCCAGGCTCACAAGGGGCCACCTGGACCTCATTACTCGTAAGTGGTCAGGTCTGAGAGTGGGCCGGGGGACAGCCAGCCCCGCCCACACCCCTCCAAGCCCACACTGCGGCCGCTCTGTCACAGAGTAAAACAAAACCAGGCCCATCCCAAAGCCCCAGGAGGGTCCTGTGTGGGAGGCTGCACCCAGCAGGGGACAGACCAGCATGGGCTGGAGGGGTGCGTTCTGGGGGCGGTGAGCACAGACCCTGGCTCGTCCCTTGGGGTCCCTTTGGTAGCCCACCCCCATCCCCCGAGGGACCTGCAGTATTCAGCAGTTTAGGCCACCATCAACGTCCTGTTTCTGACCGGTGAGAGGGCGGGAGGGACCACGGTGCCCTACCCGCCTGCCTCACCCTGGGAAGGACCCTCCTGGCTCTCCCCCATCTCGCCTCACTCCAGGAAGCCTCCAGCTGGGGAGGGAGCCAGGAGCGTTCAGGGGGGACCCTGGGGCCCCCAATCAGGCAGCCCAAGACCCCAGCTCTGCCGCCTCAGGAGTTCCGAGTGCCCAGACCCCCCTCGAGGGGAACTTCAGCTGACAGGAGACGCCTGGGTCCCAGGTGGGAAAGGGCCGGGGTCTGGAGAGGGCGTCCCCCAGTGTGGCCCAGGGCAAGAGGCTCGCAGCTCCGGCACCCACGGGGAGCGGATATTCCCGGGAGGAAGGACCCTCAGGGCTGGGGATGGAGCGGCGGCCAAGTGGGGTCCTGGGAGCTGGCTCAGGGGTGCGCGCAGAGGGTCCCCACGCATCCCATCCCTCCAAAGGAGCCCTCCTGGCTGACTACAGGAATGCGCAAGACGGCACCGTGGGGGCCGGTGGGCGTGACAGGGGGCGAGGCGTGGCAGGTGGGGACGAGGCGTGGTGAGGGTGTGGTGTTTGGGGGCATGCATGGTGGGTGGGGGCGTGGCGTGGTGGTGGGGGCGTGGTGTGGGGGCGTGGCGTGACGGGGGCGTGGTGTGCCATGGTGGGGGCGTGGCGGCCTCCGAGCCCGCTAAGTAGAGAGATGGGAGCGGGGCCGGGCTCCTGGCATCGCCACCTCGGTGTTTGTACCCACTGAGCAAATATACACTAAATGAGGCTCAAACAGGCACAGCCAAAGGAACGGCCGATTCTGTCCTTTCTTCTTAATCCCTTTGGCTTAGGGTTTCCCGGCCTGGACAGCCTGTCCGAGGGGAAGGCTGCCCAAGGGCACCCGGGCATCCGTCCGCGGACATTCAGGCAGTGACCAATCCCCGGCCGTCCTGGCTTGCGCCCTGCACCGTGGGCCATTTCCCAGCCGGCCAGTGGGGGAGCAGGCACTGTGGGTCCCCGGGTCTTGGTGAGATGGTCAAGGATGGACCTGTGATGGAGACCGGCGTGCCCGGCGGCCATGTCCGTGCGTGAAGAAGGCACTTGGGTTGGGACGGAGGACATCTTTGCGGTCCCCTCGGCCTCTTCCCCCATCCCCCAGCACCAACCCGGAGACCACCTTGGGCTGGAGCCCAGCACGGCCACCGCCTCACCTCGGCTGTCCAGCTTGGGACAGGTCAGTTCCCAGATATCCAGGCTGGAGCTAGTCCTTGAAGAGCCTCAGGTCCAGCCTGGCACAGGAGGGCCAGGTGAGGGCCTCTGTGGGCTCTAAGGATGTACCTGGGGGTGCTGGGGTGCCTGCTCTAGAGGGGTGATGCCTCCCCTTGGCCACCGCTCCCTGAAAAAGAGTCCCAGAGTCCCACATGGAGGCAGCCTCCCTTCTGCCAGCCCCCAGCTGGGACCCTGGCACCCAAGTGTCCAGCTGTGGCCCCTGGGGGAGCTCAGCCCCACACCAAATCAGGAAGTGTCCCCAGTCCCACACAGTGTCAGCCTGTCCGCCCCCAGCCTGGCTTCCAGGAGGTAGAGAGTGCAGCTGGTCCTCCAGAGGCTCCCTGGTCCCAGAAGGCTGGTCCGTTCCACTCTCTCACACCCTGCTCCCACTGGACAAGTAGGCCGCCGCCACAGGCCTTGCACAGAGTCTGACCAGCTTCGGGGATAAGCAGATGTCATCAGGGAGAGGTCTCTGTGCCCCTCACCCTCTTTCCTGAGCCTCCAACCCCACTGGGCTGGGAGCTCTGATTTAAGCAAATCAGTAGCACCAGCTGAACAAAGGCGCTGGGCGTCCGGGCCCAGCCGTCCACCTTCGTCCTGCGCGCCCCCCACCCCTGCCCCAACTTGGGCCTTGAACACCACAGTGCTGTGCGTTTTGTGGGCTTTCTCCAGACAGTGTCCAGCCCCAGCTCCATGGAGACAGACCGTCCCCTCAGGTGAGAGAACAGAGGCCCAGGGAGAAGGGGCCTGTGACCTGGCACGGCAGGGGTCCCCGCTGGCCCTGAGGATGAGGCTGGCACCACCCTGGTCAAGTGGAGGGTCCTGGGAAAGGGGCAAGGGTGAGGGGGCAGCTCCGGGTCTCTAGGAGTCTCCTCAGTGTCTCTTCTGATTGAGCGACTCGACACCCCTTGGCCCCTGGGATGAGGCCCCCTTCATCCGGACCCCGGTCCCCAGCACCCTGCCCTCAGCCTGGGAGGGAACATGGGGCAGCTCTGGAGACCACTGTCTGTCCATAACCCCTCCTTCCCCGCCCCAGCCCTTTGCCCAGGGATGCCCCAGCCTCCGACGGGGCTGCCATGAGGGCAGAATGTGGCCAGGGACCCCCCAGCCCTCTATGTCCCCCGCCTCCACTGACAACCTCCGAGATACACACATCTCTTCCAGCTTTGTGTCCGCCGCTGGGTGGGACCCCGCTGCCCATGTGGATGGCGGGGGAGGGGGGCGCCAAGGGCCCCCACAGCCACACAGGGCTGCACAAAATGGCTCCCGTCTTGCTTCCTCAGCAAGAAGGAAGACGCTGCTGTTCGGATGGACGGCCGTGCCCACCCCGTGCCCACCCCATCCTCTCCCCCGGAGTGGCCATCAGGACGCTCTCCCCTCTGGCCACGCGGCTGCATTCCCTCCCCCCCGAGCCCTCTGCCTCTTCCGGGCTCATGTCTGCCCCCTTCCCCAAGGCCCCGAGCTGTCTCTCCCCCAGATCCCCCCTCCTCTCCTACGTGTCCCGTTGTCCCCACTGAACGCCCTCTGCCCTTCCCGAGCTCTCTCTCATGCGCAGTTCAGTCTCTGGCCTCCCGGCTCCCTCCTCTCCCTGGAGGTGCTCCGGGTCACCCCGAAACTCTCACCCCCTCCTGCTCTGCCTCCCAGAGCAGCAGGAGGGCAGCAGGCGAGATAGATGCAGAGACTCTGGGCCATGACGGGGGTGGCCTGGGGGTCGAGCTTGCTGACTGACGCCCAAGGACACCATGCCGGTGGGCAGGGACGGGTGCATAAGCCATGGGGGCCAGGGGGTTTCTCTGTGGAACCGCTCGATGAAGAACCTCAGCCAGGGGCGGCTGCAGCTTGTCCTGGGACAGGGGCGGGTCTCCCCTGGTGGGGCCGTATCTGGCCTGGGCAAGTGAGTGGTCACCGCACTGGGGCCTGAGCACCTTGGTCTGAGGGGCAGCTGAGCCCCAGTGGCTGCAGGGACCTTGTGAGTTTGGCCAAGGCCGCCACGTTCCGGCGCTGGGTGAGGGCGCGCTGCCGCTCACCTTGCCGCATGACCCTGGGGCCTCGCTGAAGCGCTCATGGACCTCAGAACCTCAGTGGGACTGGACTTGGGGTCCCTGGAAAGGCGAGGGTGCAGGGGATGCAGAAATGACGCAGTCCCCCAGCCAGCAGGGCCAAGGCCTCACTCAAACAGGGCTTCCCATCCCAAGAGATGTGCTGGCCGCCGTGCGGGTCCTGTTCCCGGGGGCCACGGCTGCCTGCAGGGCTCCTTCTGCCAGGGCTCGCCTGCCTCTCTCTGCAGCCTGGCCAGCGGGTTGGGGGGTGGGTGCGGTGAGGAAGAGGGTGCCCTGGACACTTTGCTCCTCCCAGGAGTTGTGGAGGGTCTTGGGGTGGCCAGGAGGGGCGAGGAGAGATGAAAAGCCCCAGAGAAGCGTGGCGGGAGGGCCCCCGGGGAAGATGGCTGGGCCGTTTGCTGCGTGCAGGGTTTGCAGCGAGCACGGAGCTCTGAGCCCACAGGCTGGGCCCGGAGGGGACAGGAAGGAGGCGGCTGCCCGGCCCTGGGCACTGCTGCCCCGTCTCCCATTTCCAGGGCACCGGGGCCACCAGCCCTGCCGGCTCTGTGCCCGGGGCGGGCATGCCTGGTCACTCCGGGCCGGGCTGTCCGCGTCACCAGGGAGAGGGTTAAACGTCCACCGTGCGTCAGACATCCCGGGCGGGTCCCTCACTCAGGCCTCCTCCGAGACCCTGCTCTGAGCACCTTTCCCCTGGGAGCCGAGGGAGGAGGAAGGAAGCGGATGGAGCCGGAGGCCCTGCCGGCCCTGAGGGCACCTTCCCACGTGCCCCCCCTCCTGCCTGTCCTCTGCCCCCAGTTCTCACGGGGCCCCCTCCTGACGGAGGAAGGCTTGACCTCAGGGCTTACTGGCGCCTGGAAGACGGGAGCTGAAGGGCAGGGCTCGGCCCCAAGGCAGGGTGGGGGGTGCTGGGGGGGGCTTGCAGAGCAGCCCAGAGGCAAACCCCCAGGGTCTTCCCGCAGGAGGAGGCCTGGCGGGCACGTGAAGGGCCCGAGCATGCCCTGGTGGTCATTCTCGGTGGGTCACTGCGGTGACAGTGGGCAGCACTAGAACAGGAAGTCGAGAGGGGCCGAGAGCCACAGGGCAGGGGGGCGGGACCGTCAAGGACCCCGAGGGAGAAAGAGGGGAGGGCTGGGACCACAGGTGGGCGGGCTCGTCTGGAGATGAGGTGAGGGCAGCGTGCTGGACCTCGGGGAGACCTCTTCTGTGTGCTGGCTGTGTCTGGGGCCGCGGGGAGGTCCCAAGAGGGAAGGGGGTCTCGAATCAAGCCTAATAATTCCGTTCCCTGAGGAACAGGCTGTGAGGGGCAGGAGGGAAGGCCCGAGAGGGACCCCGGCTGTAGAGGAACAGCTGGTGGACCTGGGGCGGGTCCGTCTCACCAGGAGAGGTGCGCGGGGCTTGGTGGGGCTAGAAGGAGGCTCTTGGGGGAGGAGGTGCACCTGAGGCCGCCCCTCACCCTCGGGGGAGTGGGCAGGGGTCCGGAAGGCACAGGGCAGCGTCCTGAGTAGGAGCAGGCCCACAGGCCGAGGATGCGGGTGTGGCCGACGTTGAGGACGCTCAACGTGGGGAGCCCGTCTGGACTCCAGCCCCAGAGGCCCTGGCTGACCTGCGGGCGATGAGGGAACCCCTCTGCTCAGAGCCCCGGAGCTCGGGTGGGGCTGGAGCAGCGGAGCCCGAAGCCCCCAGCCCACCCCAGCCGGCTGCCCCACCCCCGCCTCCTACTCGCCGCCTGCCCTGGGGCTTCTGGATCCCATCAGGTGTCACAGCCGTCTGGCTGGGACATAATGAGGCAGGCCGGGGTCAGCAGGTGACCTCTAGTGGACCCAACGTTCGGAAATCCCCAGATGGAAACAACCCAACCCACGAGTTTGAGACTAGGTTTCCCAAGTAGGCCCTTCAGCCTCCCGAAGACACAGTTGGGCAGGAACACTTTCCGCAGCGGGGATCCCAGGACCGCCGGGGGACAGCGCGGTCGGTCTCCAGCCTGAGGCTCCCTCAGCACGCCTCTCCTGAGGCCGGGGGCCGGGGTGTACAGGACAGCTGGCTGCCTACACCCACCGCAAACCCGAGCGCAGCCGAACAATGTGCGATGTTAAAGCCCTGTGACCTCACGCCACCCCGGGTACCCACCCCGGGCACCCACCCTGAGTCCCAGGGACCGGCAGCTGGCAGGACTCGGGGGGCTGCAGGGGTTCTGGCCAGAGCCGAGCCCCAGCGAGGAGGTTTGTGTGGCCGGAATCCATAACTCAAGTTCGGGGCGGGGGAGGGGCAGCCGCAGCATGCAGCCAGACTTGACGGATGGCAAGTCCCTCCCACCCCCAGGTTCAGAGTCTCGTTTGCGCAGACTCAGCATCGTTCTTGTCCTCTCCAGGTGTTATTTGGGGAAAAAAAAAAAAAAACTTCTCAAACTACATGCTGAAAACTTCAGCATGAAAATTTAATATCAGAAACACCATAATCTCTTTCCCAGAGATAAGACGCAGCCGTGCAAGGAGGGCTGAACCTGAGCCCTTAACCCGGAGCGCCGAGGTGGGCCGGAAGGCAGGGGCTGGGGGCTGGCTGGGGCTGGGGAGGGAGCTGAGCCTGGGCCCTCGGTGGGCCAGGCGTCCACATGGCGGGCACGCTCGAGCATGATGGGAAACGCGCGTGGCTGCTGGCTGCCCTGCTGGACACGCCTGTGGCCACGGAGGCTCGGACGTCCCGTGATGCCTTGGCCCCTGCGTCAGACCCTGATTTAGCCTCACGAAGGGTTCAGGTTGCCGACAGCTGGGCCGGGAAGGGCAGCGCAGCCGTCACCGCACACGACCTTTCCGAGCAGGGCCTGGCTCCCTCCTGGCCGACAGCGCCGCCCATGGGGGGCATGACGCACACTCAGTTGAGAGACACCGTCTCCCACCCGAGCCTTGGTGCTGGGTCCGTCCAGGCTGTCAGCCCTCCGGAGGCCCAGCCTGGGTGCGGCGGGTGCAGGGGCTCTGGGCTGCCTGCTGGGGGGCATAGAAGATGCCCCAGGCTGCCCAGATCGTTGGTACACTCCCGCTTTGCAGATAGGACCCCTCTAGGTGGTCCCCGGTGGTCCCTGCCCTGCCCCTGGAGGTCAAAGCCTCCTCTTCAGCCCTTGGCCAATCAATGCCCAGGTCACTGCTCGGGCCAGGCCGGCACCCCAGAAAGGCGGGTGGGTGCTCCTTGGGCCCGTGCGTGCCAAGCCCCGGGCAGCATTCCTGGGGAGGGGGCGGTAGGAAGGGGCCTCTCTTGGGGGCCAGGGCCCCCAGGCTGAACGCTGGCCCTGACTGCACTCAGGCTGTGACACTGCCACCCTGCCAGGCGGCCGCCCTGGGACTCCATCCTGGTGACCCCTCGCTGCCCGTGCCCCTCCTCCAGGTGTGCTCGGATGGCCCAGGACCCCGAGAGCCCGAGCAGCAGGGGGACCTGCGGGGGCGGGGGTCGCTGTGCCCCAGTTTTAACAGAAGGAGAGGCAGAGTGCTGGGAGGGGGCTTGTCCGTGAGCCACGGGCCCGAAAGCCCTGGAATCTGAGTTTAAAGCCAGCCAGGCCCCTCTCTTGACAAAGAGACAAGCCCCAACATTCTGGGGTGCCCTGAACCTGGGGGGCCTGGCCACCTGGCTCCAGCCCTTCAGCCCTGGTGCCCTGGCCCCCGAGTGGCTCCGGGCTCCGGGCCAGGCGGGGCAGGGCTGGGATGGGGTGCACACATCCCAGGACAGGGCTGGAGCGAGGCCAGCCTGCAAGCTCCTTCTCCCAAACTTGGCAGTGTCTCTCCAAGTGTCCCACCCCTCGAGGGGACGACCAGGAGTCAGGGGGCCACTCTGTTTGGGGCTGTTTGCAGCCCCTCCCGGAGTTGCCATGGCAACGACACGGGGTGCGGCCGGGGAGCCATACCTCAGAGGTGACTAAGTGTGTGTGTTCCTCCCGTTATAGCGCCCGGCGCCCCCGGGGGGCCCCCCCCCCCCCCCGGCCCCCCCCCCCCCCCCCCGCCCCCCCACCCCGGGATGCACACACCTCGGGCCCCGGCCCCCTGCAAGAATGTTCCATGAGCCCCGTGGGCAGGCATGTGGCCCACATGCCAGGCCCAGCACGCCCGGCCGGCGCCTGGCCCCCTCCTGCCCCGGGGTCACCGGGCGGCCTGCAGCCTCTTCCTTGTTGCTCTGGGTCCCAGCTTCCTGCTGTGAGGGCCTTCTTGGTTCCCTACCCCTCTGTCCCTGCGACACTTCCCATCCTGCCTCCCTCCTGCCCCCCAATGCCCGGTGGTCCCCCGTGGCTTTGGTCTCAAGCCCGCCTCACAGTCAGTGGTCAGGGCTCTGCCCGGGGCGGCGCCCAGCACTCTGGCCCGCACAGGGTCTCCGGGTGGAGGGGAGAGACCAGGAGGATGTTGGCCGGCCCTGGGAACGGAGGCCAGGCCTGCCACCAGGGCTTGGGGATGGCCGGTGTGGTCACTTGCCATTCCCCTCCGGGGGGCCTCTCCGGGGGTCCTTGCAGCACCCTGGCAAAGTCTGCGTTCAGGAGAGCTGGGACCCGTTCCGGCTGGGGTCATCTTGACTGACGTGGACAGCTGCGACCCACCTCCTGAAGCTATTTGAATTTCAGCAGGAGCCGGGCGGGCTGGCACGCGGGCCTAGCATCCCGGCGGCAACTCGATATTCTCAGATAAAGGGCGTCGCTCACCACTCTCCTCACAGCTGCGGCTCCCCTTACCCCCTAAGCCCCAGAGGAGGCTCGGAACGCACAGTTTTCCTGTTTTGTACCAGCCAAGGGGCCAAGGCGGATTTAGCCAGGGTGAGGTCGGGGGACGGGGAAGCCGGGGACGCTCGGGAGGTGAGGACAGGCTGGGGACTGGGGCGGCAGCTGGTCTTAATCCCACTGGCCCCCTTCAGGACCAGCCCCGAGGGCCCCGTGCCCGACCGTTATTTTTAGGATACACCTTGTGGCTGTCTCTTCTTGGGGACACATGACAAGCCCAGTGTGGTCGCGCAGCAGGCGGCCCCTGATCCAGGGGAGACCTGGGTGGCGTGGGGGGGGGCACACCAGTTGTGGTCTCTGGGGACAAGTGACATCGCCCCCAACACACTCAGCCACACACCTGCACCTCGGGAGGTGAGGGCTGGGGGGTCTCTCCTGAAGCCCTTCAAGGCCCGGGGGGGAAGCCTGGCAGGGCGGTGGGAGGGGAAATTCACGAGCCCAGAGCTGAGGGACGCCTGGGGCCAAGGGAGACAGCAGGAAGGAACCCGGGGACAGAGGGTCTCCTTAGGTGGAAGCAGACCCAACAGCAGCAGAGCGCACTGAGGGCAGGCAGGGCGCCAGGCGGCCCCCGGACCACAGGGCAGGGCAGCTGGGGTGCTGGGAGTGCCCTGGGCTGGCCGGGCAGCAGGGGGTAGCGTGTGTGGCTGGGGTCACCCCCAGGGACACTCTGAACACGAGTTAGATTGCCTGCAGTCTGGAGGAGCAGAGTCCTTGGAGTTGCTCCGGAGGGACCAGCAGCCAAGGCTCCGTGGGGGTCATGGGCCAGTGTGAAGGATGCTTCTTAGACCAGCAGGATGGGTGACACTTCCAGAGCCATGTCTGATTCGGGGCCACCACACCGGGCGGTGACCAGGTCCCCGCTTCCGGCACAGCCTCTCTCCCACTGTCCCAGGCCTGCAGGCCCTGTGGGCCCTCTCACAGCTCCACTGACCTTCTGTCTCTGCTGTGCCCACCCCGCCACTCCGTGGCCATGTGCGGGAGCCACGGCCCCAGGGCGCTACACCTGGCAGGGACCTGGGCTATGGTGACGGGCAGCCGTGGGGACAGAGCCCTGGGCTGGGCAGGGGTCTGCAGGGGGACATGCACCCGGGTGGAGAAGGGCACCGGAGAAGGACACGGCCGCAGCCCGGGCTTCCCAGCAGCAAGGCCAGCAGCTCGGAGGGGCGGCCGGACGCCTGGGCCTCGAGGCCCTGCAGTGCCAGAGCGAGGGGCCGCCCACCCTGGCGCCCACGGCAAGCCTCAGTGGGGCCTGGAGCTGAGGGCCCACCCCCCACGGTACCCCTCACTCGAACTCTTGCTCACACACGCGCACACACACCCACGTGACGCATGGCCTCTCTACCTCCGGACTCACACGGCTCCCCCTCTGACCACAGGCATGGGGTTTTATTAGGGCTACAAATCAGATATCCCACGGTTTGGGGCTGACGCCGGTTTTTCTAAAAGGTATTTAGGGCTCTGGCCACCAGTGAAGTCCAGAGAGAGCCCGGCAGCAGCGTGAGCCGCCCCGGCCGTCAGGGCTCCGGCGTGGCCTGTTGGGGGGCTGTGGGGCTGCACCGCCTGCCTCCGAGGGGACACGAGGGCCGGCCTGCTGGCTGGTCGGCGGACATGCTCCTACAGGTGGGCACCGTCCTGCCGCCCCTCTGCCCGTGGCCCAGAGGCTTGTCGCCAGGGTCTGTGGCCATGCTGTGTGCCACGGGGCTGGAGGAGGCCCAGCGAGGGGGGTGTCCAGAGAGCTGCTCCACATGCGTGTCAGGAGCGGGGCGGGGGGCGCAGACCCCCCAACACCGTCGGTGCCGATTCCACGAGCGTGCGGGCACTTCCGTGTTCTCCCGATCAAACAGCATCTCCTGTGTAAGAGCCTGTGCCCTCCCCTCCGCCAGCTTCAGCATCAGGAGGGCCAGCTCGGGGCAGAGGCTCGGGGGGCGAGCGGCTCCTGGGACTCGGACTGGGAGGACTTAGGGTCCGGTCACCCAGACGGGCGGGCCAGAGGAAAGGGGGGCTGACTTCAGCCTGCAGAGTGGCCTGCTGGGCGCCCCAAACCGGAACTCTCCTCGAGGACACTCTCAGGAGCGCCTTCATGGAGACAGGAGCACCCACCCAGGAGAAAAGGAGGACCCCGGCGAGGTGACACACAGGCCGGGTCTGAGGATCCCCCTTGGAGGCCATGGGGGCCTCAGGGTGGGGAGGGTCTGGGCGTGAGGGGCGCTCTGGCCCCAGCCCTGCAGAGGTGGAACCGGCGGGCGACGTGCCCGCAGAGCTGGGCCCAGGCAGGGTGTAGATGTGGGGGGCGGGGAAGAACGGGGTCTCCCGGGTGCCCCGGAGAGGAGAGCGGGCTGGCGTGCCTCCCCTCCGCCGCAGACTCAGGGGTCCAGCCCTGCCCGAGGAGGTGGGGGCCAATCAAAGCCAGATGTGGGCGCAGTGCAAAAAGCGTTGATCATTCTGAGCAGGAAAAGCCAGAGAAGAAACGAAGAGGCCGGGGCAGCGGGCGCCGGGGCGGCCACAGGCACTGAAGAGTGCCGTGTGCGCCGAGCAGGGAGCCGGCGGCCCTGGGGCCCCTGTGTCTGCCTCAGGCTGTCTGGCCACACACTTGGGGCAAGGCACCCCCTGGTCAGGGCGGGTGGGACACCGTGCCGTTTCTCCCAGGGAGCTGAGCACCCCCAGACAAGCCAGGCAGGCGGGGTGGGGGCACGGGTGGAAGTGGAGGGGACTGCCCAGGGTGGGGGACACTCAGGGAGAGCCAGCGTGGCTCCAGGGGGGAGGTGGGCACCTTCGTCAGGACAGGACTCAGCATGGGCCAGGAAGCTGAGGCAGGAGAAAACGACTGGAGCACATGTAGGGCTGACAGGCCTTCTGAGGGCCGGAGCCAAGTGTCACCTGCACCTGGGCTGTGGCATCGCACGCAAGGAGAGGGGCCCAGGAATGCCGTCCCAGGGCTGGTGGGAACCCCCTCCCCAGGCGAGCCCCCCGACCCTGCTTCTGGCCCCAGTGGAGCTCCCAGGACCCCGAGGGGGCAGGCTGGGGTGACATCCCCACCCAGGCCTCTGCAGCCAGCCGCGGACCCAGCCCCTCTCCCCACAGCCTTCAGGGGCTTTCAGAGGCTGATAAATAACCTGGGTGGTGGTGAGACAGGCCTGGCCTGCTGTGAAACATTCCAGGCTAAGCTCCCACCCCCCGAGCAGCGAGAACACGCACGCTGAGCACCCATGGGCAAACAGGACATGTGAAGTCCACTCGAGTGTCACTCAAGCTCAAAGAGGAAGGAAGCCCTGATACCACCCGGCCTGGGTGGACCTGCAGGGCGTGACGGTGAGTGACAGGAGCCAGACACAGGAGATCATCCCCCCGTGGCTGCATGGCCATGCCACGTCCAGACAGGCCGGTCCAGAGATGGAAAACAGACTCGTGTTGGCAGGGGCCGGGGCGGGGTGCCGGGTCGCTCTGTGGGAGACCCCAAACTGTTCAAAGTGATGTCAGCCATGGAGACGCCCCCGCCTGAACACTCCGTGGGGGGAGGATTGTAGGACTCGAACCGCACCTCTATAAAGCTGCTTGGAAGCACAAAAGAACAACCCTGGCGGGCTCTTCCTTCTTGCGTGATGTGAGGAGGGGGAGGCCTCATCTTCGCAGCCGGGGGGCAGGAGCCACGGCTGCCACCCACAGTGAAAACGGTGGCTGGGGGCCGAGGAGGCGGGGCCCACCCGGACCCCAGGCCGGGCTCTCCTGGGTGGCCGAGCCGACGTGCAGGACTGGGCGGCTGACCGGCCGGGGAGCACACACACTCAGGCCTTTGTGCATGGAGCTCAGAATTACACGGAAGTCGGGAGGGGGGACCCCGCCAGAGCCCCACCGAGGCCCCTGATCTGATGTCTTCAGTCCCCTCTGTGTTTTAAAGCTTGGCAGGGGGCAGGGGGGGGTGCGCGGAGTTGGGGGGCAGGCAAGGGCAACGGCTGTGTCCCTGTCCTGGGCCCCCATCGGGGTGGCCGGGGAGCCCACCCAGAGCACAGTGGACAGAGCCTCCGACAGGCAGGCTTCCTCGGACTCAGGTGAGGGTCCCGGCGGCAGGAGTGGCAAGGGGCCGGCCAGGCGGCGGGCACCTGCAGTGGGTGACTCCCACCACGTGCGTGGGGTGAGGACAGCGTGAGGTGGCCCCTGGGGGACCCCGGCCCTGGGAGAGGAAAACCAGACTCTGGCGGAGGGGCTGCAGCCAGATGGGTTTCCGCTCCATCCTGGCGGCCCTGCCTGGCGGGCGGGCCTCACCTGGAGCTGCCGGGGGGGGGGGGCGGGGGGGGGGTCTGGGATGCGTCCTGGGGGCCATGGGCCGGGCTTGCTGCAGCCATAACTCAGAGGCAGAGGCCCGCCAGCTCCAGGCAGGGCCCAGCACTGCCCGAGGTGCCGAGGAAGTGGCTGCCCCGGCCCCCTGCCCCCTGCCCCCAGCCCCTCCCTTCACGGGCTCTCCCTGCTGGACCCTGGGTCGCACTGGCCACGTGCGGTCACACAGTAGATGGGGGTCTTGCGGGGCAGCGCCATAGGCTCTCCCCGAGTGTCGGCCCAGGGTGCTCCCAGCAGGGCTGTCCCCACACAGGGAAGGGAGTCCAAGTCCACTACACCAGGCCCTCCTGTGCCCAGCCCCCAACAAGGCTGACCAGCAGAGGCCTCAGCAGGCCCAGCCCAGGGGCTCCTGAGAACCCCCTGCAGGCCCTGTGTGTGGGGAGCAGAGGGGAGCAAGCCGCGGGGCCCAGCAGTCTGCAGCACCGGCATCTCCCAGCTGTGGGAGGAAGTGGGAGCCGGGGTCTCAGAGAAGGCAGCGCGGGGCCCGCATCCCGGGGCAGGGCCTCCCGAGGCGCCGGCTGTCTCGGTCAGCCTCCAGCCTGCAGCCGGCGAGGGGCCCGGGGGGGGGGGGCGGGTCACACAGTCCCTTCGCCAGGCTCCGTGACAGGGGGTGGGGCGGGCAGCCCCCCAGCCGAAGGCCCACTGGCTTCCTGTTCCTGCGCGGCCTGCAAGGCAACCCCCACCCCTGCCTGGCCACCCGCGCCCTGCCTGCCTGCCTCCCTCCCCGCCGGCCCGTGGCCACGCCATCCCACCCACCGGCCCTGGGGGTGCCGAGGAGACTGGGGGTGGGGGGCGGCCCCCTCCTCCGTGGCCATGACCCGCCGATGCTGGGCCCTGGGGGACGTGGGGGCCCCCGCGAGCGCGGCGGCCGGGTGGGGGGGGGCTCTGGGGGCCTGCATCCGGGGGCGGCCGGCTCTGGACGTGCAGCGGATGAAGGATGGGCTCCCTCCCCTGGCCTTGAGTCGGGGTCCTCGGGGCCGCGGGGCCCCATGAATTATTTCTCTCAGGAAAATACCATTGCCTCCGCGCTCGGCCTCCCTCCCGACCTTCCCCATCACTTTAAATCAACGCTGAAGGCTGCAGTTTGCCCGGACCTTCACCCTCAGGCGAGGGGAGCTTCAAAGGCCCACGTGATGCCTCTGGGGTCCCTCGGGGAGGGGGAGGCCGACGGGCTGGCTCCCCACTGTCTCCCACACAGAGGAAACGGCCCAGCTCCAGGACGGGCTTTGGGGACCCGGGAGGCCACGCCGAGGGGGGTCCCCGAGCCCTTGCGGCTTGTGCCCAGCCCCTCACCCGAGGAGACCACAACCTGATGCCCAGAGCACCCCCGACGCCTTCCTGCTCGTCTCCCAGACCCCCAGGCCCGCGGACACTCAGAGCCAGACCCAGCTGACCCCCCGGGGTTGCTCAAGGAGGCTTCAAGCAGGAGCCTGGCTCCAGGAGACACCAGGCCGTGGGCAGCTCCTGGGCACCAGGCTCCTGGAGTCCCACGCCGCCTCTGCCCCCTGCCCCGTGGTCCCCAGACCCGACCCCCTCCTTTCCCGCCCGCCCCCAGGTGCTGGCCACCCAACTGCCGGCCACTTCCCATCCGGGAGCCGTTGGCGGCAGCCACCTTCCCAGCGGGGTTTGCTTCCTGCCGGGGACCCGCCTCACTCTGGACTCAGCTCTGCTTCCTCTGGAGTCCCCCGCCCTCCACACCAAGCCCCCTGACTGTGCCCCACAGGACCCCCAGCCAGGCGGGCTCCCTCCCGTCACCCAGACCCCTGCCCTCAAAACTCACTTTCTAATCCCCCCACAAACGGCATGAACACAGGGCTTTTAAATGGAGTGGCTCAGGGTGACTTCAGGGCCCTCCCTGCTGCTGGGGGTTGGGGGGGGACGCGGTTCAGGGCTGGCCTGACTCGTCTCGGGCCCACAGGCTGGCACACACAGCGGGTCCCTGCGCAGGGCGGGGGCAGAGCACGGAGCATGCAGGCCCTGACCGTCGCCACAAGCAGCACTTTATTCAAGCGTGATGGCTGGCTCCCGTCACAGGCCGAACCAGCCGGGGATGCCCCCGCGCCGCGGGTCGGGGCTCTGGCGCCGCCGCTGCTGCTCCAGCACCTGGTCCTGGAGGTCCTCGTCCGCAGAGCTGCCTCCGGGCCGCTTTCCCTTGGGAAACAGATCTGGGAACGTGAAGGTCTGCCCGTGTGCCTGGGGAGAAAACAGACAGGCTGACCCCGGGACCCCCGCGGGGAGGTCCCGTCCACAGGGAGACTGAACTGCCCGCCCCACACCTGCAGGACAGACGCACAGCCAGAGGACAGACTCGCGGGCTGGGCCTCGGCCTTCGGCAGTGGAAGCCACTGCTGTGACAAGGCCCTTCTCACTGAGGCCAGCTCTTGGAGGAGTGTCTGCGCTGGGGGAGCCCAGCGAAGCCCCTACTCCCGGCAGGAGCTGCCAGGCCAGGCTGCGGGCAGAGGGGCCAGGGGAACAGGCACAACTCGCGTCTGCGGCCTCCCCGGAACACTTCCCGCTTGAAGCACCTACAAGCCTGCACCCACATTCCAGACCCCTCCTGCTCAGCTTGGCAAACAAAAGGCATGCGACATACAATGAAATGTACGTGTGAGCAGTCTATAAATCAAGACCGGCTTTGCAAATTAACTGGTTTTACGTCTTTCACTGAAAGTTCAGAATGCAGGAGGGCCAGCTAAGTCCCAGCCTGGACCCCCAACACACGGCCGGGGTACATCAGCCCAGCCCGTCAGGGAGCCAGGGAGAGGAGGGGACCCTAATGGCGGGAGGTGAGGGGCCACCTCCGCACGCGGCACGTGGCAAAGCTACTCCAAAGACTGGAGGGGACACCGGTGAGGTTCCCAGGGCCACGCCACCCACCTCTGGACGGGCAGAGAGGGATGGGGGCCGGCACCCAGGTCTGGAAAATTTTAATAAAGAAAATCAGTGAAGTGAGCTTGGTTTTTGGAGACCCTTGTTTCATGAAGAAGTCTGGATTCGGGCAGGTGGCCAAGCGTGATCTGCAGCAGCCCACCGCGCCGGCCCCGAGAGTGGGGTGTTCACAAAGCCCGCTCACGTGGCGAGAGCAGGCCCCGGGCCATGAAAGGCCGTGCCTGTGCGCGCGGTAGCCCGCCTGCAGGAGGGGTCGCTTACACACTTCAAGACTCTCTTTCTTCTTCTTTAAAATACCAAAGGGCAATAGTTTACAGGCAGGGCTGCTTGCCCAGAATGGGGGATTTATGTTTAATATACCGAGGTGATTCTGCTAGTTTTCTGAGGTGGGGAACCCAAAGTGACATTTTTAACTATAAATACAAAGACGGCAATCCGCAACAGCCTGGGAGGGATGGAGGGCGCCACGGAGAGAGCCCCCCACCGTCTCTCCCACGACGGGGCTCCCTGCCTAGAGAAGGTCACCCTGTGCTTTCAGAAATAACACTCTCCACCCTTGTGAAGCTGATGAGCAGAAAAGTACAGGAGGGGGTGGGGGCCGAATCCAGATTTCTTTACAAAACAGGGGTCTCCAAGAACATGCAGCCTCTCTGTCCCTGGCAGGCTGCAGCTGGGGGACGAGGCTCCTTGCTGTGGGGTGACCCAGGCTCACCAGCTCCCCAACTCTCCACCAGAAAGACGGTTATTGGGTTGTGGGGGGAACTCTGGGACCCTCACTCTGAAACCAGCTTTCTCAAAGCAGCCAACCCCACACGAATCTGGGGACTTCACTTGTTCTTCTGGCCAACGCTTGGCACACTCCACTGTCAGCTCTGATGAGGGGCTGGGAGGGAGGCCTCCAGGGACCCGTGGGGGACAGAGAAGGGAGCCCTTCAGGGGGTGAGGGCCCAGCCTCCCGGCTGGTTTCCAGGCAGAGATCTGCTGGAGTCAGCAGGGAGGGAGTCCATTACGAATTTAATTTTGGAGCAGAGGGAAGCGTGCCCAGTGGGGACGCGCTGGGATTTCACAGGGAAGAAAGGCGGCCGGGTGGCAGCTGCAGATCCGCGGCTTCCAGAGCGAGGTGGGGCCGGGAAACGCCGGGGCTCGGATGACTCAAAAGCCACTTGTGACTGTAGCCCCCGCTCAAGGGCCTCGTGGCGAATGCCGACATATGGGGTGTCAACCGGCTGCCATGACAAAGACAGATGGCCCGGCTGAACGCAGAGGACACAGGCGTCTTTATAAGGCCAACGGCTGCTCTCCTGGCCTGGATTGGCTGATTTTATGCACAGCAAATATTAGGCCAAATAATTATGGGGGCCCCCGTTCAGAACAACTGTGACTGGTTTCCAGAGAAGCTGCCATGCTAACTGGGTCTTTCACCAAACTGCCTCCTAAGGCCCGAAACAGGGCCCTGGGTGGAGGTGTTTTCATAATAACACCACTGCCACCTAGCGGCTGGCCCTCGGGCACCCGCCCGCCCAGGCTGTTTACAGGGAAGCTGAAGGAGCTGGCAGACCCCTGCCCCCACCCCAGCCCCGCCAGGGCTTCAAACCCTCTGTGCGCAGGTCCAAGGTCACCTGCCCCATCACAGGGGTCCCACCTGGAGCCCATGTGCCTTGGTGCCGGCAGCCAAGGCTGCCGACCCTGACTCCAGGGGCTCTCTGTCTGGGCAGTTCAGGCCGGCAGGAAGGGCGGAGAGGGGTTTTGGAAATGTGGGTCTCAGTCTCACCAGCTCGGGGTTTCAGTCAGCAAAGGCTCAGCGGGGTGCTGGACCCCGTTCCCATAGCCCCTGCCAGGCAGGAGGCCGTGTGAAGAGAACCTGGCCAGGGTCAGGGGGGAGCAGGAGCCCACAGTCCAGTCTAGAGAAGAGGGGGCCAGTCAGGACCCAGGACTCCCCTGGCGGTCTGCCCCGGAGACAGAGGCCCCTGCAGTCCCCAGGGACCAACTTCTCCCCGGCCTGGACGCTGGTTACTGTCTGAACCGACGCCCAGGCCAGGGAGCCTGCTTCTGCCCTCAGCAGGCCCCTGAGAAGTTCCCCAGAGCCCGCCCGGCCCCTGCCACCCCAGCTCCTCCAGGGGCTCCGTGTGGGTCAGAACCAAGGGCTGGCCTGGGCCCCGGGGCAGGCAGGGCTGAGCGCTCACCAGCTGCACGTAGGCCACCTTATAGTCTGGCTGCTTTATCCTGACGTTCCTGTGATCCCTCCTCCTGCTGGAACCTGTCGGAAGCGGGAGAGACAGAAGCCTTCACTCCCAGCATGCAGCTCTCAGCCCCACTAACCCAGGAACCCGCTTTCTAGAAAGAGGGACACACGTGGGCACCCACGTCTGAGGGCGGCAGGCGCACGCCCGGTGGGCACCAGCCTCTGCTCAGTGCAAACCCAAATGGGCCTAAGACAGCCGGAGAGCCGGCTTTCCCTTGGTGTCCTGGAGGCTCTTGCAGCCTGACCTCCCTTTGACAGAGGGTCGTCATATTTACAACTAGGCAAGCAGGGGCTGGGGAGCAGGAGTCAACAGGAAGGAATGAGAAAAGCCCAGCAGAGTAACATGAGCACTTTGCTGACCGACGCCAGCATGGGGGCGTCAGGCGGGGGCCCTGCTCTGAGGAGTTGGCGGGAACCAGGCCTCTGAGTCCCAGCCCTGGGAAGGAGGGCCCCTCTCCCCTGAGGCGGGCCTGTTTCCTCACATGCAAAGGACCACGTGCTAGAGGGGCTGACAGGGGCCAGGCCAGCGAGGCTGGCAGCCTGGCCTGCTGAGCTCGGGGAGGAAGCCCGGCCCCGGGACGCACCGTGCTGCACCCTCGTCCGCACGGCGGCCACCGGCACGTTGTAGATGCGCTCAAGGTAGTTCCTGAGGTCCACTCTGCTCATCCTGGGGCAGGAGGGGAAAAGGGGTCTCTGAACAGGGTGGAGAAGGAAGGAGCCTGCCGGGCGGCACGAGCTCCTGAGTGCAGACACCGGTGGGAGCCGGCCGGGGAGGCCGGGGCCGGGCCCTGCTGACCCTACAAAGGCATCTGGACGCAGCGACAGGTGGGCGACGGGGACCGGCCCCCAGGACTCAGTCCTATTGCCCTGCCCGGGGGCCGAGCTGACGAGCGGAGGGGAGGGATGGTCTGCGAGTGCCCTCTGGCTGCCAGGAGCTGCTCGCTCCACAGCTGCCACCCTGTCCACAGCGAGCCCCTCGCTCCCCCGCAGGCGTCTCCCAGAAAGGATGGCCAGGGCAGTGGTGGTGCTGTCCCCTCTGCCCCTGACAGGGCCCAGCCTCTCCGGCCCTGGCCTCTGAGGCAGACGGCATGATCCTCAGCTCCCATGGAGGCTCGCGCTGAGGCCAGAGCCCTGAGGCCTCAGCATGGGGTGCAGAGAATCTGTCTCCTCAGCAACAGGGGCCTCTGCGAAGGACCCACCCAAGGGTGGAGGCTTTGGGAGCCAGGGTCAGAGCCCAGCCTCCTGGGAAGGGTAGCCAGGCTGATGCAAGGAAAGGAACTGGGTTTCTCAGGCTGGACTTCCCTGGGGTGGCGAGGAGCCCAAGGCGCCCTCAGCCGAGGCTCTGCACACACCAGGCCGTGGTGCGGGGCTGCCAGTAGAGTTTTTGTGGGGGGAGAACCTTGCTGTGAGTGGGGTCCAGTGGCACCTCCAGGGCCGTGGGCCTCTCGGCCTGAATCCCTCTGGGGCGGGGGAGGCTTACTCCATCGGGATCCGGAACTGCACAGTATCCTCGGGCTGGGCCGTGCCGGGCCGCACCAGCTGGATGAAGAAGTTGGTGCGGAAGACCCGGAGCTGGGGGTTGCCCAGCTGGTACAGAGGGTACCTGCAAGGCGGGCGGGGGGGAGAGGGGTCATGTCAAACGCCCAGAACACGAGGCTCCTGCCCTGACAGGGTCCACAGGTCATCACGCCCACGGGGCTGAGGAGCCAAGGGGGCAGTCACCCTCAGGTCAGCCCTTCCCTCCCGTCCCCAGGGCAGTGTGGCCTGCTGACCCTCAAGGTCGGCCTTTGGAAAGAACCGGTGAATGATTCACAAGCGGACGACGTGCCCACCCTGCCCTGTCAACAGGCTCAGAGTCATGTGTTTGTTCAAAGTGCCGGCCGCACAGGCATGCGGCCCCTGCGTGGCCATCCCCCTGGAACAGGCCTCCAGCTCCCTTCTGTTCAGGTGAGGTGGGATCAGTCAGAACCAGCTTAATCTGCACTGGCTCAGTGCCACTGAGAGGACAAGGACGGGGCCACCTCCACTCCCGCCCCCCACCCCCCGCCCCCCCTGTGCTGGAAGCGCCAGCTCATCCTTGACAAGAGTGAAGATCAAACGATAAAGGGCAAACAAACAAAGGAAAAACAAGATAAGGGGCTCAGGAAGGCAGTGTGCAGGTCACCAGTTACACGCTCACTGCCCACCTCCCTCACCCCTCAAACCCCCAAAGGGGGGCAGAGACATGCAGAATGTATGGGCAGCCACCACCTGTGGCTCCAACCCACCCATTCCAGCTGGACCTATGCCCCCATGGGTCTGGTGGGCGAGGAGGGCCACACTGCCAACTGGACCCAACCAGGCCTCGGGGCTCATGGTCCAAGGAGGTTGGGGCCCAAGGTCGGCAGGGCCTGTGAGGCGTCCGGGGTCCACTGGGAGCCCAGGGGAGGTGTTTCGGTGAGGGTGGGGACAGGGGCTGACGATGCCATCAAGGGTCCTGGTGACCAATTTGCAGCATGGCACACCACCTCTGATCTGGGGGAGCAGCACGCAGGAGGGAAGGGAAGGTCGGTGAAGCCAAGTCCCACGATGCCTCTGGGCCTTACAACTCTGGGGAGTAGGACGGGGCCAGGGGCCGAGGCCCTGGGTGGGGCATCTTGAGGGTGGCAGGGACTGAGAGCCCTGACACAGGCCGGGACGCCTGCGGGCAGGCCAGTGACGAGCTGAGTGCCAGCTGACGTCTACTGGGGTCTCCTGGTGACCCCGTCGCACGTGGCAGCTGCCGGGACACCAGCAGCAGCACCTCCCGACGGCAGAGCGTCGGGCGCAGGGCGGGCGGGCC
>NW_024070199.1:47863914-47922798 GCF_014754425.2 Oryx dammah
TTCGCCGAAGGCCAGGCTCGACCTCGGGGGAGGCCCGGGCCCCGCGGGCCCCGCGGGCCCCGCAACGACCCCCGCCCCGGGCCCGCCCCGCCCCCACGGGCGCCCAGACGCCGCGCGTCCCGCCGGGGCCCCGAGTCCCGACCCCGCGGCCCGGCGCCTCGAGCCCAGCCTAGGGGCGGCCACGCCCCCGACCCCGCGCGCCAGGACCCCCACTCACAGCACGTTCCGCGCCATCGCCCGCTTCCGGGGCCGCGGGGCGGAAGGAGGGGCGGGCCCAAGTTGGGCCCGCCCCCGGCGCAGCGCCCCCTGGCGCCCGGGAGGACGCGCGCCGCCCGCACACCTGGGGCCTCACCTGGGCCCCACCTGGGCCCCAGACCCTGCACACTCAGCGCCCTTCTTGTGCTGGGCAGCACACCCTAGTGCCACCAGCCCCACACGCCCTCCCTCCGCTCCGGAGCCCAGCGCACCAGTGGACCACCACGGACACCACCACGGATGCCCCCATGACTCCAGCCGAGTGCCCAGGGACACTGCTGGCTACCCACCACCCAGAACCTGCCACCCTTCCAGCTGGTGGCCCAGGTGGGAGACTGGGGGAGCGGGGAAGCTGTGAATTCGTGGGAGGCCCCAGTCAGTAAAGGATCTGCCTGCCAGTACAGGAGACCTGAGTTCAATCCCTCAGCTGGGAAGATCCCTTGGAGAAGAAAATGGCAACCACTCCAGTGTTCTTGCCGGGAGAATTCCATGGACAGAGGAGCCTGGTGGGCTACAGCCCATGGGGTGGTAAGAGCTGGACACAACTGAGCGGCTAAACCACCACCTCTCTCCAACTGGCCCCGGGAGCCACCTCCCTCTACCGCCCTACCCCAGTCCTTCTGGCCAACTCCTCATGCCCTGAGACGCCCCCCAGGGACCCCCCAGTCATGCCCGCCCCCCTAGCTTCCCTGAGGCCTTTGGCTTCTCCAGGCCGCAGCTGGCCCTCCCTACTTTCAGCCTTGGCACAGCCCTCACTGGGTCCCCGTCACAGAGCAGGATCAGAGACCCTCCGTTGCTCCCCCCACCCCCATGTACACACAACGGTAGACCCGGGGGGAGCAGGGCCCCAGGCTTGGGGCGGGACGGCAAGGAGGCAAGAGCAGGGGAGCCTGGGAGGGCGCAGGGGCTGCTCCTGGGGGCCCCGGGGCGGGAGGGGGCTGGAGGGCCCCCCTCACTGTCATGCTTGGTGGGGGAGGCCCTAAGTGGGCTTGTCTAGGATGAAGAGACCAATGGTGGGGCGCGGCTGCTGGGGGGGTCAGCTGTGAGTAGGGGGTGGTGTGCCTGCTGGGGAGGGCAGGGGAGGGCCGGGCAACATCCGACTGCAGCCAGGGCCCAGCGAGGCTGACGGTGACCGTGGCAGGGCCCTGGAGGTGAGGAGAGGGCGGGGGCTGGAGGACGGGGGTCCCCCAACCTGGAGGCCGGGGAACTTTCCGTTTCGTTTGTGAAGCTTTGATTCAGCAGCCACATGCCAACCCAGAAGTCTGCATGTTGCTCCTCACGTGGCTGCAACACGCGGATGGGAGACGGCGTGGGTCGGCGTCCGGCTGGTGCTTGGTAGGCGATGCTCTGATCAGTGAGGCTGACAGAGCGGAGGTCCTCAGTGGGGTCTCAACGGTGCGGACCCCACAACACTAGGCCCCTTCTCTGATTGTCTGCCAGCTGGATTCTTCCCCTTCCGGCCTAGGACCTGTGAGTGTGAGGTGAGTGGGTCTTGACCCCCACAGCCCGGGAAGCCCGAGGGTGGCCCCGCCCCCCCCCCACCCCCCACTCCCCCCCACCCCCGCCCGGGTCATCACCTCCCCCTCTTCCCAAGCAACACACAGCTTCGGGGGCTGAGTCTGCCAAACAGAGGAGAGGATGCCAATTAAATTCAAAGCTCAGATAAACAACTGTCTTTATTGTTTTTTAATAGACTCTTTAAAGAATGATTTTAAGTTTATAGGGAAATTGCTGAGAAAGTACAAAGGATTCCCATACACTCAGCTTCTCTGCCCCTCAGCCTCCCATAGCATTAACACTTACACTAGCGGGACATGTGTGGCAGCTGATGGAGCAACGCTGATACGTTGTTACTAGCTGAGGTCCCTAGTTGGCTTGGAGATTCACTCTTGGTGGGCATTCTACGGGTTTTGCCAGATGTTCAGTGACATGTGTCCCTGTGACAGCACCTACGGGGAGAGTCGTTCCCCAGAAAACCCGCGGAGCGGCTCCTGACCCCCGCAACTGTGGCGGGTCCTGCTGTCTCCGCAACCGTGGGTCTGCTTTGTCCTCTAGTTAGGGCCACACGCTTGGTAGCCTTGGCAGACTGGCTTCTCTCTCTTGGCATCTACGCTTCCTCTGCGTCTCTTCGTGGCTTCTTCATGCCTTTCCCTTAGAGCTGAATGATACTACATCAGACGACCAAGGATGAGATGGCTGGATGGCATCACCGACTCGATGGACATGAGTTTGAGTGAACTCCGTGAGTTGGTGATGGACAGGGAGGCCTGGCGTGCTGCAGTCCATGGGGTCGCAAAGAGTCAGACCCGACTGAGCGGCTGAACGGAACTGACCTGATACGCCATCATCTGATGTACTGCGGAAAGGTGCCCACTCCCCCACTGAGGGGCATCTCGATGGCTTCCCCATGTTGGCCGTGATGAATAAGCTGCGGACTCATGCAGGAGCAGGTTTTTACAGGGACTGAAGTTTGCAGCTCTTTGGGGTTAGGAACCAAGGATCGTGGTGGCTGAACCGCGTGGCGTGTGCGCCGCGTGGTCGTAAGAGGCCGCCTTGCGCTCCCACCAGCCACGAGGCGGCCTCTGCTGGAGTCAGTGTTTCGGTTCGGGCCTTACATATGTGTAGGGACAAAGTTCTTTTATTTTAGGCAAACATTTTCATGTGTTAGATCTGACATCCTGACATGGGTTCCCCCCCACCCCGAGCTTGGTGCCAGGGAGGCCCAGCAGTAGCCCTGGGGAGGAGGCGCCCCCACGGCGGGTGAGGAGGGGCGTGGGCAGGAGCCCTCCCAGGGGGGAAGCCTCCCTGCTGTGTTTTGCAAGCCAGACTGGGGAGTGGGGGCTTCTTCCTGAGAGTAGTGGGCGTCCCTGGAGGGCTCCAAGTTGGGCAGTGGGAGGGGGGAATGATAAGACGAGCCTGGAAGTGCCTTGGGGCTGCTGCTGAGGACCACGGTGCCTGAACAAGATGAAAGAGTGAGGCACACTGGACCGCCTGGGTAAGGTGCGGGGAGCAGGGGGCAGAGGCGGGAGGAGCTGTGGTTTTACACGAGACCGTCAGAGAGCCTCGTGGAGGAGCCAGCATTCCGAGGGCCCCCAGAGGCCGCGTGCGAAGGCCTCCAGCCACGTGACAGAGGCAGGGGGTGGGGTGGGGGGGCGAGCCCCAGGCCCACAGGTCTCCCCAGGTTCACAGGCCCAGAAGCTGAGCAGGTCTCCCGCTCCTGGGGTTTGGGGGCCTTCATCACAGAACACAACTGAGTAAGTCACTGGCCACTGACCGTGCGCTCACCCTCCGGCCTGTCTCCCCGCCTCAAGGCGGTGGGGGTCCTGGAGTCCCTCCCGACTCAGGGCAGGCTCTCCTGCCGTCAGCCCCCTTCCTTGGGTCTTTCCCCAAAGCTTCCCCGTGAACATCACTCCAGCAGCACAGAAGAGGACTCGCTGTGACCATAGATGGCGAGGCCCCCACGTCCGCTTCACGGCTCTCGGGGGTTTCAGGACTGGGGAGAAGACAGCAGGCGCTCTCACTGGTGACGCTGTCGTGGATCCCACTGCTGGGGTGCCAGGGGAGGGAGGTGTGGGCCGGGGCTGGGGGTCAGCACCAGACACCTGGGTCTCAGGAACCTCAGCATCACGGCCTGCTCTTGTAACCTGGGAGACTCCGAATGTTCCAGAAAGTTCCGAGGGCCGTTCTGAAGAGGGAGGGGGAGGCCAGTACCCTCTGACGGAGGGTACGTGCAGTCGAGCACACATCTCGTGGGAGATGTTTATAATGGTTCTCGGGCCTTTCTAGGCGTGAGGAGACGCAGGAAGCTGGGTTTACGGCGTGTTCTCCTGGAGCGCGGTCTGCGGGCCCGTCCTGCCAGTTTTCCCAGCGAGCCTCATCCTGCCCTTTGTCCTCAGCTCCTGCAGGGCGTGTTGCTGGCCAGCGCCGGTGGTGGGTGATGACTTCATTCCTGTAGAACTGGACGGTGGGCAGCATTCCTTATTTTACGGTCCCTTCCCCTTCCGTCTTCACTGCAGTCCAGACTCCGAGGGCGCCGCGCGACCAGCCTGTTCCATGGCGAGGATTTCCGTGACGGGTGGCTCGGGCTATGTGACTGGACCAGACCCTGGCAACAGTCGCCCCAGGCCTCGGGACCCCCAGTCTGAGACTCCTCTGCCTCGGGCCGCTTCCTCCTGCCCCTGGGATTTTACACGGTTACAGCAATTGATCTGACAGAACTGTCTGCTGGTCAGTCCTTTCAAGTCTGTAATCACCATTCATTTCATCTGAGGCTCAATCACGTTGTTTTTGATCAAAGAAACAATCGTCTTGTAAACTAGGCGGGGTACGCGCAACATAACGAGGGGCGTTAATAAGGTCATGAGCGTGTCTTTCAGCTGAGAACGTCTATTGGTGTGGCCCTGTATCTCGCCCGGTCATCTGGCCAGGCTGTTCTGTGCCAGTTGCTATCTTTAAGGGAAATGATATACTGCCCGTAAAGTCCACCAAAGATGTCTGCACGTCCAAGGCCAGCGGTGGGTCATCGTGACCCCTTACAGGGCCGAGAAAGGAATGTTATCTTCTCAAGAGTTACATGGTTGACGTCAAGACAAGAAAAATAGATTTTTATGGTTGAGCAGGTATTCCTTTCCTTGGGGAGGTCTGGTTAATGCATAATGCAGACGCAGAATGCCCGCCAGAGGGGAGCGGGGAGGCCAAAGGGCAGGGGGAAAAAGAATGTCATGTTAAAATTTTCCTTGCCATGCCTTAAAACTTGAATTTTTTTTCCTCAGGTGTCTGCCATCCATGTTTAGAGGTACTGGTGTGGCCTGGCTGGAGGAGGTCCGCTGAGCCCCGCAGGTCTGTCCCCAGGAGTTCCTGGCACTGTTGTGGGACCACGTGTCTGGCTTCCTGGAGGGTAGAGGGGTCGCCTCTCGCTGGGGTCTGCACACAAGCACCGGGGTCCTCAGCAGGGAGGGCGCAGGGGTGGGAGCCGTGGGGACACTCGACGCCCCAGTTGTCTGCAGTCACACTTGGTTTGCACATCTTCCTGGCGTGTTGCTGGGTCACTCGTGTTTCTGACCCTGTCACCGGCCTGTCATTTGCTCACGGTCCCCTCTGAGGCTCTGTGATGGGCTCGTCTCTGGAGGTCCTGACCCCCAGTACCTCAGGACACAGCTGTGCTAGGAGTGGGGCCTTTGCAGAAGCAATCAGGTGACGAGGCAGTCACTAGGGTGGGCCTGCTCCAGGGGGACCCGGGTCCTTGTGAGAAGGGGTCAGGACACAGACAGACGCAATGGGACGGCCCCGTGAAGACTCGGGGGAGCACGGCCGTCTGCAGGCAGAGCAGGGAGTCCTCAGGAGGACCCAGCCCTGCCCACACCTGGGTCTCGGGTTTCAGCCTCCAGGAGAACGACAATAAATGTCTGCTGGTTAAGCTGCCCAAGCCGTGGGCCTTTGTCATGACCACCTAGCAAACTAATTAGGGTGTTAATGTTTTCCTTATGGATTTCCAAGTGTATTTAATGTATTAATTATATTACCCCCTCTGGGCTTCCTGGTGGCTCAGTGGTAAGGAACGTGCCTGCCAATGCAGGTTTAACCCCTGGATTGGAAAGATCCCCTGGAGAAGGGAATGGCAACCCGCCCGAGTATTCTTGCCTGAGAAATCCCACAGATAGAGGCACCTGGCGGGCTACAGCCCATGGGGTCACAAAGAGTCAGACACGACTTAGTGACCGAGCAACAACAGTACCCCCTTGTCTGTCATATTTTACCCCAGACATTTTCCCACTTTTGTCAGTTGCCGTTTAGTCTTTCAAAGACAGCTCTGCTGAGGCGTAGGCGGCATCTTAATACACTGCACTGCCCATTCTGAAACGCATCCCGGGACAGGTTCTGACCTGTGCAGACGCCGTGAGACCACCATCCCCGTCAGGATGGCAGGCACGTCCATCGCCTCTGAGAGTGTCCTCTGGCCCCGGAAACCTCTCCCCCACCCCTCCATGCTGTACCCCACCCTCAGTTCTCGAATAACCAGTGGCTGTGTCCGTATCCATCTTCTAGGGTTTTCTATAAATGGAAGTGCGTAGCATGTACTCTTTCTCGCCTGACCTCTGTCTCTCAACGTGACTATTTTGAGGTTCATCCGTGCCTTTTCACGCATCAGTGGGACATTCCTTCTGATTGCCATCGTATGGACACAAAAAGAATTTTGTTTATCCGTTCATCTGCTGATGGACATTTGGCTTGTTTCCAGTTTTTGTCAATTAAAAATAAAGCTGCTATTTACATTCATGTGAAAGTCTTTGTAAGGACAAACATTTCCTTTTCTCGTGGGGAAATGCCTACAAGTAGGATTACAAGATCACATGTACGCTTAACTTTTACAGAAAAAGAGACGCTGCCAAACTGTATCGGTTTATGCTTCCAACAGAGACGTGGGCCCCTCTTTGCTGGCCATTTGGATGGTCAGTCTTTTTGATTTTAGCTTCTCTCCTCGAGTGGTGTCCTGTGACTTCGTTTTGAATTTTCCAGTAACTGATGGTGCCGGGCACCTTCTCATATCCTGATTTGCCGACCAGTTGTCGTGTTTGGTGAACTGTCACTTCTAAGACTGCGTTTTCCCCATTTTCAAAAGTTGGTTTGTTGTTCTGTTTTCAGAGTTCTTTATATATTCTGGATCAGCCCTTTATGAAATGTGTGCTTTGCAAAGGTTTTTCCCCCTGTTGGCGGCTTATCTTTTCATTGTCTTTACAATACCTTTTGAAGGGCAAAGTTTAAAATGTCTTGATGCATTTCAACTTACCCATTCTTTTTTTTTTTTTTTTTTTCAGGGATCATGCTTTCCATACCGAATGTAAGAGACCTTTGCATTGTCTGAATCCACAGAGATTCTCCCCTGAGTTTTTATGGTTCTAGTTTTACGTTAGGTCTATGATTCGTCCACTTTGAGTTAGTTTTTGGATGTAGGATGAGCTATAAATCCACGTCCTCCTCCTCCTTTTTTTTTCCTTCATTTGCTTGTGGATATCCGGTTTATTGGAAAGGCTGTTACTTCTGCACTGAATTGCCCCCGCACCTGTGGATAATCAAGTTGTCCCTGAATAAAGGAGTTTCTCCTTCCTGCTTTTCAAGCTACGTGGCTTTTTCTTCTTGCTTGATTGCACCAGCAAGAACCTCGAGTAGAGAGGACAGCCTTGTCTTGCTCCTGGCTTAAGTGAGAAAACATTCAGACCTTGTTGGGCAAAGGAAGTTTTCCTCTATTCCTAAGTTTGCTGAGAGCTTTATTTTTTTTTTTAAAGAAATCAGGAATGAGTGTTGAATTTTGTCAAATGCTTTTTCTGCACCTACTGAGATGATTAGATGGTTTTTGTTTTTCAGTTTGTTAAAATAGTGAATTACTGACTGATTTTTACATGTTGTCCCAACCCTGCGTTGCTGGGATAAACACACTTGGTCTTGATGTATTATCAATATTATACATATTGAGTTCTGTTTGTTAATTTTGTTTAGGGCTTTTGTGTCTATGTTTATGAGGAATGGTGGTCTGTGATTTTCTCTTCTTGTACCATCTTTGGTTTTGGTTACCAAGGTAATGCTGGCCTCATAGATGAGTCAACATTTTTTTGTAGAATTTGTACTTTGTTGTTGTTCAGTAGCTCAGTGGTGCCCGACTCTTTGTGCCCCCATGGACTGCAGCACGCCAGGCTTCCCTTCCATGCTCAAACCCATGTCCATTGAGTCGGTGATGCCATCCAACCATCTCATCCTCTGTCGTCCTCTTCTCCTCCTGCCTTCAATCTTTCCCAGCATCAGGGTCTTTTCCAAGGAGTCAGCTCTTCACATCAGGTGGCCAAAGTATTGGAGCTTCAGCTTCAGCATCAGTCCTTCCAGTGAATATTCAGAGTTGATTTCCTTTAGGATTGGTGTAGTTGCTATTATTTTTTCTTTAGCCATTTGGTATAACCCACCAGCGAAACCATCTGGGTCTGGAGTTCTCTTTGCAGGAAGGTTTCAGTCCTTTAATAGGCACAGTCGTGCAGATTATCTCTGTCTGATTGGTCTTTGCTATTTTGTTTTGAAAGACACTTTCATCTCCTTGTTAAGTTTGTCATAAAGTTGTGCGTAATATTCCTCGGTTATTCTGTTAATAGCTGTACAGTTTCTGTTGGGCTCCCCTGATGACTCAGTTGGTAAAGAACCCGCCTGCAATGCAGGAGACCCCGGTTCAACTCCTGGGTTGGGAAGGTCCGCTGGAGAAGGGAGAGGCTACCCACTCCAGGATTCTTGGGCTTCCCTGCTGGCGTAGCTGGGAAGGAGTCTGCCCGCAATGTGGGAGACCTGGGTTCGATCCCTGGGTTGGGAAGATCCCCTGGAGAACAGAAGGGCTACCCCCTCCAGTATTCTGGTCTGGAGAATTCCATGGACTATACAGTCCATGGGGTCGCAGAGAGCCAGACACAGCTGAGCGGCGTTCACACTCGGCATTGATGCCGCCTCCCCGTTCCTCATACCCGGCGCTTCATCTCTGCTTTTTCTCACTTCCTGACCTGGTTTATCAATTTTTATTGGTCTTCTCAAAAAACAAAGCTTGGGGTTGGTTTTCCTGCCTTCTCTATTGTTCTTCTGTTTTCTGTTTCATCAGCTTCTTCCTGGTCTGTAGTATCCCCTTTCTCATGCTGACTTTGGGCTGGTTTGCGTTTCTGTTCCTATTTTTCTTAAGGTAGAAGCTGGGGTCACTGATTTGAGCGCTGAAATTTCACCCCGACTCCTGCTCTCGCCGTTTTGCATAAGTCCCCATGTGCTCTGTTTTCATTTTCATTCTGTTGAGAATCCTTCCTAATTTCCTTTTTGATTTTTCCTTGACTCAAGGACTATTTAGAAGTGTGTTATTTAAATTCCAAATGTTTGAGAATTTCCCAAAGACTTTTTCCTGTTATTGATTTAAAATTTAATTCCATTATGGTCAAAGAATATAATTTATGTAACTTGAATCCTTCTCAACTTATTAAGCCTTGTTTAATGGCCCAGAACATCATCTCCATTGGTAAGTGTTCCGTGCGCACTTGGAAAGAATGTGTATTTGAATGGCATGCTCTATAAATGTCAATCAAGTCAAGTACTGCCCTAGTCTCCTGACTTCTTGCTGATTTTTCTGCACTAAACAATTAATCATTAATTTCCAATTAATTATTGATAGAGAGGTGCTGAAATCTTGGAGTGTAACTGTGCACATTTATCCCACCAGTTATAGCCTGTTTAGCTTTATGTTTATTTCAAAGGTCTGTAATTCCTTGCAACCTTTGTGTGTCTTTATATTTAAACCATGCTTCTTGTAGGCAGTACATAGGAGGATTCTTCCTTTTTTAACCCCAGTATGACCATCTCTGCCTCTTAACTGGGGCGTTTAGACCAGGTACACGAAATGTGCTTAACCGTGGAAGGAAACAAGTGCGTCGTTTCTCACCCGTGTTCTATAGGTCCTGTCTCTTTCTTCGCCCTCTTACCTCTTCTTCTGCATCAGCCAAGAGTTTTCTGTACCCCGTCTTCTCCCCTTTGCTGCCCTTTCTATCTCTGTTGTTGTTTGGCGGGTGCTTTAAGGGGTTTGCAGCGTTGGCTTCCCACAGTTGCTTTTGATTGATCGGTTTTCCTCCTTATGGCTCTCTTTTTTCCTGCTTCTTTGCCTGTTTGCTAATTTTTGATCAGATGCCAGACATTGTGTGTTTCCCCCCTCGTTCGTGCAGGACCTCTTTCTACTCCTACGAATGTTCTGGAGCTTTGCTCTGGGGAGCGGTTAAATCACCTGGCCGTGATCTGATCCTCTCTGGTCTGGATATTTTTGGGGTTTGTAAGGTGGGCCTGGGGAAGTGCCCCATTCGGGGTTAACTGCTCCCAGTGTAATGCAGGAATTTTCCAAGTGCCCAAGGCCCCGTGAAGTGTCCATTTTCCGAGTCTGGTTGGTGGGAACGGACCCTGTTCCCAGCCCTGCCTGAGCAGTGGACATTGGCCCCTCCACCCCTCCTGGTGTTTCTCTTCCAAGCCTTGAATAATTTCCTCCCAGGCACGTCTTGCTCTTTACCCGACTGGATATGTGAGTGGGCCCCTCTGCAGGCCTCCAGGGCTCCCTGAGCATGCGCTGTTCTCCGACACTCTGTGCCATGAACTTTTGTTGCCTGGGTCCCCCTGGACCCTCAGCTCTTTCTCATCAGTTCAAGGATCCCACTGGGCTCCCCCGTTTCCCCTTCCTCTCTCGAGGAAGCAAGTTGAGCAATTCTAAGCCTGAGGCTTTTGTTTCTCATCTCCTAGGGACCGATGCTCGTAACTGTCTGAAGTTTACTGTCCTGAAAAATAAGTTGTTTCGTGCACATATATGAGTTCGACTTGTTGTTCCTTTGTTTGGAGGGTTGCTCCAGGCGGGAGGATAAATGTGGTCCCTGTGTCTCCATCTTGCCCAGAAGCAAATATCTGCCTTTTAATTTGGATGAGCATTTTTTGATATACAGAAACAAACCTTTTAAGCAATGAAATTTACTAAGTCTCTTCTACGATACTTTCATTGTTTGTAAGCTTAGAAAACTGTTGCCAGGATGAAAGCAGATAAATACATACCTATATTTCTCTATAGTTTTATTTTAAACTTTTTTTTTTTTCACATACTGACCTTCTGTAACTCTCCTGGCTTGTATTTTTGGTCCTGGAGTAAAAAAAAAAAATCTCATTACCCTTTCTCTCTTCCTGAATACATTTCTGATTTTTCTCAACCTCCTGATTAAATATCCTGCAACCCCTGATGGAGGTGCTGCCAGATTCTTAGGGTTTCGTGGTTATCAGGATGATAGATGTTGTAAATTGAAATAACTTGTATGACCTACAGGAGACGAGGGGCTCCACGCCACTGCCTGTGCCTGGCGCCACTTCTCGTTGCCGTGTGACCTTGGCACTCAGCTCAGCCCACTCAGAGCTCCAGTTTGCTCCTCTGGAAAATGCAAGTGATGGGAGTGTTTGCCTCCCGGGGCTCCTGTGAGGATTTCCAGAGACAAAGGCGAGGCGGCTCTGCCTGGCTGCTGGTCTGCAGGGAGCCCTCCGCACACATCAGATAGGCTGCCCTCACTCCTGAAATCTGCTCTTAATTTTCAAAATTTTCTTGGCTCTCCCCGCCTATTTTTCCTTGTATGTGAATTTTAGGTTTGTCTTGCCAACTCCCTCCCCACCCCTGGCTCACCCCTCACCCCCAAATAAATCCTATCAGAATTTTGGTTGGAAATCTGGCGAACCTATACATGAATTTGGGAAGATGTGATGTTTGCAAACGTCCTACCCAAGCATGTGGTGTGTTTTTTCTCTCTTTCTTTTTCAGACTCCATGTTTTTATTTCTCATTACAGCGTGTTGTTTTCTTCCTACAGATCCTGAACATTTCTGAAGAAGGTTTTTGCGAAGTATTTTTTATGTTCTTCGCACCCCCTCTCCTTTTTGTTTGAGAATAACATTTTTTAAAATTCTGCTTTATCTTCTAACTGGTGGTTGCTAGAAAATCACAACAATACTGATGCACAGTGTGTCTTTTGCGTCTGGCGCCTTTCCTGAGCTCTCTCATCCGTTCTGAGTGCTCTTCCGCTGGCCCTCTCGGGGCTCCTAGGAATGCGGCATTTTGGTCCCCTCCTTTCCAGAAGTTGCACATCTTATTTCCGTTTAACATCTTTTGCATTGTCTTCAGTTTATAGAGCGGGGCTGAGCAGTAATGGTAAAAGCAGGCATCCTTGTTTGGTTCCTGTCTTGGACTGCGGATACCTCTGTGCTCCACCATCCAGGGTAGATAAAGGAAGTGCTTATTTATAATTTTCTATAGTTTATTGAGCGTGGTGTTTTGTTCTCAGAAATAAGGATTGACTTTCAGCAAAGATCCTTCCCCCGATGTTTAACGATCCTGAACTATTTAAGACCTGCCAGAAACATAAATAAAAGTAGGAAGAACCTGCGTCTGCCGCCCACCACTTGGCTTAAGAAAGACGAAGGACGTGAGGAAGGGTCCCGGGGCTCTGAGTGACCCCTCACCAGAGAAGCCCTCCCCCGCAGAGGGGACCGCTCATCGGAGAGGTGCATTCCTCACAGGCAGGCCTGTGGAACTTATTTCCATGTATTGAACCACATTTGGGGAGTCCCATTGCCCTATGTTTTTCCTTTGGCGCCTTTCTCAGTGCTCCCAGCGCTGTTCGGGAACCTTTGCCAGGACACGCATGCAGCTCTGGGTCGTTGTTTTAACCGTGTCAACTCCACTCACGGATACTCCCCAGCAGGCCTCCTCTTGGTGGAGGATTGGAGCTGCTCTCATGTTCCATAATTACCAACAAGAGTGTGCACTCAGCAGAAACCACTGGGCCTTTGCAAGCTGCCCAGGGGCGGACAAATGAGTCTCCCAGGTCTCATCCTCCAACGCCTTCTCCCAGGATGAGCGAGCACGCTTCAGCGAACACCTCTCCCCAGGCCTTGAAAGGGAGGTGCAGACAGGAGTCTTGTGAGAACAGGGCCCCCCTCCTGGATCATGCCCCCGGATCACACCACCGACACGGGGCCTCCAGCGTTCCGGACGCGATCAAGGCCACGCACCCCGCTTGTCCGGCCCTTTCATCTCTCTTGGTCTGGCAGAGGTCATCACTTTTTTGTTGTTGTTCTTCTCAGTCACTTTATTAACTTTTCAGATGCCAATGCCATAACATTCCTGCTTGTTTACAGTTGGACATGACATTGCCAGACAGCCATTCTTTCCTTAAGTAGCCGTGATGGAGCCGTTGTTTTCACATGATACTTCATTACTTCACCCACGCTCATGGTAGACCCAAGTGTAGAAAGATTAGAAACAACAGATTGTATATGTCGTTGTGTGGATTCTGTATTTCCTGTAGCATCCAGCATGCATTATTTATTTATTTTCATGGGAGTGTAGTTGATTTATAAAAGTGAGTCCTTTACTGCTGTATAGCAAAGTGAGTCGGTTATACATACATACACGTTCTTTCTTTTTTTGTAATATTCTCTTCCATTACGTTTATCACCGGACATTGAATATAGTTCGCTGTGCCACACGCTAGGGCCTTGTCCTTCACTCGTTCTTTCTTGCTTTGAAGGATCGGTGATGGCTGTGAAGAGTCTGGGCCAGTTTTCTTGAAGAGGATCTCACAATCAAATTGGTTGGATAGTTTCTTCACGGTCAGACCCAGGCTGAACTTTGGGGCCAGAAGACAGCTTCAGTGGCGCTGGGGCCTCTGGGCTCTTCACGGCCAGGTGCCCGAGCCCCGAGGTGCTCACTCTTGACACTGCTGAGACTGCTCACCAGCTTCAGATGAGGCTCACCAGTTTTCTGTTTCCAGGTACCATTTTAACTTGAAAAGTAATGGGAGAAATGTTCACCTCTAGGGTGCGAGGCGCTCATTCTGATTTAGCTTGAATTTTATGCTAAGGAAAGCAGCCTGTCAGCGGCCTATCAGACGTCCACTCGACGTCTGTTTTGATCTTTCAAGGACAGGGTGCTCTAACCAGAAGGAAAACGTGTCTGTGTTAAAATAAAGATGAAGCACCTCCCTTCCCGGACACCAGCGCCCTTCCTCCTTCAACAGGACACCCTTTCCGGGTGCGGAGGCCGTGCGGGCTCGCTGGGTGTGCGCGTCGTCCCCAGGGTCGTGTCCGGCTCTTTGCGGCCCCATGGACTGAGGCCCGCCAGGCTCCTCTGTCCCTGGCATTCTCCAGGCAAGAACACTGGAGTGGGTAGCCATGCCCTCCTCCAGGGGGTCTTCCTGACCCAGGGGTCCAACCCGCGTCTCCCTCGTTGCAGGCAGATGCTTTACCGTCTGAGCCACCAGGGAGGCCCATTTTATAGTAAAATGGAACTTTAAAAAAGAAGTAGGGAATTGTGATTTTAGAGCCTACCAGCTCCCATCAGACGGGCAGCGCCCACAGGAGCCCTAGCTGGCTTCTACACCTGGAATAAATCCCGTCCTTGCAAGGCCTTGTCTGGCCCTAAAATGGCCTGGATGGGGACTCTTTGGACATTTCAAAATGGATTTTTTTTTTTGCACTTACAGTTAAAGACGGCTAGCTCTGTAAAACATCCCTTTCTCAAGATTCTGACCCTGAGAGAACAGAAGTGCTCCCAGAGGAAGCTTGGTGTTAGAGCTCTTATCACGCCCTTGAAATGTAAGCACAACCCCCATTGCTCGTGACTATAGCCTTGGCTCAGCTGCTGCTGCTAAGTCACTTCAGTCGTGTCCAACTCTGTGCTAGAAGAACCTAAAACTGAAAAAAAATAAGGGGAAACTTTTAAAATTGAATCAGGAAAACTATGAGATCTTTGTCTGTGTCTATCTGGATATATGTACATCTTTGTATACTTATAAATAGGGTCCTTTGTTACTTGTGGTTAATATCACCGAAATTAATTTGTAAAAGAGCTCTGTTTAGTTGACTGACAGTATGGGCTTCCCTGGTGGCTCAGACAGTGAAGAATCCTCCTGCAATGCAGGCGACCTGAGCTTGATCCCTGGGTTGGGAAGATCCCCTGGAGAAGGGAAAGGCTACCCACTCCAGTATTCTGGCCTGGAGAATCCCAAGAACTGAGGAGCCTGGCGGGCTACAGTCCTTGGGGTCACAAAGAGCGCCTGAACTGAACACACACACACGCACAAGTGCTTATACTTTAAACATAACGTGTAAATATTTCTAAATATAACAAAAAAATAATCTAAGTTTTTAGAAGGAATCATGTGATATAGGATTGATCTTCAGTAAATGAAGATAAATGTAAGTTGTTGGTTTGATTACCACAGGCATGTCCTTAGGGCCATTGACATTAAGTATAATTAAGAGAACAGACTTCTGGTTGCCGAGGGGGAGGGAGGTGGAGGAGGGGGGGAGGGGGGGAGTTTGGGGTTAGCAGATGAAGACTATTATACAGAGAATGGATAAACAGCAAGGCCCTGCTGTCTAGCACAGGGGGCTATATTCAATATCCTGTGATAAACCGTTATGGAAAAGCATATTAAAGAAGAATTTATATGTGTGTGAATAATTGAGTCACTCTGCTGTGCAGCAGAGATTGGTATAACATTGTAAATCAACTATACTTCATTTTAAAATACCGAGGGAGTTCCCTGGCGGTCCAGTGGTTAGGACTCTGCAGCTGCAGTGGGAGTGATGTGGGTTTGATCCCTGCTCAGGGAAGTAAGAGCCCACCTGCTGTGGGGTGCAACCAAAAATTTAAAAATTTAAAAATCGAGAAAAAAGGATAATTGTGTTTTATGGTATGTCTACTTAAAAACAGTTTCTCCAGATTTTGGTAATTTGAAACTTTAGTTTTGCTAAATTAAATTAAATGACGGGAATTCATTACATAGCCAGATCACTTCCAATGGAGATAAAATACTAAAACAAACTTGCTAAGCAAGTCCAAGTTTACCTACTGTATCTTCTTAACAGAGAAACTAAAGCTGTTTGGGTTTCCTGGACACATGTCTTATACCACATTGAGAAAATAAATCGTGCTGAGGGGGACGTTTCTAGAGTTTACAGAATCGGTTTACAAGTTTGCCCACCAGGAGATATTGAGATGACAAACAGTTCACAGTTGCTTGCTTCTCGGTTTTTGCTAAAGATTCAGGTTTTTCAAAGGGCTACAAATTATAGTATATATGTAATTAAAGCTACTGCAACCTGGATGCCCATCGACAGCTGAATGGACGAAGAAGCTGTGCTCCGTGTACACGATGGGATACTACTCAGCTGTACAAATGAACACACTGGAGTCGGTTCTAATGAGGTGGGTGAACCGAGAGCCTATTATACAGAGTGAAGTAAGCCAGAAGGAGAAAAGCATCTATCGTATATTAACACGTGTACGCAGAGTCCAGAAAGACGGTGCTGATGAACCCCTTCTCAGGGCAGCAGCGGAGATGCAGACGTAGAGGGCAGACTTGTGGGCCCAGAGGAGGACGCGAGACGTGAACACCACCGTGTGTGAGACAGATGGTGGGAGTCCGCTGTGCGACGCAGGAGCTCAGGCCCAGTGCTCTGGGACAACCCGGAGGGGTGGGATGGGGGAAGGTGGGAGGGAGGGGACGCACGGGTACCCGTGGCCAGTTCATGTTGATGTGTGGCAGAGCCCAGCACAGCGTTGTAAAGCAGTCGTCCCCAGTTAAAAATAAATAAAATTTTTAAAAGCTACTTTAAAAAGGGAAACATTTCAGCATACAGGGAGGAATCTGGGAAGGAAAATAATAAGATGCACGTTTTCAGTAAAATAAGGTATGGAAAATGGAAATAAATTACGGGCGAAGAGTGTGATGTTGTCCTGAAGAATTTTGAAGAGAGATTTTTGTGTGGCAGGAAGCAGCACAATATTGTAAAGCAAATATCCTTTAATTAAAGATAAATAAATTAAAAAAATAAAGCTATTAAACTAATTAGGCTTATTTAGGATGTTAAATTACATGGGAAATATTATCAAACAAAAAACAACATTAAGCCTCCTTTATGTTATGTCTATATAAATATATTATACATTATGTGTTCCAGAAATTACATGAAATTCCTGGAAGCCTTGTGTGTCCTGACATAAAATGTTATCTGACATAAAAGCTGAGGCTCCCACTGAAGGGGCTGAACCCAAGAATTAGGGTAAAAAAACAGGGTCTGTAAAGCTTATGGCACATGTAGACAAAGTCCACTCTGCGTCCACAAAATTCATCCCTCACCGTCAGACGTTTCCCATCCTGATGACCTTGTAAAACGGCAATAGCCTGCTCCTAAATCAGAGAAATTAAGATGGGTAAACAACGGCTGTAAATTAACTGAACAATCGGGGCTGTGGGAAACCCGACTGCCGCCTGCTTCCTCCCGTCTCCCTGACAAACCCTATTTTTTATTTGATGGAGTAAAGCCTTCCCCTGATGCAAGGCTTATGGCCTCACGATGACAAAGAAACAGTCTAAGCATGTGTGCCCCACTTGGCCTTTCCCTTCCACAGTCTCCAGCAATCAAGGCACCCACTTCACTGAGCAAATCATACGAGTCTTAAAAACAACAAAAAAACCCTCACAAACTTCTTGAAATTATCTGTATTCCTATCACCCTCAATCATCAGGCAAGGTCAACAAAGCTAACGGAGAACCTGGACTCGAACAGGACAAAAACTAATTACATGGCACTGAGTGGCCTGATAAGTATGATTACAATTTTTATGACTTTTTGTTTGACATGTTCCTGGCTTTCAATCTTTGTTTTCCAGATGTAAAAGAGCCTCTCCCCTTAAGCTTATTATGACTGGAAGCAATTTTGTAAATTACCACCTTTGTAAACAGAATTGAAGCATTTATCTCTTCTCTCTACCTGATCCCTTCAGCATCAGGAAACTCTCGAGTGTCCAGCAGCCTTTCCAGGTGAGTAAGGACGGCCACTTCCTGGCAGGCACAGCAACCTCAAAACACTCTGGACCTTGAGAAGACAGGAATCCACCCAGACCTATAGGTGCTTCTGGCAGTCTGATAGCCTAGCTTTCCTGGCCGTGGGAGGCCTTCGAAAAGTCCAATTTGAGATTCTTTGTGAGTTAGTTTCAACACAGCCAAATTTGACAGTGCCCATAACCCCAAAGAGGGCTTCCCTGGTGGCTCAGCTGGTAAAGAATCCTCCTGCAATTTGGGAGAGCTGGGTTCGATGCCTGGGTTGGGAAGATCCCCTGGAGAAGGGAACAGCTCCCCACTCCAGCATTCTGGCCTGGAGAGTTCTATGGACTGTATAGTCCATGGAGTCGCAGAGCCAGACGTGACTGAGTGCCTTTCACTTTAACCCCAAAGAAGACACACTGTCGGCAAACAGCGCATGAAAAGGTGCTCAAATCACCAGTCACCAGAGAAGAAGCATAAGTCAGACCCGTGGTGAGACGTCGCCTCACTCCCGTCACCGTGGCCATTGTCCAAAAGACCCCCAGCGACAATGCTTGGCAAGGACATGGCAAAAAGAGAGGTCTGGCTGGTGGAAGTGCCAGTTGGTACAGCCACTATGGAGAACAGTATGGAGGCTCCTAAAAAAACTAAAAATAGAATTCCATATGATTTGGCAATTCCACTTCTGGGTATATATCCAAAGAATGTGAAAGCACAAATTTGAAGAGACGTGCACCCCAGCGTTCGTAACGGCATTGTTTACGATAGGAGAGCTACCCAAGTGTTCACCAGTGGGTGAACGTCTGAAGGAGATGTGGTGTGTATATGTATTCTCCATATATAATATACACAATGGAGTGTTTTATTGTTGTTGTCTAGTTGCTAAGTCGTGTCCAACTCTTTTGTGACCCCTTAGGGTGTAGCCTGCCAGGCTTCCCGTTTCATGGGGTTTCCCAAGCAAGAACCGTGCCGTGGGCTACCATTCCCTTCTCCAGCGGGCTCTTCCTGACCCAGGGACTGAATCCACCTCTCCTGCATTAGCAGATGGATTCTTTACCACTGAGCCACCAGGGCAGCCCCCGTGGAATGTTACTCAGCCATAAAAATGAACTCCTGCCATTTTTCAGCAATGTGGAGTAACTTAGAGAATATCATGGTTAGGGAAATAAGTCAGACAAAGACAAATGGTCTACGGTATCATTTTTATGTGGGACCTAAAAATAAAGCAAATGACTGTACATCACAAAACAGAAACAGATTCACAGATATAAAGAACAAATTAGTGGTTCTCAGTGGGAAGAAGGAAGGGGAAGAAGCGAGATGGAAGCGTGGGGTTCAGAGGCACAGACTGCTGAGCAGGGTTCCCCGGGAGTCCAGGAGTCCATGCTGCTCATGCAGGGCACCCAGGCTTGGCCCTGGTCAGGGAGCTGAGAACCTGCTTGCTGTACAGTGCAGTGAAAAAAAAAAATGTGAAAAGCAGATAACCAACAAGGTTATACTGCACAGCACAGGGAAATACAGCCACTATTTTGTGATCACTGCGAATGGAGTATAATCTATAAAAATGATGAATCACTGTTACATACCCGAAACTAATGTAATATTGAAAATCAACTGTACCTCAATAAAAAAGAAAGAGCCTGTGTGCTCAATGAACCTTAGGTAAATAATCAGGCCAAGTTTCTTGAAACCAGACTTATTTTTGCAAACAGTCTTAATCTGCCTATACTTGATGGAAATAAGGATGATTTTAGAGAGACAAAATATGTTTCAACAGTATACCTTTGTGGACATTACGTTCTGGTGCTATTGTCTTTGAGGTTTGGTACTTTCTGCTTAAAACTCACTTCCTAAATGACTCCTTGTTACTGTGTCACATCAGTGTAAAGTTGGAGTAAATTATTAAAAGGATGTTCTAAGCTGCTTTCTGAGGCTAATCGCAGCAAATTAACTTTGGATGAAGGTCAGACACCATATGCCCTGCACCCAGGAGATTGTGTAGACTGAAAAAGACCTCATTTAAAGGACTTTCTCTCCAACCTGGATGGAGGGACCCTCACGCACAGTGAGACGGAAGGGAATTGACTCCTGAGTTCGCGTTTCCCACATTACAAAGGCCTCTGCATCAGGCTGGTCTGCAGAGAGGACTGTTGACCTCGAACTCACCTTGAAACAGCCACCAGGACAAGGCGTAAAACTGCAGCGGGGACAGCTGGCCCAGGAATCTGGGCCAGGCCAGCAAGACCCACCCTGCTGGTTCTGCTGAACTGCCATGCAAATGTCTGTCTCCCTAGCAAAGGAAAAAGTTATTGCTCTGGCGATACTTTTGCCCCAGTGTTCAGGACGGAAAGAAAATTCTTTGGTAAAGTTGTCACAAAGTGCCTCTAGGGCGAGCAAAGTAACTGACCATTGGACCTGTCATCGAATTCCTCGGTCAGCGCAAGATTGATGTAGGCCCCTTATAGCAGGCATCACTGACATTTCAGATGTTCCTAAGATAACCACTCAGCTAGACAAGCCTCCCTCTGGCCTGACCTTTCAGGTTCAAATTCTTCAGCATATGAACGTGTCCTCCTCTTGTCTAATATTTCCCTCTGTTCTAAAGAGACCAAGCAAAACTTCCCTAGGACACCCCCAGCCCCACTCTGACCCTTTCTTAATTAACAAATGTTGTCAAGAGAAAACACAAGTAAATGGAGCCAGCAACTCCTCCTGTCAAACACCATTACAGATGGCTTCTGGAAAGATTGCGGAGGAAACGACCCATGGTTTAACACCGTGTTAACAAAACTCCCAATTAATGAGGCTATCAATGAGGGCTCTCAGGGAGGAATCATGCTCATTCCCCAGGTTTCTATTTCACGTGCGGTGTTGGAAATGATCCACCTTGCCAAGGATGGGCACATAAACGTCTCCATGGCTGGCAGACAGATTTACGGTTGCTGGCTTATTAAGTTTCCCCATTGTCAATACCCAAGGAAAGAAACGATCCTCCTTTCTCTCCCCATTAGAGAGCCAAGAGATCTGTGTCAGCAGGGTACCAAGACACTGGTGGCAAAGTCTCTTAGAAAAACGAATTCCTAGCACAGGAATGTGTGTAAACAGATGATCAGAAACCCATCAGGCACCACTGGTCAAATAGCTGAGGAGGCTGCAGAAAGCACTGAAGCAAAGCAGACATCCTTCACTCCCTTGCCCGGGTCACATTAGATAACAGGGCTGCCTCGGATGCTCTGCTGGCAGGATGGGGGGCGTCTGTGCTAGGGCGAAAACTTCTCGTTACATTTACCTCCGGAGCAGCTGAGACTCGCCTAGAAGGAATTTCCCAAGATGTAAGAAAAACTGACCCCTTAAATGACCTGCTTAGCTGGCTCTTTGCAGGCATGAGCAATTTTTTCCCAGTCTGCTTTACAGATAATTATTATTTTCATAACATGTATTTATCAGTCTTTTCCTGTCAATCCGATCATGACACAAGTCTACTGCTTAATGTTTATATGACCGTTCAGCGTGGTTGATAAAATGCATCGCCTGTGAAATGTTTCCCCATTAGCAAGACTCTTCTCTTGTTTACTGAGTCTGATTAGTGTCCACCCTATGTGGATAGCTAAGCAAATCTCTGCACTAAGAGGCCTAATGCAAGGGGCAGGATGGACCCAGGGTGCACAGTGGGCATCCTGCCATCAAGGCACAAATATTTTGGTTACTGATGCTTTCTAAGGAGAGAAATAACGAAAGTAATCTTGGCATATTCAGGGTTGGGGGAAATCATTCCAGCTTATATGCGATTCAGTTTAAACTTTATGCTCAGTCAAAATGGCCTGTTTGTGGCCTACCCCACAGGCATTCTGCATCTGCTTTCATCATTCAAGAAAAGGGCGTATTGACCAGAGGTAAAGAATGTCCATATTACAGATAAAGACAAACACTTCCTTTCCTGGGATGCCAACGCTGGCGCTCCTTTGATGATAAGACCGCCTTCCCAGGCGCCAAAGCCATCCTGACTCACTGTGTACATGCTGGTCTGTTTTTTCTCGAAACCTTGAAGGAATGTACCCCTGACTTGTTTGATGTTCTCTGTTCTGAGAAGACATAAAACGGGGCTGAAAAACACGCTTCCAGGCAGTGGTCTGTCAGCGTCGTCCGGGCTATAGTCCTCCGTTCGGCTCAGGATTCCTTTCCATGCCCGTGGCAGATAGCGCACATATTTCTGTCAACCTAAGTCATCAGCAGGTGTGACGCGGAGACAGAGTGTTCTGTGTGCACTGATTTTTCATCCCGGCTCGTCTGCAGCCGGTGCTGACCTTTGCCTCCATCAGGTATCACGTTCGAGCAGCCTCTCTCCGTCCACCCCTCCCTCTGCCCTGATGGGCCTCATCCGTTCCTTCCCCTCCCTGGTATCTGCTCATCTCGTTGGTCTGAGCTGACACCAGTGCCCATCTGTATTTGATTTCCCACTTGCTGTGATCACTCAGGGTCTCTTTTCTGTGGCTGACTACTGCCAGTTTGGCCCACTTTTCTGTGCAGTTGCTTGCCTTCCTGACGGTGTCCTCAAGTTCTTGCAGGGCGGTCCTCGGTGTCTGAGGGGGATTGGTTCTGAGACCCCACAGATCTCAAAATCCGGGGATGGTTAAGTCCCTTATATAAAACAGTGATACGTCCACACATACCCTACCTACACGCCCCCGTGCTCTTCAGATCGTCTCCACATTATTATAATACCAAATACGATGAGAAGGGCTTCCTGGTGGTTCAGTGTAAAGGCCCCCCCTGCCAGCGCAGATGTGCAAGACACAGGATCGAGCCCACGGGAAGGAAATGGCAGCCCGCTCCAGCACCCTTGCCTGGGAAATCCCATGGACACAGGAGCCTGGCAGGCTACAGTCCATGGCGTTGCAAAGTGTCAGACATGACTTAGTGACTGAACCACGGCAACAGCAGCAGCACGATGTATATGTGTGTGACTGGCTGTAAACAGTGCAAAGTAAATAGCACACGAATAGTTGCTGGCACGCAGCAGGCGCAGACTTTGCTTTCGAGAACTTCCTGGAATATTCTTTCCTGAGTATTTTCAGTCTGAGGCAGGGTAAATCCAGAGGCAGAGGGCCTACGGTATACACTGAACACTAATTCTTCATCACTGATGTGTGTGTTACAAATACCTCCTTCCAAGAGATGCCTTGGGTTTTCACTTGTGGTATCTTTAAATGCAGAGAAGGTTTATTTTTTTAAACCTTATTCTTGTTGAATGTATTGATCTTTTGTCTTATGGTTTGTGGAGTTTGTGCCTGTTTAAGACATTTTCCTTGATAGTTGAGTTTCCTGATGACTCTCCTATACTTTTTTCTTAAAAGTTCAAATGTCTTCTTTATTAGCTGTAGAGCTTTCAGTGACCAGGATTGAAACTCGTCACTGAAGGAAACCAGTCCTGAATATTCATTGGAAGGACTGATGCTGAGGCTCCAGGACTCTGGCCACCTGATGAGAAGAGCCAACTCACTGGAAAAGTCCCTGACGCTGGGAAAAATTGAGGGCAGAAGGAGAAGGGGGCGACAGAGGATGAGATGGTTCCTTGGCATCACTGACCCAGTGGACATGACTTTGAGCAAACTCTGGGAGATGGTGAGGGACAGGGGAGCCTGGCGTGCTGAGGTCCACAGGGTTGCAGAGAGCCGGACGCGATGTAGTGACTGAAGGCAAACCACCACGAGGGAGGCCAGTGCTGGTATTTTGTTTTGCTTCCAGCGGGTGTGCAGCTGTTTCAGCTGAGAAGAATGTTGCCCACCACCCAGTCCCACCTACAACACACCCTGGAAGGAATTCAATGCAGAGACCAAGAATGAGACACTCTGTGCTCCGGGGAAACAGGCAGAACAGGCCCTCGGTTAGTTAGACATTTTCAGGAGAAAATTTATGAACCCAGATTCTTGCGTCTCCTCATAATTAGAGAAGCACGAAAATCATTAACTCAGATACCTGTTCCTCATGACCTTCAGCAACATCCTACCAAGACAGGAGCTTGGCTGCAGGGACCCTTCGACAAAATCACGGCCCTACTGATCGCCAGCCCCCAGCTCCTGGGACCAGCTCCTCTGAGCGGCCGCGACACTACTTCTCAAGCTCTAGTCCTTCGGTGCGAGGTGTGTGTGTTCAGTCGTGTCCGACTCTCAACCCCCCGGACTGTAGCCCGCAAGACTCCTCCACCCCTGGGATTTCCCAGGCGAGAATACTGGAGGGGGTTGCCATTTCCTACTCCAGGGGATCTTCCCGACCCAGGGATCCCACCCACGTCTCCTGCAATGTTGGCCGGCTTCTTTACCGCTGAGCCACGTGGCCTCCCAGTCCTTAGTAAACCCCCCATGAACTGAAACTCACAGATTACCTGTTGCGGCTTCCTGTTTCAGCTCACACAGCCCACCCCGTCCCCGTTCCTTCTGCTACCACAGCTGTCCCCCTAGTCAGGTTTCCCTGCGTCGGGGGCTCCACACTTCTGTGTCCACCGAGGAATACCCAGTCCACCGGCTTGAAGGACCCAGCTCTACATGGAAGGGTGGCTGGTAGGAAAGATTCCCCGCCACCTCAGTCTTCTGATAGCCAGGCCCTACTTCCTCCCACAGGAATTTTAGAATGAATGTCAGTTTATCTGGGAATCCATATTGGAATGTGGCTGAGTTGCCCTGAATTCACAGATTAATTTAGGGATAATGAACATTTTAAAGATAGTGCATCTTGCTCTCGTTGAGCAGGGGTGACCTTTCCAGGGATGCTGATCTTCTGCAATACTTTTCAACAAAGGGTTTTATTATCCGTCTATCTTGTGTGTCTTTTCTTAGATTTATTCTTATTCCGTTTCTTACATTTCTGTTCTAAATGACATCTGGGAACCTTGCCTCCTGTTGATAACTTTCAATTTTTCTTTCCTGTGCTCACTGACACACATCCTAACCCTAAATTCTAAAACTTGCTGTTGCTCATCACTCAGTCGTGTCCAACTCTTTGCGACCCCATGGACTGCAGCACACCAGGGTCCCCTGTCCATCACCAACTCCCAGAGCGTGCTCAAACTCACGTCCATCGAATCAGTGATGCCATCCAACCGTCTCATCTTCTGTCGTCCCCTTCTCCTCCTGCCCTCAATCTTTCCCAGCATCGGGGTCTTTTCCAGTGAGTCAGTTCTTCACATTAGGTGGCCAACGTGTTGGAGCTTCGTCTTCAGCATCAGTTCATCTAATGAATACTAAGGATTGATTCCCTTTAGGATTGACTAGTTTGGTCTTGCAGTCCAAGGGACTCTCAAGAGTCTCCTCCAACACCACAGTTCAAAAGCATCAGTTCTTCAGTGTTCAGTCTTCTTTATGGCCCAAATAGCATATCCACACTGAAAAAACCATAGCTTTGACTATCTGGTCCTTTGTCAGCAAAGTAACGACTCTACTTTTTAACACGCTGTCTAGGTTTGTCATAACTTTTCTTCCAAGGAGCAAGTGTCTTTATATTTCATGGCTACAGTCACCACATTCAGTGATTTTGGAGCCCTCCAAATTAAAGTCTGTTACTGTTTCCTTTGTTTCCCCATCTATTTGCCATGAAGTGATGGGACCAGATGCCATGATCTTAGCTTCCTGAATGTTGAGTTTTGAGCCAGCTTTTTCACTCTCCTCTTTCACTTTCATCAAGAGGCTCTTTAGTTCCTCTTCGATTTCTGCTATAAGGGTGGTGTCATCTGCATATCTGAGGTTATTGGTATTTCTTCCTGCAATCCTGATTCCAGCTTGTGCTTCTTCCAGCCAGGCATTTCACATGTTGTAGTCTGCATATAAGTTAAATAAGCAGGGTGACAATATACAGCCTTGACGTACTTCTTTCCCAATTTGGAACCAGGCTGTTGTCCCATGTCCAGTTCTACCTGCCGCTTCCTGACCTCAGGACGCAGGTCAGGTGGTCTAGTGTTCCCATCTCTTGAAGCATTTTCCACAGTCTGTGTGATCCACACACTCAAAGGCTTCAGTGTAGTGAATGAAGCAGAAGTAGATGTCTTTCTGGCACTCTCTTGCTTTTTCCTATGAGCCAACGGATGTTGTCAATTTGATTTCCGGTTCTTCTTTTTTTTCCCTTAAATCCAGCTTGAACATCTGGAAATTCACGATTCACATACTGATGAAGCCTGGCTTGGAGAATTTTAAGCGTTACTCTGCTAGCGTGTGAGATGAGTGCAGTTATGTGGTAGTCTGAGCATTCTTTGGCATTGCCTTTCTTTGGGACTGGAAAGAAAACTGACCTTTTCCAGTCCTGTGGCCACTGCTGAGTTTTCCAAATTTGCTGGCATATTGAGTGCAGCACTTTCACAGCATCATCTTTTCGGATTTGAAACAGCTCCACTGGAATGCCATCACCTCCCCTAGCTTTGTTCGTAGTGATGCTTCCTAAGGCCCACTTGACTTCACATTCCAGGATGTCTGGCTCTAGGTGAGGGATCCCACCATCGTGGCTCTCTGGGCCGTGAGGATCTTTCCTGCATAGGACTTTGCATTCTCGCCACCCCTTCTTAATCTCTCGGGCCCTTTATCGAGCCCGTCTTTGCGTGCAGTGTTTCCTTGGCATCTCTTGGCATTTTCTTGAAGAGCTCTCTAGTCTTCCTCATTGTACTGTTTTCCTCTATTTCTTTGCAATAATTACTCAGGAAGGCTTTCTTATCTCTCCTTGCTATACTTTGGAACTCTGCATTCAGAGTTCCTTTGCCTTTCACTTCTCTTCTTTTCTCAACTATTTGTAAGGCCTCATCAGACAACCATTTTGCCTTTTTGCGTTTCTTTTTCTTGGGGATGGCTTTGATCACCGCCTGCTGTATAATGTCACAAACCTCCGTCCATAGTTCTTCAGGCACTCTATTAGATCTAATCTGATAATTGAACCTGTTTGTCTCCTCCATTTCATGATCATAAGGGATTTGATTTAGGTCACACCTGAATGGCCTAGTGGTTTTCCCTACTTTCTTCAATTTGAGTCTGAATTTTGCATAAGGAGCTCATGATCTGAAATGAGCCACAGTCAGCTCCCAGTCTTTTTTCTGCTGATCGTGTAGGGCTTCTCCATCTTCGGTTGCAAAGAATAAAATCAATCTGATTTCGGTGTTGACCATCTGGTGGTGTCCACGTGTAGAGTTGCCTCTTGTGTTGTTGGAAAGGGGTGTTTGCTATGACCAGTGCATTCTGTTGGCAAAACTCTGTTAGTCTTTGCCCTGCTTCCTTCTGTACTCCAAGGCCGAGCTTGCCTGTTATTCCAGGTGTCTCTTGACTTCCTGTGATGAAAGGGACGTCTTTTCTTGGTGTTAGTTCTAGAAGGTCTTCTGTGTCTTCATAGAACGGTTCAAATTCAGAGTCTTCAGCATTGGTGGCTGGGGCATAGGCTTGGATTACTGTGATATTGAATGGTTTGCTTTGGAAATGAACAGAGATCATTCTGTCATTTTGGGGGCTGCATCCAAGTACTGCGTTTTGGACTCTTTTGTTGACCATGAGGACTACCCCATTTCTTCTAAGGGATTCTTGCCCACAGTAGTAGATATAATGGTCATCTAAATTAACTTCACCCAAGCCAGACCATTTTAGTTCACTGATTCCTAAAATCTCAATGTTCACTCTTGGATGTTTGACCACTTCCAATTTACCTTGATTCATGGAGCTAACATTCCAGGTTCCTATGCAATATTGCTCTTTATAGCATTGGACTTTACTTCCATCACCAGTCACATCCACAACTTAAAATAGCAGTTTTCCTTGGTTTTCTTTATAGACAGTTATCTGATTGTGATGAACGACCATTTCTTTCCAGGGATTAGCAGGCAAGAAAATAAGGAAGCTGACATTCCTGCCTTACGCTTGATCTTCAAGGTGATCTTCCAAATGTTCACTATTAGGATGATTTGCTGCAGGATTTTGGAAGACACCTTCCTCAAGGTAAGGAAATTGCCTTCTAGGTTGACTAAGAAACCGTGAACCGTGCTCTGTACCATCCAGTTTTTTCCCAGCCTTTGGACTGTTTATGTTTGTGTGTCATAAATTATTACGTTGCTCAGGTGTCTAGTATAAAATTACGTTTGCATTGGAGGGGATTCTCCCTTGGTCGTGGTGTAGTTTTTGAAAGCTTTTGGTGGAGAGGGATTTCATCACTGGTTCAACGTTTTTAATGTGAAATCGGCCTATTCAAGTTTCAAGCTTCAGTGAAATAAGTTTCCCCTGGAAACTGACCATTTTATCTCATTTTCATATAATGTATCATAGAAAAGGCATCATAGACGCGTCTCTGCCACATCTGCCACGGGCTTTCTCTCCATTTCAGTGTGGTTTGGGCCTTCTCCCCTTCCTACCTGATCTTCTTGGTTTCCATTCCAGACATTATATCAGTCTCCTGCAGAAGAACCAGTCTTTTGCTTTGCTGACTTTCCCTGGTAATCTTCTCTATTTTACTGTCTTCTGTCTTCCGTACTCACGTCCAGGCTTCTCTTCTCCTCGGGTTTTGTGTTTCGTTCCTTTGCTAACTTCTTGACTGTGACATTTCAGTGTTAGTCGCTCAGTCGTGACTGACTCTTTGCGACCCCATGGACTGTGGCTTGCCAGGTTCCTCTGTTCATGGAATTCTCCAGGCAAGAACACAGGAGTGGGTTGCCAGTCCCTTCTCCAGGGGATCTTCCCGACCCAGGGATCAAACCCAGGCCTCCCACATTGTGAACATGGTCCGTACCATTTGAGCCACCTGGGAAGCCGTTTAACTTACTGCAAACACGGCACCTCCCCTCCTTTTTCTAACGGAAGTGGTCGGGCCTGACATCTCGCTGTAGGTCCCAAGTCAGCAGGGATCTGTTCTCTGATGGTGCTCTACGGTGCTTCCTAAGTGTCTTCCCCATCTCCTCTGGCATCCATCAACTATTCAGAGTGCATTTTTGCATTTCTAAACCTACGCTCATAAGCTGCCAGCCATCGGTTCCGACTGGGCTGCAGAGGGCTGGCTGCTCGTTCAAACATCCCTTGGAGCCTGAAGCTGCTGCAAAGCCTCGTCTGTAGCCTACGCCTGCCATATTTCCCACGCACACTCTCCTTCAGAGGGACGGTGGCCCATCGGCGTCCATCAGTCAGGCCTAATTCTTCTGTTCGGAGCTCTCACACCCACCTCCAAGCTTTCCATCTTCCTGACTTCCTGACCCCGAGATGTGCTTGAAACTCTCCCGCTCCCGTCCCCGACTTGTTCCTCCCCGGCGTTCCCACCCTCTGCGACTCAGCTCATGTTGTTCTGAAACTGCACGATTCTGTGAGCTGAACCTCCCGCCCCCATGTGCTGACCGCCTCCCCAGGGTGTTCCTGTGCAACGTGGAGGGATGGTGCTGGGCTCGGGGGACCCCCACTGTTTCTCACATGGAGGTGCTCGCCCTCGAGTCCCCCGCTGCAGGAGGGCACAGCGGCCGGGCGCAGGGCACTCGCATCGACTGCAAGTAGCCCTGGCGTGCGGGGGTGGGGTGACCGAGGGCCTGTGGACGTGTGTGTGTGTGTTGGGGTGCACACTGTGTACGGTCACGTACAATCCGGGTGGGCGAGCTCATTGTCAGGGGCCTGGCGCCCCGCGGCAGCCTGAGCCAGGATACTCCCCTCTTCCCTCTGCTCCGCAGAGCCCTCCCGGGGGGCCATCCAGGCTCGGCAGCTTCCTCCGTGAATACTTGGCTGAGCAAGGCTCTATGTCTTGATCCAATTTTTGTGATTTATATTTTCCGTAATTCTACTTGGTCAGGCCTTTCAGACTTATTACACAGGGAGCACTCTGTTCTCGTATAATATAGAAAGAACGGTCTGTGTTGCCACGACTGCTCCCTGAGATGTGCTCTCCCCCCTCCCTGGGGCCGCCTGCACATCCTTTGCTCCAGGCTCCCTTCTGCCCTGTTTCTGGGGGACGTTTGTGCCCCAGGCCTGCCTTCCGGACACTCTGCAAAAGCCAAGCTCTGCTGCCCCAAACTGGTTTCAGAGCAGATTCGGGGGGGGGCCGGGGGCCAGCAGAGTGGGCTCGCATGCGGGGTGGGGACGGGGTGACGGTCCGCTGACACAAGCTGTAGCCTAGAAGACCCCCGCCGGGGGTCTCCTGAGCCGAACCCTAGGTCAGCACCTGGGTCCCTTGGGCCCCCAAGCTGCAGAGCAGCCCCCGTGACACCCTGCCCACCCTCGGGCCCCACTGATGAGCCAGCGCACACGTGGTGGAGGGGAGCCTGCTCACTTTATTCACAGGCCCCAGAGCATGGACACAGTGAGGACAGAGATGCAGGGGGGCCCTGGGAGCCGGACGCCGCTGTGTGAACCCCCTGGGCTGAGAGTCTCTGCCTCTGGGAACCTCCTCGGCCGCTCTACTTCCAGCGCCCGCCGACTTTGCCCTTGGGTGTGGTCCCGGCCTTCTTGCTGCTGTAAATGGGAAGCAAGTGGGTTTTGAGCATGAGGGCGTCTGGGACCCTAGCTGACCCCTTCCCCAGCCCCCAGCAGACCCCAAACCCTGGAAGCTCAGCCTGGCCCAGCCCTAGCAGCCCAGGGGCATCCCCAGCCCTGGTCCAGCCACGGTAACTCACCTGTGCCTGCCCACCCGGGCCTGGGCGACTTTGTGCTGGGGGCATTAGTGAGGTTAAGGGGGTGCTGGCAAGAGCTGGACCCCTCCCTCCCTTCCCCACCCGATGGACTCGGGGCACGGGGCCTTAGGTCAGGCAGACCCGAGCCTGCCCGGGCAGCTATCCCTGCTGGTAGCCGCCATCCTCCCAGTAACTCTGGCCTGACAAGAGCCAGGGCCCCCACCCCCTGGCCAGGATGGGCAGGGGCAGCGGGCAAATCTGGTTCCTCACTCCAGGCCAGCAGTCCACCCTGACGGACTCGGGACCTGGGAGGCCTCCGTCTTGTTCTAGAATCTCAGCCCCTCGGTCACCGGTGAGAATGGGACCTCGGGCAATGGGGGTCCTCAGGAGCCCACCCCATCCGTCTGGGCCCTGTGTGCAGCAGGCAGCCAGGAGCTGGCGGGGGGCCGGGCCGCGGGGTGGGGGGTGGTCATCAGCTCTCTTCGTGGGCAGCTTCAGGCTGGAATGGGCCCTGCGGCTCCCAAGGCTTCAGGGGAAGGCCTGGCACTGAGGACGCTGCTCACGGCCCATGTACCTCAGCGGAAGCCAGCCCAAGAGCCCTTCGGGCCGTGCACATGCTCACACACGCACCTCGCCAAGTGACCTGCAAGAACCCCTGCCTCACGCCACAGAGCCCGGGGCAGAGGGTGTGAGCCTTTGCCAGCCCCCTCTGCAGCCCTCGGGGCAGCCCCAGCTCAGCCTCCAGTCTCGAGCACTGAACCTCAGGAGGTGGCACCTGGGCCCACGCCCTCCAGCCCCTCCTGGCAGCTGCTGCAAAGGGTCCCGTGGACCCAGCGGGCTCATTGACCCCAGACCAGGGGTCTCACGCCAGGCTGTGCAGCGCGTGCTGAGTCCCTGCGCAGGTCACCCTGAAGGCCACCCTGGGGGCCTCCTGCTGGCTCTCCCCGCCCCTCCTCCTGGACTCTGGGGATGGGGGAGACAGGAGGCTGCAGGTCCGGGGTTCAGGGCCCAACATGCTGGCCCAAAGGCCCAGCCAGTTAGTCTCGTTACTGCTCTGCTGAGGGCCGCCTGCCACTGGCACGGGCCAACATCTCCGGGCCCCTGGGGGCAGTGGCAGCCGACCCCGAGGGGCTGCGTGCCCGGCGCAGAGCATGGGGCGGGCAGGGCTACTCACTGCTTCTGGGCCTGGTCGATGCGGCTCCTGAGGTTGGTGATCTGCAAACAACACAGGGGACTTACCTGTGCGTCCGCCCGGGGCCAGGCTGCATGGTGGCCTCCTGCCCGCGCGCCCCTCGGCGGCCCTGGCAGGCCTCGGCACTTTACTGTGTCCCGGCTCCTCTGGTCTGGAGGGGCTTAGACTCGTGTCTCTGACTTACTCTTGGTGGCCTGAGCTGGACACCTGGGCCATGACACACCGCAGCCCCAGAGCTGGCCACTTACCTGCCCGCCTCTGCAGGGTGTGGGGCAGGGGCACGGGCCGGAGGTGGGCTCTCAAGCACAGCCCCCACCTGGTGGCCGGAGCTCAGAGCCCCATGGCCATCTCGCTCCCTGGCCCGGCTGCTCCCTCCTGCTGACCGCCTGGGGGAGGCTAGGGAGGCAAGGGCCAGCCTCTGCTGCTGACGAAGGGCAGCAGGTCAGCCTCGGAAGCCCCCAGGTGGCAAGCAAGGAGGAGGAGGCGGGCGGGAGGACCCAGGGATGTCCTCCGGGATCTCCGTGCCCGCTGCCGCCAACACCCACAACGACCCAGGTTTCCGCCATGCGCAAGGCCCACCGTGCATGAACACCAGAGCCTGGTCCAGGGTGGACCCCGGCAACTTACAACTTGGCCAGCATCTCCACTCTGGCCCGGACGTTCATGATCTAGAAAGACCGAGATGGTTAGGGGGCTGGGTGGGTGGCCGAGGCTTTGGTGCCCTGTGTGCTCAGGACCAGCCTGGTCCAAGGCCCTCAAGGCTCTCCAAGCTCCCGGGTAGCCACGGTGCACACAAGTGTCAGGGCCTGCTCTCCTGGCTCAGCACAAGTGGGGCCAGTCTGGACCCTCTGAAGCCCATTTCCAAGCCAGCTGGGAGCACTGGCACAGAGCCTGGTGCCCCTCATCTGGTCCTCTGGGGGAGGGTCTTTCCCCAGAGGGAGGTGGGGAAATTGAAGTGCAGGAGGACCAGGCCACCCACCCAAGGACCCTGGGCTCCAAGAAGGAGGCAGGACTCCTCCAGCTGCCAGCACTGGTCACCCACAACCTCTGTCTCAGGGGCCAGCGGGAGAGGGGCCCTGAGAGTGGACGGTCCTCCCCAGGGGACACCAGAGGCTGGAGGGAAGGGTCTGTCGTGGGTCTATCATCAGGGTCTGTACCCAGGCCCGTGCTGACTCCAAGGAGGGTGTCTACCCAGGGCTGCCGACCTGAGCTCTGAGCCCCCAGGGCTGGCCTGGCTGGAACTTGGGTTTGCAGAGGAGGCTGAGTGAGGCAGAACCCCCACCCCAGAGGAACTCAGTGCCCCTCTGGTGGGCTCAGGACACCGGGTCTCTAGACCCCCACCCCAGAACAATGGCACTCTGCCCCACTGCACCCCCCACCAGCCCTGAGCACCGTGCTGACATGAGGCCAACCTAGGCAGGGCCTCCCACAGGGCAGGGGCCTTGCTCGGGGTCCGGGGACTCGGGGTGCCCGCCAGCAGGTGAGGCCAAGGGCACAACACTCACGTCGTATTTCTGGCGCTTCAGCTTCTCCCCATACTCGAACTTGTCAGTCTCCAGCTTGTACAGGGTGTCCCAGAGCTCCTTGGCCTTGTCCCTGGGGGGCAGCCGTGGGTGAGGGGCTGGCGGGTCAGCCCCAGCAGGAGGGTCCGGGCGCTGCCCCCCATCCCGGCAGGGCCTCACCTGAGCTTGTCCTCGCTGAGGTGGTCGATGTTGAGGGGCTTCCTCCGCTCGGCCAGGACCTTCTTCTTCGTTTCCCGGGCCGTCTGCTTCTTGCCTCTTTTCTGGTCTGCCTGAGGGGACACGGGAGGGGCGCGTCGAGCCGGCCCGGGCCACGGTGGGCAGCTCGGCCCCACGCCCGCACTTACCTTGGCCAGGTAGCTGCTGTAGTTGGCCCCCATGGAGGACAGCGCCTTCTTCTTCTTCAGATCGTCCTCAGCCCTCCTCTTGGCATCTTCCTCCTCCCGCCGTGCCTTCTCCTCCTGCAGGAACACCCCCACCCCCAACCAAGACCTCAGCGTGGCTGTCGAGGACCTGCTTGGGCTGGGAACCTTCTGGAAGGTCCCAGTCCCCGTTGGGTCTGCCCTCTCGCAGGGTTTCTGCAGGGCAGGGGGAGTTTGGCTGATGGCCTGGGTTCCTAGGCCAGTGTCAAGGGGAATGTCAGAAATGGGGAGGCCCAGGAGCCTGGGGGCCGGCAGGGGGGCCGGGTGGGGGGCCGAGCTGGGCTGGGGTGGGGGCCGGCGGGGGGCTGGGCCGGGCGGGGGGCCACCTCACCGCCAGTCTGTTCTGGCGTTCCCGCTCCTTCTCTGCCCGGATCCTCTGCTGCTCTGCTCTCTCTGCTCGGCGTTTCTCCTGTGGCCGGAGGGGAGCGGGTCAGCCCGGCCTGGCCCTCCCCTTGACCCCCGGCCACCTCCACCAGCCCGGCCTCCGCCCAGAGCTGCAGGACTGGACTCACGATTCTCTCCTTGAGGGCGACCAGCTCCTCCTCCTCCTTCTTCCGAGCCTCGAAGTGGCTGTCGATGAGAGCCTGGAGCTCCATGAGGTCTTTGTTCTGGCGCTTCTTCTGGATGTCCTGTGGGGACAGGCCCATCATACCCGCCCTCCTCTCGACCTTTGGGCTGCCTGCTCCCTCAGCCACAGGGTCAGAGTGGTACCCTCCTTGTGGCTGAGTCCAGGCCGTGCAGAGCCCTGAGGTCAGTGAGCACCCCTGGGATGGACTGCCTCTGACTTGGCCTCATTGTTAAGCCCAGAGATGCCTGAGTGGGTTGGACAGAGAGGAAATTGGGGAACGAGGCAGTCTGTGGGATACACAGATGGATGGGTGGGTGAGTAGATGGGGGGTGGCTGGAGGAGTGGATGGACAGATGAGAGGATGCACAGATGGATGACAGATAGTTGGGTGGGTGATTGGATGGACGGGGAGAGATGGGGACATGGGGAGATGGGGAGGAGGGAAGAGAGGTGCTACTCCCGGACGAGTCCCCTCTGACCCGGGAATGAATCACAGCAGGGCTGCATGGAACCAGGAAGCCCCTGTTCTGGCTGCTGTAGAGCATGTGACCTCAGGCTCAGCCTGGAGCCGGAGGCTAGGCTCTGGGGAGACTGTGTGAACCTGGGTCCCGTAAACTCACATCGAAGTCGACTTTCTCCCCTTCCGGGATCTTAGGAGCAGTGAGTCTGAAGAAGAGAGAGTGGCTCATGAGTACGGTGAGTGGGTCCCCACCAGGATGGTTGTTCTTATCAAGTATATAGCCCACTGTCCCCAGAGTGGCTTGACCCTTCTAGAAGTTTATAACCTCTTAGCGTCCTTCTGCCTCGCCCACTCCTAGGCCTCTCAAGGGCTGCTTCACCCTTGCTCACCCAGGAAGGGTTACCTTGCTCTCTTTCTCAAACAAAAGAAGGCAAGGTGGCCACCAGAGACCGTTCCTGGGTCTTCGGCCTCTGCAGTCAGGAACGGCCATCTCGGCTGACCCTTTGCACTGCTCTGGTCACCCTTTGACCTCTCTTTCTGGGGACCCAGAGGAGGGGGTGCTGGGCAGAACGCACGCCATGTGGAGAAGAGACGGGATCCCTCTCAAATCCCTCCGGCCGCGGGGGCTGTGGCCCTCCCCACCCCCCAGACATCTCGGACAGAGCAAAGAGTTAAATCAACAGCAGAAACAAGAGCTTCTTCAAAAAAGAAGAGAGTGGGACTGAACGTGGATCGGCATGCTGGCGAGGGAAGCGATTTTCTGAGCTCAGAAGGTCCCACTCAGGCAAAGATGGCCAGAGGAGTCCATGCAAATGAAAAACTTATGGAAAAAGGCACAACGTGGAAGGGGGGAAAAACCAGACTAGAAAAATATTTTCAGCAAATACAGAGAAGACTTATATCCTTATGCAAACCGATGATTAAGAAAACATAGAGACGCCCCCGCCGTTAGATAAATGGGCAGAGGGTGAACGCTAGCAGCTCCCCGAGAAGAAAGACCACCAGTCAACACACGTGGGAGAGGCTCCCAAGCCATCAAAGGAATGTGAACGAAAACAAGCCAGAGAGGCCGTTTCTCATCCACCCGTCAGACGCTCCATGTGCAGGCACGTCGCGGGCCCGGGCATGCGGTGTGGAGGCCGCGCTGGCGGTCCTCGTGGAAGCCTTTTGGCAGAGGACATCAAAAGCCTTAAGAACGTTCCTACTCTTTGACCCAGTAATTCCATTCTGGGAATGCGGCCTAGGCAAATAAGCCGAAAGACAGAAAATGCTTTCCACCCGGCGTTATTTATGATAGTAAAATATTGGGGAAAGCCTTAATATCCTGCAAGAGAGGAACGGTTAGGAAAATTATGGTTTGTCCAATTGATGGAATATTATGTGGCCATTCAAAATATTTAAGAAGACTATGTAAAAACATGGAAAAATACTTAGGGACAGCGCTGCATTTTAGAAAAGCAGAATTCAAGGCTGTATAGACAAGACGATGTTTGAAAAACAGCTCAGAGTTTCAGTCCTTTTTTCCGAGTCCTATGCATGGAAAGAGTAGGAAGAAATAAGCCTTTTTATTTCTTTCTCCTCTTTTCCGCAGTCTGGCTGGCGGGGTGGGAGAGTTATAGATGATTTTTTTTTTCATTGGACTTTTACGTATTTTCCAAATTTTCTTTAATGAGGTGTTTTATTTTCATAATGAAAACACAAACATTTTTTTAAAACTAGAAAATATCTTGTGACCCGGCAGCTTTCTTTAAAATTGCTGAAAAATAAAGTGTAACGGATGGAAATGGGCTGGCTTCACGTTCGCATACTTCCAGTCCTCTGTGGAGAGTCCGCAGGGCTCCCCTAAGTGGGAGCGAGCTCTTGGCCTGCACTCAGAGGCGCTGACACGCCTTCCCCTGCAGAGCAAAGGAGGCACGTGTCCCCCAAGGACGGGGTGAATCATGTACAGAGGGCCGTGGGCTCGCACGTACTTATCAGAAACAGAAAATCAGGAACGCTGGATTAAAACAAGAAACCTCTGAACCACTAGTGTGAGAGCCAAATGAGCAAGAGAAAGCCTCTTTGAACGAGGTCGACGCTTCCCCCGGGGGGCCCAAGGCCCCCACGAAGGGGAGAACGGGGGCTCCGGTCAAGGCATTGCTCCCAGGCGGGTTTCCAGGCCGAGAGCCTCCCTGCCAGCACCCCACCACTCACATTGAGGGCCCTGGGAGATGCGGGCGGCAGCGCGGCCAGGAGGGTGGGCGGCGGAAAGGGCCATGGGGCTCCACAGGGCCTCCCTTCCTCTACCCCGACTCCCCCAACTTCCTGCCCCCTTTCTTCCTCTGCCCAGCGCCTCCTCCTGCAGGAAGCCATCCTTGTCTAGTCTGCATGGTCTGGGGCATGGGCTGGACCTCCAGAGTCCATCCCTACCCAACCCCGGGGTGAAGCCCCTCCTGGGAGGAGCGCACCGGCTGCCCTGTGACCCCATGCCCCGGGCAAGCCTCACCCGGAATCCAGGACCCCAAATTCAGGAGCAAACGAGTGGCTGCGGCCCCTCGAGTATTCAGGTCCCCAGGGCCTAACGAGCTTCGCAGCCTCTCTCGCGGGACCCCCTCGCCCGGCCCAGCCCCACACTCACCTGGGTCTCGGCTTCTCCTCTGATCAGCAGGGCGGTGTCGGGGGTTGGGGGGAGGAGAGGAGACAGGGAGACCAGGTGAGAGGGCAGCTCGCTCAGTCCCCAGGTCCCATGCGCCTGACCAGGGCCCCCTTCCCGTGGACCCGCCCTCCTTGCCCACCAGAGGCCCGGGACTTGCCCCCACCAGGGCCTGTACGCGGGAGCCCCCGTGGGCTCTGAGGAGGAGAATGGGTGCAGGGCCCAGGGCAGGGCGGGTGGAGAAAAGGAGGAGAGACGGGGCCTAGGGGTACAACACCCTCGGGGCAGAGACAAGACTGAGGCTGGGGGCCAGGTGGAGGAAGCGCCTTCCTGCCCGCCTCCTGATGTGCCTGCCGGGCCCCTGCTGACCCCCCAGTGTCGGTGTGGGGCGGAAGCTCAGGTCGGGACAGAGCTAAGCCCCTCAGCAGATGCGGCTCGAAGCAGCAAGGCCTGGCCCTCGGAAGCCCTGGCGTCAGACAGGCAGGACGGGCAGGTGGGCAGGCGGCCGAGCAGAGGCACGGAGAGCCCTCGAGATGGACCCCGGGCGGTCGGGCCTCTCTGCCAGGGTCTGTCCAGACTCCACATGGACACCGCGTGCAGCCAGAGGCCTGGCCTTACCTGCCTGGTCCTCCCAGTCCTCCTGCTCCGCGTCTTCAGGCAGAAGCGCACATGCAAGAGAAAGCGGCGGGCGCGGGCGCGGGCTGGGGGCGGGCGCGGGCGCGGGGCGGGCGCAGGCGCAGGCTGGGGGCGGGCCAGCCGGGGCACTCCTAAACCCCACTTCCCCCGGGCGGGCGCTGGCCTGGACCCCATCGGTGACCCCCGCTGAAGGCTGCAGGGTTTCTGTCTGGGAGGGTCTGTGAGAGCTAACTGTGGGGCCAGCATGCCCGGGGAGACCCCCAGCCCCAGAAGGCCAGCGGTAGCTGGAGGGGCCGCCGAGGGCCTGTGGGTGCTGGCTGCGGGTTTCCTTAAGCCTTTTCACTGGAGGTGGCCTCCTTGGAAGAAAAGCTATGACATACCTAGACCCTGATACTGGTCAAGATTGAGGGCAAGAAAAGGGGAGACAGAGGATGAGATGGTTGGATAGCATCACCAGCTCCGCGACGTGAGTGTGAGCAGAGCTGGGCACGCCCAAGTAATTGAACGACAATGGCTAGGTGCGGGCGGCTCTGGGGGCCTGACTCCTGGATTTCATTGAGTTGAAACCCAGGGATTCTTGAACAAGGAGGCTGATAACGTCTCCTGGGACCTCAGACCTGCAGAAGCCTGGCTAGTTGAGGTCCCAAGCTGAGAGGACGAGAGCGCTGAGGCTGAGCCCCAAGGGGCGCGGGAGCCTGCATCAGCTCAGCCCTGAGGGCCAGGCGCCTGCCCCTGCTCCTGGGCCTTTGGTGGCAAGGACAGGGCCGTCCATGTTGAGCTGCCGGTGCCCCCTCTTGGGGGCCTGGCCAGGGCGGGTGGGCTGTGGTCGGGGTCTCCCTGGCATCCCCTTCCTAAGCGCGCGGACCCCTAGGTTGCTTAGCAACCGGCCCCCACTCGCACAAACAGCCTCCTGCGCCTGCTGGGGCTGCTCAGCTTCCAGGTGGGCCTGATGTCACTGCCCCTCACCCCCCGGCACCTGGTGGGGGCTGGGAGCGGGGCGAGGAACAGGGGAGGCAAAGCGCCAGGCGGCAAAGCTCCCAGGCTGCGGACAAGCGGGATGCGACCTGGCATCCCCAGCCTGCCTGTCTGTTGGTCTGTCAGCCCCAGGGCTGGTTCCAGGGTGGCCCGGTGGCCTGGCTCTTGGGCCCAGCCGGGCCCTTGTCTTGCAGGGGGTCCTGCTGAGGCCCCGGGAGGGGAGACAGTTTGCAGCCCGTGCTCTGGGTGCAGGCCCCGAGAGGAGGCCCTCTGCAGCCCCACGAGGGCCGTGTGAAGGCGGGGGCCTCTAACTTGGGCCCTGACAGCTCCACCCAGGGGCCCCCAGTACTTCCAGGCCCCGGGGCCCCCGCCTCGGCCTCAGCCTGACTTTCTGCTTCACCCTACTTGCCTTCCAACCCTTCCCTTCCCTCCGCGACCTCTGCGCTCTGCCTTCCTTGCTGTCTGGGGCCCTGCCTCTCCCCCTCTGCCCTTCTCCACCTAGCCTGCTGGGTCCAGGGGGTCCCAGTGGACCCCAGTACCATCCTCCCAGCATCCCTCTGTCGGGCCCTTTGGGCCTGGCTACCCCCACCTTCCTGTGGCGACCCGGGCGGGGCCTCACCCCCTGAGCCCTGAATGCTCGCTGCCTGTCAGCTGTCTGACCCACAGCCACCCTCCCCATCCCTGGCCTAAGCATCCCACCCAGGGCCCAGCCTTCTGGACGGCAGCGGGGAGGGTCAGGCAGGCATGGGGGTGCTCAGGCCTCAGCAGGGGCCGGGGGCGGCGAGCATACCTTCTTGGACTTCCTCTGGAGAAGCGGCACCGAGGGGTGGGGGCGGGGGAGAGAGAACCACTGTGAACCTCAGGCAGAGGCTGGGGGCGGGCGGCGGGCAAGCAGGTGAGTGGGTTACACGGCCCCTCTTGTTCCTTGTCGGCCAGGCTGCGGCTCACACCCACACACGGCCCGTGTGCACAGGCGCCCACACAGGACTGAAGTCATGGCACATACCTGGTTCATGAACTTCATGGACTAAGGAGGGCCATGGAACAAGAGGCAACGCGCGGGTCAGAGGTCAAAGGAGAAAGGATCCGGGTTAATGGAAACAGCCGGTCGCCACGGGAGGGTCAGTGGCCGAGGCCCGGGGATGGGGAGCGTGCGGGGAGTGAGCAGACAAGGCCAGTGTTGGCCGGGGCAGCACCCCCCTCCGGTCCTGTCCCTGCCTACACGCCGGGCTTCGCTTCTCTCAGGGGACCCCTGCTGTTTGAGGGGCCACTGGGGTCCTGCCTCGCTTGGCAGCACCCCTCCACCACCACTTCCCACCTCCTTCAGGCCCCCAAGGACTTCCTCGGGGGCAGGGCTGTGGCCTGGAGGGTGGCCCCTGGGGCCTGGAAGGGAAGCTTCCTACAGCCCGAGGCCGGGGCACCCACTGCCTTTCCTCTCTGTGCCCACGGAGGGGCCGGAGTGTTGGGCACCAGCTCTCAGCTGCCCTGACTGCTGTGCCAACCCCAGGGTTCCAGACCCTCCCACTCTCCAGCCCTGCCCCTGACCCGAGAGGGAGCTCCCTGGGGCAGGCTAAAGGGGGCCCGTGTGGGCACTGCGGCCTGGCTGGGGGCACAGACCGCAGGGGCTGTTCCCCTATCGCCCTGGGTGCCGGGGACTTTCAGGTGCCCACCTCGGGGCAGGAGGCGGGCCTCAGGGATGCCCCCGGGACAGCTAGGTCTCATGTGGTCCAGCAGCCTCCCTGCTGACCTGCCCTCCCTGGGCTAGGGGGTGCCTGGGCCCATGTTGGGGGGGGCAGTGCTTGCCCTTGGGGGGCCAGCCTGCTCTGGTCAAGCATTGGCCGTAGTTAGTGGGTTACGTGGGGGCCACATGTGGGGGCCCCTTGGCTGGCTGGCACCTTGCCGCCCCCCCTCCCCAGCCCACTGTGCTGCAGCCAGCCCCGGGCCCCACATGGGGCCCAGAAGTCCTGCGTCCGCGTACCTTCCTCGTGGACCTCAGGGACTTCTGCAGGCGGGGGGGGCGCTGGGTGTGCAGGGGCGGAAGGAGAGAGGAGAGGTTAGGCCGGGAGCCCACTGCACGCTCTTAGAGGGTGGGGCACGCGGGGTCGCGTGAGGGCCGGGGTCAGGGGACAGAGGGCTGGAGGGTGGCTGGGGGCTGGGGTCTTGGACCCCACTCACCTTCCTCCTGGGCCTCTTCTGCAGTGGGAACCAGAGGGAGCAGGAGGGAGAGAGGGGATAAGACAATCGTTAGGGGCCAAGTGAGGGTGGCCAGCAAGGGAGGCGCCCCAGGCTGGGGGGCCGTGGGCAGCAGGCGCTCCAGGCACCAGGGAGGCTGGCAGGCATCATGGGCCCACAGGCCTCTGCAGCACGGCCTGCTCGGGTCCTGGGGGTCCCGCCCTCCCCTTTCCTTGGGGAGCGGGTGCTGGACTGAGGTGTCTGTGCTCCGGAGGGTTCCACTAAGTAACCAGACCCTGAAGGTACCGGAGGTGGGGACAGGTGTTAGGGGAAAGCCCACTGGGTTGTGGGCTGGCGTCCTCGGGGGGCCCAGCGGCAGGCGGCAGAGGCAGGCATTGGAGGAGCCTACTCGGGGGACCTGCCCACGCACCCCATCAACATCCCCTGGGAGGGCACCGCCTGGGACCGCGGTTCCCTCTCAGAAAGAAGTCTGTCCACCTTTTCAGCAGAAAAAAGAAGAGTGTTGCTCACGTTGCTAGAGTAGCCAAGTGTTTTCAAAATATTTTCAAAACCTAGCTCCCAGAACACCCCATAGGAAAGTCGGCCCAACGGAGCTTGGGAGAGCCTGGCCGCAGTGGAGCAGGGCCCGGGGTGCCCGTCAGGCCTGCGGACTGCCCCGCACACCCTTCCCAGGGCCGGGCTTCCCGCCTGCTGGGGCTCGACCCACTGGGAAGGGCCTCCAGAGGGAGGGAGAAGGGGAGAGCTGGGGGAGACAGGTACAGAGAGACAGAGATAGAGAGACAGAGATAGAGAAACAGAGAGACAGAGATAGAGAGAGACAGAGACACAGAGATGATAAGACAGGCAGAGTGAGAGGCAAGTGGGCGGCACTCCAGACTGACTATTAGTGTCTTCATGACCAAATTCCGGCTAACCTCACACACCAGAGATACCATGAGATTATTATGTATAAGTAATACATAATAATACAGAAGTATCAATGACTGGTTAATGAGCGCCTCTCGACGGAGGGAAGAGGCGGCTGTTAGGGGTGCGGGAGGGAGGGATTAATGACCACAGAGGTGGACGGTTAATGGGTGAGCCGGGCGGGGGCCTGGGGGGCACCTCCGTTACCTTCCTCCTCGTACTCTTCTGCAAGGGAGTAAAACAAAGGAGAGGAAGCGGTTAGAGGGCGGCGGGGGTCCCCCTGGACAGCGGCGGGGGCCCCCTGGACAGAGGCGGGGGCCAGCCTGGACAGAGGCGGGGGGCCAGCCTGCCCATCGGCCGCTGTCAGGGGAGACCGCGAAGACGCAGAGGCTCATGGGCAGGGCTCTGAGCCTCGAAGGCCTGGTTCTGCAATAGGAGAGCAATCTCCCCTCTGCAAGCGGGGCGTCACGGGGCAGGGTGTCCATGGGCTGGGCTGGGGATCTGTCCTTTGAGAGGAGGTGCAGGGGCAGGGGTGGGGGCCTGCTTGCAGAGGGGCGTCCACCTGCCCGCGGCTTCCGGGGCCTCCCCGGGCAAGATGCTGGCCGCAGGTGGAGAGCCCCATCCCACCTTTCTGTTTAGAGCCGATGCAGAGAGAGTCTGGCGTCCACACTTACCCTCCACGTGCTCGCTGTGGGGAGAAGGGGAGCGGTGAGGGGTCAGTTCTTGGCGGGGAGGGGGGCCTCCTCTGGCCTCTGAGCACATGAGGTCCAGGGGGCTTGAACCAGGCGGATACTCACACTTCCTCGTCCGACATGGCGGCTGGGTGCTTTCTGCAGGGGGTGGGGGGAGACAGGGTGCGAGTGAGGAGTTGCCTGGGCCTCAAGGTTCAGGAATGTGGGGGGTGGGCTCAGCGAGCCGACTGTAGGGGGCCATCCTTGCACAGGGGTCGAGGGCCAGCTCCCTGGCCTGGGCGGGCTGCACCCGCACGGGGCCTCCTCGGCAGGCTGCCTTGCTTCCTCTGAGGCCCCAGGCCCCCAGCCCTCTTCGCCCCAGATCCGATCCCCCTCCGCCCCCCTTCCGGGCCTGGCTCCGGCCTGCTGCCTGGAATCCCAGAGCTGGGCGGGAGCTGGGAGGTGGTGGCTGGGCCGACATGCTCTCTGCAGCGTTCCCCAAGGAGAATCATCCAGAAAGCATGCGGCTGAGCGGGCTGGGGTGGGGGGCCCTTCCTGGCAGCTCCAGGCCCCGGCGAGGCCCTGCTGAGGTTGCTCAAAACCTCCCTCTTGGCGGTCTCTGCTCTTGGGTCTAGATGGTGGGGCTGGAGGGGAGGGGGCTCCCAGGCAGCCTCTGAACTACAGAGCTTGGCTCCTCAAAATGGGCACCGTGGACCTTCCCTGGCCTTCCCGCCTGCTGTCCCCAGAAGTCCCACTCCTCGAGGATGAGCCATGCTCCCTGCTCCCACTCATGATTTCCCGTGAGGATGCTGCGTCCCCTCATGGGGGCACCCGGGGATTCCTTGGGGTCCTTCACGGCCCTCTGCAGAGCCCTTTCCCAAAATCACAAGAGAACTAGGCATCCATGTCCTCCATCTCCCGTCACCCCAGCAGACTGGGCCCTGAGCTCACCGGGATGTGTCTGGTTTGTTTCTAAATGTCCACGCGTCCACCCCTCCCCAGCCTGGCGCCCCTGCCAGGCCCACACGCCCTCTGAGAACTGAGTGAACGGCCCCGTTCCTCCTCAGCCTGCTTTCCCAGGCCCCAAAGATGCTCTTGAATTTGTCAACGTCTGCAAAGAAGCTCTTGCCCGGGCCTGGCTGCGTGCGTCCAGGTGCGGCCGGCTCCGGGCCAGCACGCTCAGGGACCGTCTCTCCGTGAGCTGGCCCCCGTGCAGGCCTGAGGCAGCCGGGGCCTGGGAACACTCGGGGCAGCTGCATCAGAATGTTGGCCCGGGGTTTTGAAAAACAGTTCATGACAACACGCCACAGCCCACTTGAAGACAATAGTTTGGTCCCCCCCGGGAGCTTTGTATAAGAAAAACACAAGTTCATCATCGAAAAATGCATTTACATCGCATTGCTAAGGTGGGAACAGTTTTCCGAAGCCTCTGTCAAGAATGTTAATTTTCCCAAAGCAATTTAAGCTCCATGCAAAATTAACCAGTGGATGGGTCTCTGCTAACCCCCTCCAGGAAGCCGAGTGCGCTTTCCCAGCCTGCTCTCCCTTCCTGGGGCTCTGCTGCCCCCTCAAGTCACAGCCTCCTGCTTCACCCAGCACACAGCTCCCACGGCCCCCCGTGGGCCCTGTCCCTGGGTGCTAGGCCCCCACCCCACCCAGGTTGCCGTCATGCCCCGGCTGTGCCCACCTCTGCCCCTGGCGGCGCCTGACACCTGTCACCGCCTTGAGAGGGGTGGTCGGCTGGAGTCCAGGGTGGGTTATTTTTAAGGAGTCAGTGGCAGCTGAGACGTCCAGAAATAGGCACCCAGATTAGCCAAGACACCTCTGCCCAGAAACCCAAGATGTTGGGAGGGGGGCTGAGAACATCCACCGGCTCAGGTCTTGGCCCGCCCACCCGCCCCTCAGCTGCCCGGCAGGCCTCTGCACCCTCTTGTCTTCTGGGCTGGAGGACTCCGTCCTGCACCCCCAGGCAGGGTGCCCACTCTCCAAACAGGGAAACTGAGGGCCCTCGGGGTCCCTGCTCCTCCGCGCAGTGAAGCCCTCGGGGTGACACCGCGGCTCCTCCGTGCCCCCCCATCCCCCCGCCGTCGGGGAGGGGCCTGGGGTGGGGTGTGCTTGGGGGCAGCGTGGCATTTCGACAGCTGAGAAGGAAACCAGCTGTCCATTTCATGTCCTGCCCTCAGAGGGGCCATTGTGCAAACAGCCTCTGAGGTCACTGCTCCTCGGGGACCCCTCCTCCTTCCTTCCTTCCCAAGTGACAAGGGGGGGGGTGGGGGTGGGCGGGGAGCCAGGAGGCCCTGCCGCTAGCTCGCCGTGGGACCCTGACCCTTTTCCGTGACCCCCGGGCCCCTGCCGTCCCGTGTGGCCGTGGCTCCCCAGCCGTCTCCTCCCAGAATGGTTGAGGGCACCAGAAAGGTTGCTGCCTAGCGAGGGCGCCCCGTCCCATGACGTCAGGAGGATGGCTGGGCCCCGGCCCCAGGGGCCACAGGAAAGGCGGTGGGGGGGCTGGGGCTGGGGAGCTCGGGCTGGGCCTCCTGGGAGCACGTGCTTCTCTGCCCAGGCTGAGGCAGGCGGGCGGAACAGATGCCGGCTGCCCACTCCTCCCTCTGCCCCGGCCTCTGTCCTGTCCACTCCCAGCCTTGACCACTGGACACCAACTCCAGGCTGCTGGGGTCCCTTGCACAGACCTGTTCTGCAGGGCATCACACAAGCCCCACCCTCATCTTCGTCTTTACGGATGGCGGCGTTGGGGGCAGTGGCTGCTGGGACGAGAGCCTGAGCCTCCGAGGAAACGCTGGCCAAGGCCAAGTGGGCAGCAGTGGTCCCACCGCAGCGGGTGGCCTTGAAGGCCTGGACGAAGCCCCTTCCTTGCCTCTTCACCCCACATCCTCAGCTCTCTCTAGCTGTCTGCCTAGGGACCGCCCCCCTGGGCCTTCCAGGGGTCCCCCTTCTTCCTCCCTCTTGGCCCTCCCCAGATCCTGTGCTCGGGTATAAAACAGCTTCTCCTACATCCAATGTTCAGCGAACGTGACCCCGCAGTGCCCACATCCCAGACCCCTGAGACCCCGGGGTGGCTTCCTGGTGTCTCTGAGATGCTGTGCTTAGAGTGGAGAGGCTGGAAGGCGTGGTGTCTGTGTCCGGGGACCCCAGGCCGCCAGCACACAGCAGGCTGGCCCAGGCCGAGGGCTGCCCGTGGTTCTACTGACCTGTGGTTGGGTCTGGAGAGACAGGCAGGAGCTCCCTGTGGACAGGACCGGCTCAGGCACTGCCCGCCGGCCGCGCGCCCTCGAGTTATAGTGACATTCGATCTTGCCCGGCAGCCCATTGGCCGGGCTCGGTGGCCGGGCGCGTGCGGGCGGGCAGGGGCCGTGCCCCGAGGCCCCTGACCAAGTATAGGAATAGCAGAGGAGGCCCGAGGAGGGGGCCGCGTCCGAGGAGTCGGGGGCGCCCTCCACCCCCGCCAAGTGTCAGCTTCTATTTTTACTCCTCCGACAGCGGGCACATTCTTGATGGGCTGAGGAGGGTGAAGAAGGTGTTGGGTGGCGCTGAGGAGGCAGCCAAGGACTCTCCTTGGGCCTGGCTGGACTGGAGTCCCCAGGGCTGGGGCCCTGACTTCCCAGGCAGCTGCCCCTCCCTCCAAGGAGTTGCCCAGAGAGGGGGTCCTCCCAGGAAGGGGGTCTGCCATCTGTCCATCCAGGTCCCGGGCCCACCCAGCCTCCTCGTTGGAGGGCCTGGCCTGAGGTCTCGCACCCTCATGGAATGGGGGACCTGTGAATCCTCGGCCAGGCCCCCAGGGGTCGGAGCCCATTTAGTGGCCAGACCAGGTTCCCCGGGTGGCGCGCTGGGGACACACAGCATAAACGGGCGAGCGAGATGCTAGCCCACGTCTGACGCACGGGGTCTGGCACCTCCTGGTGCCAGTGGCCACATCTCTGCAGTCAGCCCAGGAGGTCCCACCTCAGGGTCCAGATCCTGCAGGCCTCCTGCCCACAGGCTGGGCTCCGCGTGCTGCCCACAGTGTGCTTCGCCACGAGCCTGTGGAGCCCACTCTTTCTCTCCTCACGACCCCAGGTGGTACTGTCCAGCCGGCAGACGTCGCCCCCACGGCCTCCCACGGTCCCTCGCGGGCCAGTGAGGCCACATGATCCTCTGGGTCTGCCCCTCGGGTAGGGGAGCCGAGAGCAGGGTAGAGGGGCCCGAAAGATCTGAGAGGCTCGGTGGGGCCGTGGTTGCTCCAAGGATGCTGGCCTGACCCAGAGCCGAGGCTGGTGGGCCAGGGGCCAGGCCGGGGGGTGGTCCCCAGCAGACTCAGATGAGGGTCCTGTCCTCCGGAGGCTGAGGGCCAGGGGTGACAGGACGGCCGCCCTCACACCCCAGCCCTGGAGCCCCCTGGCTCTGCGCCCTGCTCCGGTCCCCCAAGCCTTCTGGAAGGTTTCCCTCAGCACCTCATCCAATTTCTGCAAGCCGGAGATAAGGCTGTGGGGCTCGAGACAGGCAGGGTGGGCCCGCCATCCTCAGCCAAGGGGTGGACAGAGCCCCTGGGGGTGGGGAGCCCCCGAAGCCAGAGGCGCCGAGTTGTCTTGCCTCCCTCATGGGGTCTCTGAACCCCTCCTCCGGCCCGGATCCTGGAACAGGCCACACACAGCGCTGACCCTGGGATAATGCTGACCAACTCTATGTCCAGCAGGCTCAGCCGTAAAGACACATCCGAATGAGAGCCCTGGGCTGCTCTTGGGGGCCCCCTGCCCCGTCTGCTCCCCACGGTGGGAGCTGACGGCCCTCCTCAGGCGGGCATCCCGTGCTCTGCTGACAGTGACCCCGTCCCCCCCGGACACAGATGCAGGGAGACGCTGGGGGGAGCACAGTAGGGGCTCCCGTGCATCCAGCCCCACCAGCCGCTGGTGCCTGGAGCGGCTGGCCATACCTCGCCCAGGCCTGGGACGTCTTTACCCGCAGGTGGGCACTCCCCGGCCCTGCAGTGACCCTGCTCGGCCAGCAGAGGAGGGTGGCTGCCCGCTCAGTGGCCTTGGCCCTGGCAGGAGTGCGCCCATGAGCGGGCAGCACCAGAGAGCGGGTGCTGAGGTCAGAGGGACGCAGCAGGTTTTATTTTGGGTATCGGCAACCTCCCTCTCAGGGCGCCAGGCCCGGGGTACTGCAGGACGGCGTTGAGCGGGTGCTGCTGTACGGCCGCCGGCTGCCCAGGGCCTGCAACAGGTAACCCACACCCCGTGTGCCGGGCCGGGAGGAGGGGGCAGGGCTGGGCCCCCCCGGGCCTGGAGACCTGGGCTGGAGGCACGGAGTGGGCGGCCCAGCCCAGGGCTGCAGCAAGGGAATGACTGAACCCCAGGAAGAGTTTGAGGGCTGACAGGGCAGGGCCTCGGCCTAGGGGCAGCATAGGGTGGGCTGGGGTGGGCTTCTCAAGCCTGCAAATCTGAGCTGAGCCACAGAGCAGGGAGGAGGCTGTGGGGGGCCCGTGCCCCCTCAGGTTCCTGCAGGGTTGACCCCCAGGGGGCGGGGGAGGGCAGGGGCCCCCCCATGTGCATGGTTGGGGGTGGTGGGGCCCAGAGACCTTGAACCTCGGCTGGTAGCCCTGAGCTGACCTGGGTGCCCACTCCAGTGCCAGCCAGTCTGAGCTCCTAGTCGGCCCAGCCCGCGGGCTCAGGCCCTGCCAGGCCCCAGATAGAAGCCGCTGACACAGCACTGCAGGGTGAGACCTTCCCAGCCTGGGCGGCCTCCCCCCACACCCTGAGAGCTTCTGCGGGCCCCGTGGTGGGTTCCTGGTTTGTGCTGGGGGGCTGGCACTCCGTGCCCAGAGCTGGGGAGCAGGGGGCTGCCTGGAGGGGCCACTGAGACAGTCAAGACGGAGGGCAGAGGCCAGACAGTGGGCAGTGGCCCCTCTAAGCCTCTCAACCTCTGTGGTGGGCAGGCCCTGACCCCAGGTTCTGCAAGGTGGGGGCTCAACGCTGCCACGGCAGAGGAGACAAGCCCTGGGTTCCTGGCCCTGAGCCCAGGACCCCGAGAGGGGCTGGGCTGAGTGTGGGCTGAGTGGCCAGCTGCTTCTCCTGCCCCGCTCTGCTCACCCCTTGCCCCTCGGGGCTCCGCTCGCTGCCCAGTGGCCCAGGGGGCTGCCTCTGCCTGTGGCCCTCGTAACATCCCATCCGGCCGGGTGGACGAGAAGCCCTCCTTCCCTGGGAGACACCCCCCTCTACTAGTGGGCACAGCCCTGGACGCCCCCTCAGAGGGGCCGCGGGCGACCGGCCATGTGACGTGCCCAGGTTCTAGCCCTCCCGGCCCGCCCATATCCGTGCTCTCCTTTAGGAGACCTCAGAAAATGGGCTCTGAGCAGACCCAGGCCTGGGACGCCAGAGGGCCAGGGGGCCTGCTCTTCAGAGGGGCTCCCCTGACACGGAGGGCAGCAGGGCCCCGTGGTGGGGCTGCGTGCAGCCTTGGGGGGGCAGGCACAGGCCCGGAAGGACAGCCCCAGCCTGCCCCCCAGCCTGTCTGTACACTTGGGGCACACTCATGGCACTCGGGGCACACTCATGGCACTCGGGGCACGCTCATGGCACAGTCGCCTTCTCCTCCCCTCCCTCCTCCCCTCCTGCCTCCCATCGCCCGCCCATCCATCTCTCCACCCGCTCGTCCTCCTCCCCAGCGCCCCCGAAGCAGGCATGGTCTGACTGCCTCGTCTCTTCTGCCGTCTACTCTTTGCACAGTGGCGTTTTTGCCATCCCTTCTGTAGGCCCACCCTCCACGTGCTCTTTATCCAGCCATCCATCACCCAAGGAGGCCTCACCTCTCTTGCTTTTTCCATACCAGTCCATCTGCCTAGCCATCCCTCTCTCCTTCTATCCATCTGTCCATCAACCTTGACCCTCCATCCATCCATTCATCCACCCACCTATCTCTCCCTCCCTCCCCATCCATCCATCCATCCATCCCTCCATCTGTCCATCAACCTTGACCCTCCATCCATCCATCTTTTCCTCCACCCGCCTACCCATCCCTCCCTTCCCCATCCTTCCATCTGTCCATGCGTCTTAACCCTCCATCCGTCCATCATCCATCATCCATCATCCACCCATCCACCAAATCTGCGTACCAGGGCGGGGATGACCCTAAGGAAGGTCTCGTCCTCAGAGGAGGCACAGCCTAGGGGCGAGAGTGGCACGCACAGTCTCGGGGGCTGCAGACTCCGGGGGCCGAGCACCACAGACGCCCCGCAGGAGGACTTGAGCCCACTGCCAGCTGCACCCTGACTTTGGCTGTCACACGCCTCAGACCCCAGAGCCTCACACACAGGAGGCCACTGGACAGGACAGGGTCAAAATCTGAAGGAAGTCTTGGACCCCACCACTGGGCAGGGCGGTGGCCCTTCCAGACAGCCGTGTTCCCTCCCCGCCTGTCAGTGAGCCCCAGAGAGCCAGCACGTGGAGACACATAGAAGCTTTACTGGACAGGGCGGAGGGGCTGCCAGCGGGGAGGTGGGGGCAGTGCAGGCGGGGCAGGGGTTGTGGCTCTTGACCTGGAGACCCCAGCACGTGGCCGCTCCCAGCACTGACGGCGCCTTCCCTGGGAGCTTACGGCTTCTCTGGAGGGGGTCCCTTCACCAACCAACAGCCAGAGTTCCACTCCTCCCGGAATTGTGGGCGGCAGTGAGTGCCATGTCGGAGGGCGAGGTTGGAGGGCCCCGCTGCAAGAGCTGCCAGGGTTGTGGGGTGAGGCAGGCATGAGAAGCAGCTTCTTCGGCAAGGTCGGGTTCAGGGGGCGGGGGGACGGACCTGGCCAGGTTCTCCCCTGGGCGTGCAGTCGGGGAAGCAGGACCTGCTGCTGGCCTGTGCCCTGCTCCTGGGAAAGCTGAAACACACATGGGGTCGGGGCGGGGGGGACGGCATCAGGCGCAGCCCCAGGAGGGCCCATGGCCTTGCCTACCGCGGCCTGCAGCCTTTCTCTGGGGGCCGCCCTTCCAACCCCTCCAGCCTCGAGGAGCAGCCTCCCCGGTCCCCCTCCAACCTGGAGGCCGGCTCCCGACGCTGCCGCCTGGACCCTGCTCAGGGCGCAGGGTGGAGGGATTCAGCCTGGGTACCCCACTCTTCCTGAGGAGGTCCTGGTCCTCTGGTTGCGGGCGGCAGCCAGGAGCAGACCCCTTCCCGGGCCCCCCAGCTTCTGCCTGACAGAGTGGGCCCCGCGGCCGCAGCCCTGGCCTCCCCCCTTCCCAGCCCGCGGCCCCCGCTCTGCCCGGGCGCCATCCGTCAACGTCCCTGTAAGCACGTGGCGCCCACAAAGCAGGGCGGGCGGCTTGGCTGGGACCAGCCCACTGGGAGGCCTGAGGGAACATCCCGTTTAGCCGGAGCTCGGCGGGAGCGGCTCCCGCCTCCGCCCAGCCGACCACTCGGGATGCTGCCCCTGCCTCCCCGGCCGCTGGCCGCCACCTCGCCGCGGCTCACAGCGGACGCGCCTGTGGTCGGCCCGGCGACGGCGAGGCGGCCCTCACATTTGCGGGTGGCCGCCCCTCCTGCCTCTGCGGGCGGCTGGCCCAGCACGTGTCCCCGCTTGGCGCCCGCCCGTGGGTCTCCCAGCCCAGCCCTGCTGCGTGCCCACCAGGCACCTCAGGCCGCTGTGGGCTCACTTCTAGTCTGGGGGTGATCTCGGGGCCGCCCCCTTGATCGGTGCTGCAAATGTGCCCGCCTAGAATGCACCTGGGGGGCCCCCTGCAGACGAGGGCACCATGTGCCCCCCTTGGGGCTGGGGCCTGGGGGCAGAGGGCTGGGCTCACCACTGCCTCCTTCCCGCCCCAGGGAGCAGCAATGCTCATCTCGGCCGCCTCCGTGGCCCCTGGGACGGCTGGGCTGTGCCGCCCGGGGCCCCCTGGACCGCCACCACCTCTGCTGCCCAAGCCGGGAAAGGACAACCTGCGCCTGCAGAAGCTCCTGAGGAAGGCGGCCCGGAAGAGGATGGGCGGGGGCGGGCCCCCAGCTCCGCCCGGGGCTTTCCGCACCTCACTGTCCCCCGTGAGCGAGGCCAGCCGAGACCAGGAGGCCCCGAGCCCGCGTCCCACGGAGGCCCCACGCCCCACCGAGGCCCTGCGTCCCAGGGAGGCCCTGGGTCCCAGGGAGGCCCCATGCCCAGCCAACGCCGTGCATCCCACAGAGGCCCCGCGTCTGGCTGAAGCCCTGCGTCCCGTGGAGGCCCTGCGTCCAGCAGAGGCTATGCATCCTGCTGACGCCCCGTGCCCCACTGAGGCCCCAAAGGCTGTGGCCACCACACCCTGCTGCCCCCCGACCCCTGTCATCCACCACGTGGCCTCCCCCACACAGAGGTCCACATTCTCCTTCAGCCTCGCCCAGCGCAGGAGCCTGGCTTCCCACTTCAGGGCCACCGGCCCCCAGCTCACAGCCCCAGCCCCGGAACCTGCCCGGTGCCCCAGCAGCTTCACCCAGGTCGCGGCCCCTACAGCGAGGGGCCTCCACATCAGCCAAGTGCACGTCCAGCTGGCACCATCCCCGCAGGGCGGGACCCCCGAGCCCCACCCGGCAGCCCCCCAGGATCAGCACATGGCCCCCTGCCCTCCCGGGGCTCAGCCCCTGATCCCCGTGGCCCACATCCGCCCACTGCCCATTGGGACGCAGGTGGCCAGTCCCCGGCCTGTGGCGTCCCCAGTGCCCAGGCCTCCCCCCAGCCTGCAGGCCTCAGTGCCCAGGGAGGCTGGCACCCGGGTGGTGGTGCCCATTGCGCCCACCTACTGCTCACCAGGACCCTCGTCTTTCAGGCCGGCCTCTGGGACCCCCGAAGCTGGGCGCCTGGAGGAGCCCCCCACGGCTGGCCCTGCCACTGAGGCTGAGAGAGTCTCCAGCCCCCGTAGGGCCTCACCCCCCGACCCACTGGCAGGCCCCCACCCCTGCCCGGCCCCCAGAGCTGCAGCCATGCCCCAGCTCAGCGGCTGGACGCGCCTCAAGAAGAAGCTGCTGGAGGAGCCGGAGGAGCCCCCATTCCCGGGGCCGGAGCCCAGCCCGGGGCAGGTGGACCAGGGTGAGACCGCCCTCGCCAGCCCAGAGCCCCGGCCCCCCGCCTCCCGGGCCTCCAAGATGTGGGACGCAGTGCTCTACCGCGTGTCCGTGGCCAAGTCCCGCGGCAGCCAGGCGGGGCCCGGAGCTGGGGTGAGCACCCTGGCCGGCCTCAGGAGCCTGCCCTTCCTTTACCGGCCTCGCTTCAACGCCCGGAAGCTGCAGGAGGTGGCTGCCCGACCCCCTCCTGTGACCTCCCCAGTGCTGGTCCTGAACCCCCAGCCCAAGAACTTCAACCGGACAGCAGCTGGCTGGAGGCTCCACTGAACAGCTGGGTGACCCCAGGCCGTGGGGTGGACGAGAGGGGCTGAGTGTCCAGCTGGGAAACCAAAACCATTCAAGAGGGGAGCCTGGCGGCCTGGGGGTCTGGAGGGGCAGTGGGGCGGACGGGAGTAGGAAGGACCACAGCGGGAGAAGGGGGTTAAGCAGTGGGTTAAGAAGGGGGTTAAGAAGGGGGTTAAGAAAGGGGTTTGGACGGTGCAGAGGGGCAGAGAGAGGTCTGCTTTGGGGTAGAGTGTAGGAGCTTTTGGGCTGAATCTCTGGGGAGGCAGATAGTTCAGGAAGCCGCTTCAAGGTCAGGGTTGTCTGAGTAACCTCGCAGGGCGGGGCCCGCCTGGGCGTCTGCACAGGGCTTGGGCAGGGACTGCAGGGGGTGGTCACCAGCCTGGAGGGTCTGCCTGGCCCCAGGGAGCAGGGCTGGGTTTAACCCTGGGAGCTCAGGGTAGCGAGTCCTGACATGTGCTGGGACAAGGAGGACTCTGGGACCGCTCCCTTCTGCCTAGAAAGTGGGGGAGACTTGTGTCTCCGTGGGGATGGGTAGTGGCTGGGGGCTTGGGCTCGGGCAGGACTGCCTCTGTGGCCTGCCCTGGCAGCCGTGCCGCCGGAGGACGGGGCCCTGGCCAGAACTGGGAGCAGGCCAAGGCCCGGCAGGGAGCCGGCCCCTCACTGCCGCCCTTCGCTGCGGCTTCTGCTCCTCCAGACTGAGGGCAGAGCTTGGTGCGGGCGGGGGGACTTGCTAATGAAACGGGAGGTGGGTTTCAGCCTCGAGGCTGGACGAGGAGACTGGGGGAGAGCAGCCTGGCCCAGCGGCGAGGACCAGCCGTGGCCTGGACAGGTGGGGAAGGGGGCCCCGGGCCTCACGTGGCCGTGGGGCCCCCATTGTGCCCTCAGAGGGGGTCTGACCCAGGACCAGCACTGGGGCTCTGACCAGCAGTCGGGGAGAAACAGGGAGGTGCCGGGGGCAGGACTCAGCAGGGAAGGAGGGGGTTGGCAGGGGGACGTGACGGGTGCTGTACATGGATCCTGGGACCCAGGCCACTAATAAAAGTGTGCACGACCACGCCGCAGTCATCTGTCTGCCTCCCCAGGCGATGGGGCGGGCGGCAGCCACAGGAGCAGCTCCCACTGGGATAACAGGGAGCGCCCAAGGTTCCGCTCCCCCCCCAGGACCCTGAGCCCGCTGATGGGCCACTGCTCGCCCTGCACTGCCCCAAAAGGCCTCGGCTGTCCGAGCAATGCAGACAGGGCCTCATGGCTCCTCCCAGAAGGGAGTCAGAGCTTTGCCAGAGGGAGCAGGGCAGAACCCCAGAAGGATGCGGGTGGGCAGGGGGACCAGAGGGGCAGGCTCCGGCCGGCCCTGAGCCCGGCGCTCCGCCCTCAGGAGCCTCCTCCTGGCTCCTGCCACCAGGTGCCCAGGGTGGCAAATTTCACGCATAACACATCACACGCAGGCCGCTGCTGTGGACTCACCAGGCAGAGGGGCCTAGGGCGCCGAGCCCTCGTCCACAAGCACTTTCTCGTACTTCCCGTGTCCGGCGGCCACAAACTTGTACCTCTTCCCAGACGGGGTGCTCTGCCGGGAAGGAGGCCCAGGGCCAAGGTGAGAGCCGCGGAGGGAGACGGCCGCTCTCCCCGCCCACCCGCTGGACCCACCCCCTGCGACAGCCGAATTCAGAGGCACCTTGACCGGGGACGAAGTCTTGGGGCCTCCTTTCTGCTCCCAGAGATCCCGCCTGCTCATGTCTCCGGCCACAATATCCTGGGGGCAGAAGGAAGCCGCGTCACAGGGGCCCCCCACCGAGGGAGCTGGGAGCCCCGGGCACGTCTCCCGCCGGCCTCGCGGGTCCAGGGCAGCAGGGCCGGCCCACGTGCCCCCTTGCGGGGAGCGCCCATGGAGGAGGCCCGGAAGCCGCGCCCCCAGCCCTCCCCAGGGACCAGCCCGGCAACCACAGGCCCTGCGGCCCGCTCTTCAGCCCAGACGGCCCGCGCTTGCTGTGCCGAGGGGGCCTGGCTCCGCCCCACGATGGACGCCTACCTTGCAGGGGGTGGTCTTGGCGGCCGACTGAGCCTGCACCTCTCCTGTCTCCCAGCGGCTCTTAGTGCTCGCCACAGCCATGCTGGGCAGCTCGATGGAGGGCTGGCGGGTAAGCTTGGGGGTCCTGCCTGCGGTCTGCAGAGGAGACAGGGCCATCCTCACTCTGCTCGGGCATGGGGTTGGAGGAGCAGGGCTTGAACGGAAGGGCCTTGGTGGATGGAGTGATGGTTGGGTGGAAGGGAGTTAGTTGGGTGAAAGGGTACTGGTTGTATGGAGGTGTGTGGGTTGGGATGAGTGGCGTTGGTTGCATAGAGGAATATCCATTGAACAAAGAAATACTGGGTGGAAAGATACTGGCTGAATGGAGGGGCATAGGGTGGATGGAGGGGATCAGATTGTATGGAAGGGTGTTAGTTGGATAGAGGGGTGTGGAATTAGAGGAGGGATATTGGTTGCACGGAGAGGTGTTGGTTGGATAGAGGAACATTGGTTAAACAAAGAAGCATTGCTTGGATGGAAGGCCATCGCTTGAATGGAGAAGTGTTGGTTGGATGGAAGGACATTGGCTGGACAGAGTGGTGTTGGTTGGCTGGAGGGTCATTGGTTGGATAAAGGGGTGTTGATTGCAAGGAGTGGTGTAGATTGGATGGAAGAGAGAGTTGAGTAAATGTGTTAGTTGGATAGGTGGGGCGTGGCGGGTGGGTGTAGGATCAATGGAAGAACCTTGGTTGGATGGATAAAGGGCTAGATGGAAGAATGTGGAAGGGTGGAGTAGTGTTGGTCAGATGGAAGTCAGTTGAATACAAGGGTGTTAGTTGGCTGGGGGCTGTGGGATCAGTGGAGGGACACTGGCTAGATGGAGGAAAGGGCTCACGAACGGAGGAAGGGCTCAGCAGAAAGTGAGGGTTCCTGTACCCACCTCGACAGCCTGGGTGTACTGCTCCAGCCGCTCATCAATCTTGGAGATGGGCAGGGCCGGCTGGGACTTCCTCACACTGTTACTGGAGGAGAGAAGGGTCTTGGCCCAGGAGCCCTCACTCAGCTTCTGGGCCTCACCCTGAGCAGCCGCCACAGCTCTCTCGGGCCCCAGATCTCCACCTCATGGACCCCCTCTTCAGCCTTCCCCTGGAGAACCCTGGGGCCTGCTTCCCCTGGAGAACCCTGGGGCCTGCCTCCCCTGGAGAACCTGGGTCCTGCCTGGGAAGCAGCCAGACATACCTCTTCCTAATGGAGCGGTTCAGGGACTCGGTTCTGTCACTGAGCTGTGGAGGGCAGGCGGAGATGGAGCCTCTGAAGTCGGAGCAAGGCCCAGAGCCCCCGCCCCGCAGCTGCTCCCGCTGTGTGCCGCCCCCGCCCCAGTCCCTCTGCCCAGCTTATGCCCACCACAGGCCCTGGTGAACACCACACAGCAGGCAGTCAGCAGCCTGTGCAGGACAGAAGGCAAGGCCCTGGTGCTTAACGTACTTTGGTGCTGGGGCTCAGGGGAGGCGAGCCCACTTCAGTCCCCTCCAAGACCAGGGGGCTGGGTGTCCTGGGCTGCTGGCAGCTCTGGTGCTGGGAGCAGAACGTCCAGGGTTAGGGCTGGACCACCACCCCCTCGCCCCCACTCCTGCCCCCCCAGGGCCCCGGTGGACACTGCCCGTCCCTGGGCCTCCTCAGGTCCTCTCCCACCCTGACGTGCTCTGGTTCTGAATTCTCAGCCACAGAAGCTGGTGAGTCCGGGAACGTGCTGTTCCATCCCATGGTCACCCGCCCCACTGCCCTCTAGGGCTGCAGGGGCTACTGTCTGCAGTTGGGGGTGATGGCTCCCTCTGGGCCGGTCCCGTGAGGCCCACAGGGCATGCAGACAGCAGAGAAAGAGCCAGCCCGGGGCCAGAGTGCCACCCAGACCTGTGGGAGCCCCCGCACCTGCACCTCTGCCTCCGTGGTCTCTGCCAGCCCTGGGCTGCCCTGCCCGGGCTCCTGGGGCCCAATGGGCTCTGAGGCCTCTGGTGCCAGCCCCTCCTGGGACTCCGAGTCAGGGCTCAGATGCAGCTCCTCCAGACAGACCTCAGCTGGGCTCAGCTCATCGCCACCCTGGGTCCCGGAGGTGCCCTGGCAGGGCCTGTGGTCGTGGGAGAGGCAATCCTGTCAGTTAAAGGTCATCTGATGGTTTGTTTTGAGGGCCTCCCCAGGTCCGAGCCTTGGTTTCCCCGTCTGTAAGTTGGGGCCCTCAGACCAGCCGAGTGCCAAGGAATCCCAAGACCCCGGTGTCTTTGGGGAAGTGAGGCCAAGGACCTCAGCGTCTGCCTCATGGTGACCAGTGCCCACTGCCCCGTGGACAGAGGGCCGCCGGCTCACTGAGGCTACTCCCAGGCCCCAGGCCGGGCCCGTGTCCTGCTTGCCAGCGTCCTCCTGGCCGGCCTAGGCGGGGCCTCTGCTCCTGCCGGCACTGTGTGGGGGCAACAGGCCTGGGCGTCCTGGGGGCCTGAGGAGGGGTCTGAGGGGGGGTTGGGGGCTGGTGCAGTGGGAGACAAGGCAAGAACTGGGGTCACAGCCGGGATCACAGCCCAGAGGAGCGGGCCGGACACGGCGGACGGGGGCAGGGGAGGCCGGCCGCTGGCAGCCCGTGCGGGTCTGCATTTGAGCGGGACTGAACCTGGAGAAGAAGATGGGAAATTTTCGCATTTTCCATGATTTCAGGCCCCATGGTGTTCGTGCCAGCCAAGACCCAGACCCACCACCCAAGGTGCGCCGGGGTCGGAGCCAGCAGCAGGCTCACAGAGGCCCATTCAGCCCCGGCTGCGGGCGGCCAGGCAGGTGCGGGGGGCAGGGAGGCCTGGCGCCCAGGAGGGTCCACAGAAGAGCCAGAGCGCCCCCTGCTGGTGGCCGGGCAGCCGGGGACAAAGGGAGCCGGCGGCCACGCCAAGACCAGTGGAGACGGGCCTCCCTGCTGCCCCCGACCCCAGCCCAGAAATGCAGGGTGCGCCCCGGCTCTCAGAGACAGGGGGAGCCGAGGCCTGGAGGGTGGTCCTGGCCAGAGGGCCACAGCAGGACCAGGGCCCCGCCAGGCAGCCAGCCCTGGGCGTGGGGGCCGCTTGCAGGAGGACCAGGGGTGACTGAGTGGTGGTGGGGGGTGGTCTTAGTGAGAGCTCGGGGTTGGGGGGACCGGAGATGGCCCGGGGAGGGTGCCAGGGCCCCGAGCACGGAGCTCCCGAACCCATCTGGGCCCTGACCACGGCCGAGGGCCTGGAGCCCGGCTCAGAGCCCCCCAGGCGGGTGGGGGCAAGGCCCCCTCCCCCGCGCCGGCCCGGTTCAGCGTCTGCGCATCTGGAAAGCTTGTCCCCCAGGCCGCCTCAAACATCTGGAAATACCTGCTCCCCTCCGTGGGAACAGAGCGCGCTGCCCCCAGGGAGGAAGGGGCCCGGGGGCGCGGGGCCTCCCTGACGTCAGCGGGCTGCACACGTGCTGATCGGGCCGCAGCTGGTCTGGACGGGCCGGGGCCCTGGGAGCCCGGAGCGAGCCCCACCCGCCGCCCCCGTCTCGCCCTCTTCCTCCTCCTGCCCCCACAGCCTCAGGGGCGTTTTGGGGGGCTGCTGGGGAGGGGCACAAAGGCCCAGACATGGGTTTGGGGGCTGGAGGGAGCCCGCCGCCCCCAGGCTGTGAGACCACTTGCCTGTCGTCCTCCTGCGTCCCCTCCAGACTCACACCCTGAGAGGGGTCCCCAGCATCCGGGGTCTCTCCAGCTCCCCAGTGCTGCTGCCGCTGCTGCTCTGGCTTCTGGGACCAGTCGCCAAAGCCCTCATCCTCATCCAGTTCAGGGGCCTCCGAGGGCTGTGGGCTGAGGCTGGAAGAGCAGGCAGGGTCTCAGGGCCGGGCAGGAGGTGGGCCGGGGGTTCTCAGACCCTGGGCACCAAGCATGGGAGACCCCATCTGCACAGACGCAGCACTCCACTGCTGGGCCGGGTCTCCCCCCTCAGCCTGGGGCTCCCTGAGTGCTGGGCCGGGCCTCCCCCCTCAGCCTGGGGCTCCCCGAGTGCTGGGCCGGGCCACCCCCTCAGCCTGGGGCTCCCCGAGTGCTGGGCCGGGCCT
>NW_024070199.1:47922808-48042948 GCF_014754425.2 Oryx dammah
CGGGCCACCCCCTCAGCCTGGGGCTCCCCGAGTGCTGGGCCGGGCCTCCCCCCTCAGCCTGGGGCTCCCCGAGTGCTGGGCCGGGCCTCCCCCCTCAGCCTGGGGCTCCCCGAGTGCTGGGCCGGGCCTCTCCCCTCAGCCTGGGGCTCCCCGAGTGCTGGGCCGGGCCTCCCCGTCAGCCTGGGGTCCCCAAGTATGGGTGAGGAGTCTCCCTCTGCCCCCTCAGCTGAGCTGGCGGGGTCTGGCACCAGGCTGCTTCCCGGGGTGCCCGGCCGGGTGGTCTCTGCTGGGATGGGGACCTGGCTGGAAGGGCCTTGGCCGCTACACCACCGCCCCCGCAGCTGCTGACTCAGGGAAAGTGGAGCGACAGGGCCAGGGCGGGGGGGACATTATTGGAAAAACAGCCCAGCCCAGCCACAGCGGCCTCCTGGGCCCCGGGAGGGGACGAGCCGGCCTCGGCCGCCAAGTTGGACGTGGCCTCCGTGAGTCACTGGCTGCAAGGAGTGGGGCAGGGGGCTTGGGGCCCAGGGCCCCACAGCTGCGCTCAGAATCGGTCCAAGCAGGGGGACCGAGCAGGAGAATGGGGGCTGAGTCAGGGCCCCGGGAGGCTGGTGGGGAGGGGTCAGCGGCCCACGTCCAGCAGCGCTCCCTGGCCCCCTGGTGCTGCAGTGACCCTCAGCCCGAGGACATCCCCACCATGCCCAGGTCCCGGGGCGGCCCTACCCCTGCCTCCTCGTCCCCTCTGCTCTGGGGCCTCCAGCCCTGGGTGGGGGGCCTGATGCCCAGAAGCCCCCTCTGCGCAGCAGCGCGGGACGGGCGAGCTGGTGGGGGCGGCTCACAGCTTCTCCTGCTCTGACTGCTCCGGGGACAGGCTTCCTTCATCTTCATCTTGAGCCCGAAGCTGCCGCTCCCTGTCGCGCCAGTGCCGCTCGCAGGCAGCCTCCTCCTCCTCCTCCACACTCCACTGAGCGGCGAGCCTAGGGGCACGAGAAAGGGTCACCTGGGGGCCTCTGTCTCCCACCCAAGCAGGCCAGCTGGGGACCCTCAAGGCCTCAGTTTCCCCATTTCTAAAGCAGAGACCACGAGAGAGGGTCAGGAAGGTGCCTTCGGCCAGTGGAGCTGGCCTCTGGACGTCCACGTGCCACCTGGTGACGAGGGGCCCACAGTCAGATGGGCCTGGGGAGCCCCAGGGACGGGGCCAGGCCCTCCGCCCCTGCCAGCAGCATGGCTCCCTGGCCCTCATTACAGCCAGACACTGGCCAGTGCAGCTCTGGCTCCAGGCAGGGCCTGGCAGCACCTCACCTCCAGCCGAGGTGCGGAGAGCTGTCTGTGGCCGCCGTAGGGCTGGTGTCCCTCCTTCTCCCTGAGTCAAGTGGCCGTAGCCTGGGTCAGTCGGGCACTGGTAGCCTGGGCGGGCTAGGCCAGAGGCAGCCCAGCCCCTCAGGAGACCCTCTTGGGCAGGGGGCGATCATTCCTGCCTGCGCCCCCCCAACCATGAGTAAAAGGCATTGGGAGAGGGAGGCCCTATTAAAGGACCTGGGAGGGGCTGCCTTCTGCTGGGGCCTGAACCCCTCAGCCCACCCAGCGCCACCCTCTACCCCAGGCCTTGGTGCGGGCTCACTCCAGACCATGCTGTCCACGAGAAACTGAGGCCCATGCAGAGCCAGGCCCCGGAGAGCTTCTGCCTGCAGGCCTGCTGAGCCCCAGCGTTCCCGGGGTCCCTCACCCAGGCTACACTGGGAGGCCTGAGGCTGGAGGCCCGGGGCCTGGCCACCCCGGCCCCAGCCCAGCAGCTCTCGAGCTGCTGGCACCTAGTGGGCACCACAGGCCCCGGCTAGCCTGCCGGCCCCGGCTCCCTGGGAGCCCAAGAGGAGGGTCTCAGCGCCCCGCTGCCGTGTCCCCCGCCTGACCCCACAGCCCGCTCCTCCAGGGCCCCGTCCCCTGGCCAGGGTGGGCCGGCTCTGTGGTCTCGGCAGGCCTGCCAACACATGATCTAATCTCTCCTAGGTCTCCCCGGAGCTTCCTAGACAAAAGCCAGGCCCCTCCACAGCCCCGGCTCCAGGCCCGCTCCCCGCTGCCGCAGCCGCAGGGGACCCCAGACGTGCAAACCAGCCTCCCGCTCAGACCTCGGCGCCCCCCCGCCCGCCCACCCCCGCGCCTCAGAAGTGCCTTCAACTCCCCCCTCGAGCTCCGGGGAGCCCCTAATCCCCCACACCTGGCCCCATCACACTGCCGGCAGAGCCAGCCTCCCGCCCCAGGCCCTCGGCGGGGGCTGGGGGCTGCGTCCTGTCAGGGGGAAGAGCCTGGGTGATCCTGAGGATGGGGGGCTGGGGTCCAGGGGTCCTCCCTCCCATCAGCACCCACAGCCCCCCAGGCCGAGGGTGGGAGGCGAGCAGGGCCGGGCTCCCGGCTGTGGGTTGGAGAGGTGTCCACAGACCCCTCCTGGAGGCGCCGGGGCTGGGGGGCTCCTCGGAGGGGTGAGACCAGCCACGGTCCCCCTCGCTGCTGTGCACATGCGCCCATGGTGTGTTCGTGTGGGGCTGAGTGTGTGTGCGTGGGCCCCGGTGGGGTGGTGAGTGCACCCAGGTGGGGCCTCTCTCAGGCTATAACTCCAGCCCCCTCCCCGAGCCTTGGGGACCCTTTGCCGGCACAGCTAAATGCAGAGGCCACGCAGACTGCTCACCCACAGTCGGGCCGTGTGTCCCGGCCACCAGGCCCCATGCCGCCTGCACCCCATCCTGGTCCCAGGCCCGCCAGCACGACGGGCCTCCCTGTCACACACATGGTGGGTGCACGCACCTCCTCCTGAGCTGGACCCTCGGGCCCACGTGGGTCCCAGCACCCCACACCAGGGGTCCCCGTGCCACAAGACCCAGGCACAGGAACCAGGTGAGGCCAGGTGGCAGGCCCGGCCGCCCCCCAGCCCAGCCAGGGTGCCCCAGCCTGTGTTTACTGTTCCCGCCATCGTCCTGACAACGGCGCTGGCCTGAGGCCAAGGCATGTTTTCTGAGAACTGTGTTCCTGAGAAGAGGCCCCTCCGAAGGTCAGCCCTGCTGCCGGCGGTCCGCACGTGACTCCCCAGCCCTCGGGCAGGGACAGAGCGGGGGACGCGGGGTAGGGAGCTCGGGGGGCTCCCCGCAGCCCCTGCCAGGGGGGGGGGTTGGTGGGGAGAGGCCGCACTGCCCCGGGCCCTGACCCACGGCGCGGGCCCCTTCCCTCCGGCCCCCCTCCCTCCACCCCAGGATGTGAGTCATGGGGCCCGGGCCCCTCCCATGACCTCACCCCCTCGCTGTTCCGCAGCTGGGCCGCGTTCTGGGAACTGAGAGGGGGGCGGCTCTCCTGGGGTGGGGTGGGGGCCTCTGGCCTGGGAAGGCGCCCCCGGCCGGCGGCCCAGACCCCTTGGCACGCCAGGCGGAGCTGTCAGGATGCTGGCGCGGCCGCCCGTGGCCCTGGCTCGGCCCGCGTGCAGCTGCGAGGGATTTGGTGTTCCTGCACAAACGCAATTATCTCCTTCCTGCGTCTGCTCTGGCTCCGGGCGCGCCCAGGGCTCAGCCCCAGGGGCCGCGGAGCGGGGCTCCGCTCCCCAGCCCGGTCACGCTCCACTGAGCAGCCTCGCCCCTCCAGGCGCAGGAGCGTGTGCAGGCCCCCGTTCTCAGCAGGGGTCCCCAAGTCCAGCGGCTGCCCCCACTGGCCACGTCCTCTGCCTCGGGGGCCCCTCCTCCCCTTCCTCCGCAGCCCCCCGGTCTCCACCGAGGCTCTGGGGGTGCCAGGCCTGCTCTGGTCTCCCTGGCCTGCCTGGCGGCTCCAGAAGGCAGTCAAGCCTCGGTCCCGTTTCAACTCTGCCCCCTGCAGGCAGCTCCTGTCCGCCCCCCCACCTTCCGCCCTTCTCCGGGAGCCTAAAGCTCAGCTCAGAGTCCCAGGAAAGCCCAGGGGCTTAGCTGGGGGCCCGGGGCCCTGGGAAACGTGGGGGCTTTTCCCTCTAGAGACCCGCAGGGCACCCTCCTGACCACTGTCCCCTGGACACTACAGGCGGGAGTCCTGGGGAGCCGGGATGGTCAGGCCGTGTGCCTGTGACCACCAAGGCATCTGGTCCCGTCAAGTGACCCCCTTCCCCAGGCTTTCGTTCGCCCAAGTGGGTGCCGCAGAGCAACCGGCGCCTCGAGTGACCCCAGAGCCCACGCGTGCAGGGACGGAGTATGGAAGGACTTGGAGAACACTCAGCCCCGGGGGGCACTGCACGCACCCCCAGCCAGCTGGGCTTAGAGGAGGGGCAGGGCCCAGCCGGGGGACTCGGGGTGGGGCGGGAGGCTGGGCAGCACCCACACCCCACGACTTGAGGGGAGCCGCTCCCTAGGTGCAGCTCAAGGAGGGTGCGCGGGGGGCCAGGGTGCCGTGGCAGCTTGAGGGCTGAGCCCAGAGCATGCAGGAGCCCCGGGCAGGCGGGTGGCACAGGGTGAGGGCGGCCGCCCTGGTGGGGGGCTGGCACGGAGCGGCGGGTCATTGGGCCCCCACCCTCCTGACCACCCTAGCGCGGGTCCAGCCCCTCCTGGCCCACCCCCCACCCCCAGCAGCGCCTTCCTGTGTGTGTCTGCGCCGCCAGGGCGACTTAGATCAGGGAGACGCCTCACAGGGCCAGCCCCGAGCCCTGTTCAGGGACGCCCAGCAGCTGGCCTTGAGCTTGGGTCTGGAGGGTGAGAGCAGGGGTCTGAGAAGCGGACCTCAGAGGCTGAGGGAAAAGCAGAGATGTGGGGGCGGGAGAGCTGAGTGGCCAGGCTGGGGCAAGGGGTGGGGGTTGTGTCTGGGAGGTGGTGCCCTTGTCCCCTGGGGGGAGTCAGGTGCACCCACAGGGGCACAGGTGGTGTCAGACCAGCACTTGGGAAGGAGGCCCAGCTGGGCTGCGAGGAAGGGGCAGACGTGGTGGGGAGCCGGCAGGCGGAAGGCAGAGGGACTGCAGGGCAAAGGGACAGGCGTCCAGAGCTCCCCGGAGGCGGGACGTGGGAACCTGGGAGGGGTCAGCCTGGGGGGCACCGGGATCTTGGAGAGACAGGCAGTGGGGCGGGAAGCAGACGGGGCGCCCCGGCCCCCCCCGGGGATGAGCAGCCCCTAGGGCGGCCGGGGGAACCGGGAGAGTGATAAGCTGGGGGTGCCAAGCTCCTGGCGACCGCGGGCAGAGCCTCTCCTGCCGCCTTCCCTCCAGCCCTGCCCACCCCACGGGCACCTCCAGGGCCTGCTGTCCACAGCTGAGGCCCAGCCGCCACCACCAGCCACCACTGGGGGCCTCGGGGTGCCCCCTTTGCTGAGGTGTGGGGTGCCAGCTCTTCCTGACTCTCCCCACGGCTGTACCCCTAGCACCGGGGGGCGGGACCCAGAGCAGGACTCAGGGGCGGGGGGAAGGGGGCGCAGGGGTCCCGGCAAGATTGAGTGCAGAGGCTGAGCTGTGGGCCCGGGGAGACAAAGGGTTTCGAGCAGGGGACGGGAGGTGGGGAGACTGTTGCCGCCCTTGGCGTGACCGGGGAGGCCTCAGGGATGCGGAAGGTGGGCTGTTGCACCCCCGGGGGCGGGGAGGGCCCAGGCCACCTCGGGAGGGGCAGCTGCCGGCCCCTGGGGAGGAGCTGTTGCTCTGCCTCTCTGACCCTCCTCCCGAGCCAGACCCCAGGACCAGTCTCCAGCTCCCCAGCTGTGAAAAGGGGTGTTGACGCCACTTGGCAAGGTGAGAACTGAGGACAGCCCTGGCCGGGCGGGCCCAGCTCCCACTCCCCATGGCTGGCATCACGGCAGACCCATGTCCCCAAGAAGGAGGCTGAAGCGCCCTCATGGGTCCGGGCTTCCCACCCCCGCCCCCCAACAGCATGTCCTCTTGGCCCTGTGGGCAGGTCACATCTGGGAAGCCTCCCTGGAGGAGGGGGCATCAGCTTGCAAACTAGCCTTCCCACAGCCACAGAGAGGATGGCACCCCAGAGGCGCAGTGGGTGCAGGAGGGGCTGCTACGTCTCCAGGGCACCCAGCCTGCGCCTCTGATGGCAGGGGGTGGGCACAGCTGCAACCTTTGGGAGCCCAAAGCTCGAGGGAGAAAGGCCAGCCCTGCGGGGGCTCCACAGCACCCTCGGGCGGCCCAGGGACAGAGGCAGAGCAACCTGCCCTCCCCAGGACCTCGGCTGCTCCTGCCCTGAGGGAGTGGAGGGCCCTCTGACCTGGGGGTGAGGCCAGAGCAGCCTGTGGACTGGCCCCCTCACCCTCAGCGCCCCTCGTCCAGACCCCCCCAGCACTGGCCCCTGTGGATGGGCCCCTTCCCCCCCAGCAACCCCAGGCCAGAGCCCCCCAGCACTAGCCCCCTCCCCCCAGCACTGGCCCCTCCCCGCCAGCGCCCCCGGTCCAGAGATCCCCCCAGCACTGGCCCCTGCCCTCAGGCACCGCTGCCTCTCAGAGTCCAGGTGGAGCCTTCCTGCCCGTCACCCTCTCATCCTCCTGCAGCGGGGCGGCATGTGGTGGCTTTTCGCTTGGGGGACCCCGGCTGCCTGCCCACCTGGAGCCCCTGAAGGCTCGGAACCCCTTCTGCATGACTTTCCAGCCAGCCCCCCGGGCAAACTAAGGAGGAGTCATCCTGCCTTGGACTTCAAGCCCCAGGGCCCCCTCAGGCCCAGTCCCCACACCACGCCTTCTCTAGGCCGTGACCCCACTGGCACCTGGGCCACCTCTGCTGGCTCCAGGCAGGACAGCCCCACTGCCCAGGTCTCAGGAGACTCAGTGCCCACTTACAGCCGAAGACGGGGCAGGCGTGAGGCTGCAGGGCCTGTGGTCTTCCTGGGAAGGTGGGCGAGGGGACCACAGCCACCCAGCACTGCCCGGGCCTCCCACCCCGGCCGGGACCCCGAGACGACACCCCGGCATTTGCCTCCTGGTCCATTAGCTCCCTCCCACCAGCGCAGCCCACTCTCCTGGCCTGCTGGGGTCTCTCCCCCGCTTCTTTCGCCAGCACTCAATTTTGTCAGGGGCTAGGGACCCAGTGATGGGTGAGACGCCCTCGCTGCCCTTAGAGGATGCAGGAAAGCCCATGTTGGCCCCACAGCGTGGCTCCAGGGCCTCAGAAGAGGACCCCTGTTCTGAGCTTCATTTAGGGGGGCATCCTCTCGGATGAGGGACCCCCGTGCCTGCACCCAGCCTAAAGGGAAAAGGGGCCATGGTGGGAGGAGGCCCTTGGGAGGGGGCGGGTCAGCAAATGGACAGTGGTGCCCGGGAGACACGGTGGGGGTCGTGGCCAAGGGGCCTGCAGATGAATGGGTGTGGCCCTCAGAGCTGGGACCCCCCCATGGCCCTGCCTCTGCCAGTCCATTCTCCCCAGACCCCAGGGGGAGGCCTACCCCTCCCAGGGGGCACACAGTCCTGGCACCTCCTGGGGGGCGCTCCCTGGTCCTCGCCCCCCAAGAGAAAGCGCTGTGGGAGGGGCCTCTGTCCCCATGGACAGGGCTCCCTGCTCCGGCCCCAGCCCCCATCTGGAGCTGCTTGCCATTCCCAGAGGGTGGCTGCCCAGCCGTTGCCCACCCCCTGCGAGGTGGCAGTGCCAGAGGAGCAAGACCCCCGGCCCCGGACTCCAGACAAGAGCCTGGCCCCATCTTAATGCCCACTGCCCACTGTCCTGCTGCTTCAGGCTCCTGCTGTACTTTTCACCCCAGACCCCGGACCCACGCAGCTCCTGAGGGTCCAGGATCTGATGCTGGCAGGTGGGGGGCACCGCAGGTCAGGCCTGCCCACCACACCGCCGTTCCTAGAGCTGTCCAGGCAGGCCAGGCAGACTCCCACCAGCCCCTCGGACACCCGAATGGTAAGGGTGTCCTGTCCTGATGGGAATCAGGCCCCCCAGGTGCCCAGGCTCCCATTGAAGGGCGTCTGTGACCTTCCCTGTGGGGGCTTCACTCACCCCTATAGCTTAGCCACACGTGACCCCGGAAGACCCTGCCAAGAGCGGGAAGTGGGCACTCGGGCCCTGAGCCTCCAGACACCAGGCTTCCCCTTGGTCCCCAAGGCTGGCCCCCAGGCTGGGCTCCCCGATGCCCAGCCCGTCACCTCCCCTGGCTGCACACCCTACCTCTCGTGATGCGCTCCGTGCCCAGCCTCCGTGCCGTGGTGCTCCCACGCCTTTGCCCCCGTCTGCTCTCACCAGCCTGCCCGTCTGGGCTGGGGGGGCCCGGCAGGGCTGAGGCCGCTCCTTCCTCTGCCCTGCGCCCTGCGCGCCTGGGTCCCTCCTTTCTCCTCCGAGTCACTGACCACAGCGCTGCAGGGGCCTGGCCCGGGGCCGAGGCAGCCCAGGAGACCTCCCCGGGCGCCCCCGCCCCACCCTTCACATCAGTGAGTCGCCCTGCCCACCCCCACGCCTACACACTGCCTCGCCCGGGCCGACTTCCCGGGGGACGGGACTGGGGGGCCGCCCGCCCGCCCAGCACCCCCACTGAGCAGCAGCTCCAGCTGCAGCCCCGGGCCCGGCCCGGTCTCCTCCTGGCGCTGGACAGCCCTCCAGGAGAGCCGGACGCTCCCAAGCCAGCTGGGACTGCCTGGCACAGACCTCGGAGCGCTCACGAGGCCAGGCTTTGGCACGCTCCGGGACACGCGACCGGTGGCTGGCACCGGCTGGAGCCTCTGCCTCCCCCTCCCGTCTCCTGCTTGGTGCCACGGGTCCACCTCCCACTCCCCGACACCCCCACGCACGACTCTGCCCACAGTCGAGGCTAAAGGGGCTCACGTGCTCGGCAGAGTCCAGGGGTCTGCCTGTCATTTAAGCTCGGCTGCCCCCCTAGGGGGCAGGCACAGCCTGGCACGGGCGCCTGTCTGTCTGCTTCCGGGTTGGCCTTCCCGCAGGGCCCTGGGGCCCCAAGCACGCAGAGCAGCGGGACCATCACTGTCTCCGCCACCAGAGCCCCTGCCTGGCCCCCAGCCCCTCCTCCAAAGGACGCTCGTCCCAGACCCCTCATCCCAGACCCCTTGGGATGGGTCACTCAGGGCGTGGGGGTTTGCCACCGAACTGGCCCTAATGCTTGCTTTGCCCTGCTGCCCCAGCTCCGCGTCCTCTGACCCTGCAGACCCCATGGCCTGTGCCCCAGAGCGGGGGCAAGACCCCACCTCCCTGAGCCTCAGCCTCTCTGTCCACGTAGATGGGGGCCTGGGGCCAGCCTCCACCAGCCTGCGGGACCCGCCCTGGCCCTCTGCCCACCAAGGGCTCCGCCGGGAGCTGGGGGCTCTGCTGGGACAGCCCCATTAGAGGGGCAAAGTGACCCCTCCATGAGCAAGGAAACCAAGGCGCGGACTCATTGGGGGTCCCCCATCCCGGGAGGACACAGCTGGGGTCTCAAGTCCACAGTCCCCATTCAGCACCCAGGCGGTCTCGCCCAGGGGCAGGAGGGTCCCTCTGGCCCCCCACCTTCCGCACGGTGGGCTTTTCTCTCCGTGCTCCCCGCACTCCCGTCCTGCTCTCACCTGCCTGCCCAGCCCACCTTCCCGGCTGGCCAGGGTTGCCCCCACCTCCTGCACTCGGCACACACACTGCCTGGCCTGGGGGTCCCGGGACCCCTCGAGCACCCCATCTCCCGCCCCATGCGGCCTCTCCTTTGCGGCCTCCCTAACCTCTTGCCCATGGCCCTGTGCCCCCTGACCCCTCCTGTTCCCGCTCACTCTTTCTGTCTTCACCGAGGTCCCGCTGCCCCCACCCTGCCTGGTCCATCTCTCCGCTCCTGCCTGCTCCCATCACCCAGCAGGACAGGAGCCCTGGGACCGCAGGGCACACAGCACTTGGCTGCAGCTTCCCCTCCACGGCCTCATAACTGCCCCATGGGTCGTGGGCAGCGGCCAGCCCTCACCGCCCCGTGCCCTTGCCTTCCTGGGTGGACCAGGGTCTCATCCCTCTCAGCGGCTGCGTGTGGCCAGGGTCCCACCGCCCCGCCCGTCCACAGGGCCCCCAGGGTTCTCGTCCTGAACCCTCATCTACAGGGGGTCAGCACCCCCCACCAACCTGCGCTGAGCTGCTCCAAGCCCCAGGAGAGGCCCCCAGGGGCCGCATCCCATCCGGCCATCTCCGATACCCAGGAGCCACGAGGTGCTCTCCTGAGGCTCCCGTGGGGACGGGGCACCAGCCCCAGGTGCCTGGCGCGCTGGACGCGCTCGCCGGCCGCACTCGCCGGCTGCTCTGACCTCAGCTGGTCTGCGGGTCAGGGCCGGAGCCCGGCCTCTGCCTCGGCGCTCTGGGCTCCGGCCCTGACCGCCTGCCTGGGGGCTGGGCCGTTCCGTCCCCGTACCCACCCCTGCCGGCTCGCCCAGGCTCCTGGCGCAGGACTTGCTCTGAACGCCAGACCACCTGCACCCACAACAGCACCGCCCCCCAGGCACCCAGCCCTGCCAGGGCGGGGGACACCCACCCCCACACGCGGGGCTCTGGGTGGGCTTGAGGCAGCCCCGCCCCACGCGCGCTGTGGTTTTTGGGCCTGGCTTCTCCCAGTGCCCTCAGGCCAGCTCGGCAGGCAGTGGCCACGTTCCCTGCCCTCTGGCCGCCCCTCAGGGCCTCCTGGGCCAGGCTTCCTCAGGCAAGAAAGCTGGGCGTGCGGATGACCGGCGCATCCGAGATGGAGGTGCGCTGAGCGCCGCGGGCGGCCCGCCCCACGGGCCTCCCTGGGCAGACTGGGGAACCACGCGGCCCTGTATCAGCTCAGCCTCGACTTACAAGGCCAGGCCCAGGACGACTCCATGGCCCGCAGGACGCCCTGAGTCCAGAGTCCTCTGGAAGTACATGGGCCCAGGGACCCTGGCTGTCCCTGACGGTCCCCAGCGCAGGCCAGGCCTGAGATGGGCCTGAGGCGGGCGCTGAGACCCCCAGGGGCTGTTGGAGGGGGTGGGGTAACTCCCTGCCACCTGGGAAGGGGCAGAGCTTGGCATGGGGGCACCGCAGGGGAAGGGGGTGAGCCCCGGGGTCCCAGCCCACCAGCCTGAAGCCTCCAGCTGGCTTTGTGCGCAGCCTCGCGGCCGCAGCCCAGAATGAGCCAGGCTTCACTGAGGATACGGGTGGATTCAGCTGACAGGCACTCTGGCCGCTACTGGCCCAGCACACCCTCCCAGCGCTCGTGACAGCAACATCCGGGGCCCTCTGCGGCCCCCGCCCCTGCTGCCAGGCGTCCCGGGTGAGGGCCCAGGGTGATCCGCCTGGTAAGGCGGGCAGCTACCCGCTCCCGAGGGCACCTGCGGCATCGCAGCCTGAGTCTGGTTCTGTCGCCCGCCAAGGGCGAGGGCCTGCCAGCCAGAGGACTCTTAGATTCAGAGTTGGGAGTGGCATCCATGTGTGTATGTGGGGTCAGGGCCCATGCGCAATGGGTCGGGGCCTGGAGAGCGTGCGGGCTGTGCCTGTCGGCCCGGTGGACAGACCATCCCCACCACCGTTCACAAGGGACCTCCTCACCCCCGCCCCCCTCGGCACGTGTTCCCAGGGGATTCAGAGGCAGGCTGCCCTCTGTCCCTGCCCTGGCCAGTCACTTACAGGCCCACCTTCGCCATCTAGGGCTGTGGGGCTCACGCCCAGGCCTGCCTGTGCCCTCAGCCCCACTTCCCCGTCCAAGCTCTAGCAGCACCTCCAGTGTGCCCCGGCATGCCCAGGGCAGCAACCTGGCACTCGGTTTGGGAACGAAGCCAAAGCAACACCTGGATGACAGGTGTGCATACAGGCAGGCCCTAGGGGCTCTCCCTGCCACGCCCCACTGGGCTGGACAATGTCCCTCCTGGCCTCAGTTTCCCCACTTGTTACAGGGCACTGCTGGACCTCCAGGACCGGCAGGCACCCCTCCTGGGCCACAAGCTGGGCACAGGAGCACAGCGGCAACTCCTCCCAGCTGCCCGGGAGTACCCCCCGAGATGCGCCTGAGGGTCCCCTGGTTAGCGGCGCCAGGGAGGCCAGCTGAGTCAGCAACAGGCAGGTGTGAAGCCAGGGGCAGACCCTCGAGGGTCTTCCTGCTCGGCAAGCTCAGCGGGCATGCAAACACTCTGCATGGCCCCAGCCCTGGCCTTGTAGCCCTCAGGCCAGGCCGGGCGGGACAGGGAAAAAGCCATGCCTGTGTCTGCAGAAACCCCGTGAGCTGGAGCGGGACGGGTCAGGGCTCCCGGCTCCGCTCAGACGCCGTGGAGCCCACCTACACACCTCGCGCCTGCTCCATCCGGAGTCAGGGCTGCGGTGGACCTGGGGAGCTGAGGGACACCAGTCTCCCCAGGAGTGAGCAGTCTCTCCCGGGAGACCAGACTTTCAGGAGGCGGGGGCAGGCCAGCAGCCCCGTGGAAGCGGGAGGCTCTCCCGCTCTGGAGAAGCAGAGGCGGGCTAGGTGGAGAAAGGCGCATTTCCCCTGGCCTTGGTGCCCGGAAGGGTGGAGGAGGAGAAGGGCATTGAGGGCGGCTCAGAGGGATGTGAGGCGAGGCCCCAGCGCTGCAGGGACTCCGAGCCCACCCACGGCCCTTCGCTTCTGCTCGCTCTCCAGGACTCTGTGAGGCAGGCACCGCGACGCCCCTACTGTACAGAGCAGGAAACTGAGGCTCAGAGGGCAGGGCACTGGCCCCAAGGACGCAGACCCGGCTTCCACCTGCGGAGGCCTGACTCCAAGTGTACACGCAGCCCGCGGTGCCTGCCACCCGGAGCAGGTGTGCCAAGGGCCGGCCAGGGCGGAGAATGTGGAGCCACGTCCGGCTTCACCCTCTGCAAAGTAAGGGGTGACCTGATGGTCCCCAGGGCCAGCAGGCCCAGAGGAGGCGGGGGATGCCGCACTGGGGCCGTGCTTGTCACCGGAGAGGGTGCGGAGCTGGTGGCAGGACACAGCGGTGGAGGAGACGGCAGGCAGGCGGGCGGGCGCCCACACACACATGGGTTGGAGCTGCAGGGCCGCTGGGCCAGGCGCCTGGGGAGGCACCCGCGGGCACCCTGCCCTGCCTTCCACGCCCTGGCCTGGGCGGAGGGACCTACCTCAGGAGGTTCTCCAGGCCCTGATTGCTAGAACTCCTCCTCAGGAGCGCAGAGCTGCTCATGATGCTGGCGGGCACCCGGCTGCCCGGCGACCTGGCCTGACCCCCGCCCTGGGGCTGGAGGCTGCGGCTACAGCTGCTTCTTCAGAGGCTGCTGCCCACTGCCCCGGCTCCTCCTGCCCTGGGACCCTCTCCCTTCCTCTCTCTACCCCACCACCCCCTTCTTGCTCTGCCTCTCCCTCTGGCTGGCTGGCTGGTCTCCGGCCCTTCCCTGCTCCTCTCTCTGTCTGCGGGTCTGTGACCCTCCGTCCGTCTGTCTGTCTGTCCTGGTCCCTCTGGCCCCTGGGGGTCCCCTGGGTGGGCTGCCCACTGGCTGCCCCGGGCACCCCAAATGGCCCTGTCTGCGTGGCCTTGTGGGCTCCGGGGCTCCGGGCCCCTCTCCTGCGCCAGGACGCCCAGCAGCTGCTTCGTGTTGGTCCCCTGCATCCCCCTTCTCCGCCCACCTCGGCCTCGTCCACCTCCACCTCCTGCTCCTTCTGAGACTAGTGAAAAAGAAAGAGGGAAACACTCGTCGCCCGGCAGCCTGGGACCTGAGCAAGACCCGGAAGGCCTGTGCCGGGCAGGCGGCAGCCCCCTGCCTCCTGGTTCCCCCTCCTGCCCTCGGCCCCTTGCCAGCCCCCCCCCGCCTCGCAGCGCCCCCTCCCCCTGCGCCCCAGGCCCCATCCTCACCGCCTCTCAGGGCCGGGCCCTGACCTTGTGCTCCCCGCCCTCGCCCCCTGCCCGGCCGTCCCAGGCCAGGCCCGGCTCCTCCGCTTGATGCCCTCCGGCACCCCCCTGGTCCCGCAGCCTCCTCTCTGCCCCCTGGTGTCTCTCGGTCTCTGTCTGCCTCCCTCCTCCCCCTCCCTCCTCCCACCCTCCTCCCCGCTCCTCCACCCGCCCTGGTCTCCATGTTCCCTTTGCTTCTTCCCAGTCCTCTGCTCCTGTTATCACCTCGAGGAGCAGGCCGGGGCACCCCGGGAATGCCGTCAGCTCCCTGGTTGGGGAGGCTGCTGCCCACCCCTGCCTCTGACAGACGGCCCCGGGAGGCTCAGGGCACCGAGGCTCCTGAGGCCGCTGCAGGCTCGCCTGTTGGGGCGGGACAGCCGTGCTCCCCACCAGTGGCCAGAGGCACGAGGTCAGCGTGGTGGCCTGGCCGGCAGCCCCTCTTGCCCCCCGGGCTCTGGCCGAGGCCCCAGGAGCAGCAGCCCAGCCCACTGTTCCTCCGGTTGGGCTGAGGCGCCCCTGGTGACTCACTGTGGAGCACACCGGGCAACTGGCCGGACCGGGGAGGGCCCGACCCGGCTCGCCCTCGGGGAGTCACCGAGGGCCAGCTCCAGGCCAGGCCACCTCGTGTCCAGCAGCTTTCTGGGCTCACCCACGCCCTCGAACGCCCCGAGAGGCAGATGCCACCACTGTGCCGCAGGTGGGGGAGACCAAGGCTCAGACTGGTACCTGAGGCCAGGGCCCGGCAGAGCCGGAACCAAGCCCGCTGGGCGCCTGCCAGCCACCCCAGCACCACTCCACGGCCTCTGCCTCCCTAACTTGTCTGATCTCTGGCCACGCCAGGTTGGCAGGGCTGGGAGCTCCTGCGGACGTGCGAGGGAACAAAGAGTGAGGTTGGGATCAGACCAGAGAGGGGGTGGACGTGGGGTGAGTGCCCGTGTGTTGGAGGAGGCGGCAGCCTTTGGAGAGACTCCGCGTGGCCCACAGGTCCTCGGTGCCTCGGTGTGGCGCTGCCTGCTAAAGGCTTTGCGGTGGGCCCTCTGGCTCAGACTGGCCCCCACGCACCAGGCTGTGTCCTGGGACCCACCGCCTCCCCTTGCACAAGCCAGGAGGGGCCAGAGACTGTGCTGTGAAGGCTGCTGTGCCCACTGTGCGTCCCAGCCCCCAGCCAGAGAGGCAGAGGCCCCCAGAGGCTGGTGGGGTCAGGAGGAGAGGGGAGGGGGGTGGCAGGACTGGGCTGCGGGCTGAGCCCGATCGCCCCGGGAAGGGAGGCTTGCATTTTGCTCCCATCTCAACTGGCCATATCCTCCTTGCCCCCTGCTTTAGTTCTGGAATCCCAGCCACAGCCAGCCAGGAATGAAATGTGCCAAAGCATATTTTGGTTCAAAAGAAGGAAAAATATTTCCACAGGGGAAAGGACTGCCTTGGGGCGGTGGGAGTTTCCTGTCCCTGAAGCTTAGATAGAATTTGCACAATTACTTATCAGACTGACGGGGGGGAGGCATGAATAGCAAGAGTAGGAGTTTAAGTGCTGCGGTGAGGGTGCACAGTTTCACAACTAAGGCATGTCCCAACAGGAGAAATAGGGCAGAGGGTTTGGCGTCAGCTTCACCGTTTTCTCTCCATCCATCCACCACCCCCCGGTCTGTGCGTCCTCCATCCGTCGTCTTCCCAGCCATCCATCCTCCACCATCTGTCATCCAGCCATCATCTATCGAGTCACCTGTCCATCCAGCTTCCGTTCAACATCAATCCATCCATGCTTCATCCATCCATCACCTGTCCGTCCATTCTCCACGCATCACCCACCATCTCTCCCCCATAAGTCCATCCATCTGTGTGTTTAAAGGTCTTAACACATGTAAAGCATGTAAAACCCTTAAAAGAAGCATGTAGCTAGGTATCCATCCATTCTGAGCAAAATAACTACTGAAAATATGTTAATTACTATTATCCATGTGTTCATCAATTTGTATATCCATTGCCCTGTTACCCAGCTGGTGAGCTATGTTCATCCTGTCATACATCCTTCTGTCTCTCTAAATACTCTACTGTACTTAACATTCACCTAAATATCAGTATTTCCCTCTCTTTCCCACTCATACACCCATTGATGTATCTGCCTGTTCATCCGTCCGTATGTCCACCATCTTCCCACGTAGCAAGTCACACACCCACTTGTGCCTGAAAATGTATATGTCTGTCCTGTCACGGACATACTTGGGCTTCCCAGGTGGCACAGAGGTAAAGACTCCACCTGCCGACACGGGACGTGCACGAGGCGTGGATTCAGCCCCTGGGTCTGGAAGACCCCCTGGAGTAGGAATTGTCAGCCGACTGCAGCATTCTTGCCTGGAAAGCTCCGTGGGCAGAGGAGCCTGGTGGCTATAGTCCATCAGGGTTGCAGAGAACTGGGAACAACTGAGCGACTGAGTGTGCACCCACACACGCACGTATTTATCCACTATTTTGCCCATCAGTTCAGTTCAGGTCAGTCGCTCAGTCGTGTTCGACTCTTTGCAACCCCACGAATTGCAGCACGCCAGGCCTCCCTGTCCATCACCAACTCCTGGAGTTCACCCAAACTCACGTCCATTGAGTCGGTGATGCCATCCAGCCATCTCATCCTCTGTCGTCCCCTTCTCCTGCCCCCAATCCCTCCCAGCATCAAGGTCTTTTCCAGTGAGTCAACTCTTCGCATGAGGTGGCCAAAGTATTGGAGTTTCAGCTTCAGCATCAGTCCTTCCAATGAACACCCAGGACTGATCTCCTTTAGGATGGACTGGTTCGATCTCCTTGCAGTCCAAGGGACTCTCAAGAGTCTTCTTCAACACCACAGTTCAAAAGCTTCAATTCTTTGGCACTCAGCTTTCTTCACAGTCCAACTCTCACATCCATACATGACCACTGGAAAAACCATAGCCTTGACTAGACGGACCTTTGTTGGCAAAGTAATATCTCTGCTTTTCAATATGCTATCTAAGTTGGTCATAACTTTCCTTCCAAGGAGCAAGTGTCTTTTAATTTCATGGCTGCAATCACCATCTGCAGTGATTTTGGAGCCCCAAAAAATAAAGTCTGACACTGTTTCCACTGTTTCCCCATCTATTTCCCATGAAGTGATGGGACCGGATGCCATGATCGTTTTCTGAATGTTGAGCTTTAAGCCAACCTTTTCATTCTCCTCTTTCACTTTCATCAAGAGGCTTTTGAGTTCCTCTTCGCTTTCTGCCATAAGGGTGGTGTCATCTGCATATCTGAGGTGATTGATATTTCTCCCAGCAATCCTGATTCCAGCTTGTGATTCGTCAACCCCAGCATTTTGCATGATATACTCTGCCTGTCATGTATGGATGTGAGAGTTGGACCATAAAGAAAGCTGAGTGCAGAAGAATTGATGCTTTTGAACCATGGTGTTGGAGAAGATTCTTAAGAGTCCCTTGGACTGTAAGGAGAGCCAACAAGTCAATCCTAAAGGACATCAGTCCTGAATATTCATTGAAGGGGATGATGCTGAAGCTGAAACTCCAATACTTTGACTACCTGATGCAAAAAAAAAAAAAAACAAAAAACAAAACCCTGACTCGTCAAAAAAAGACCCTGATGCTGGAAAAGCCTGAAGGCAGGAGGAGAAGGGGATGACAGAGGATGAGGTGGTTGGATGGTATCACTGACTCAATGGACATGAGTTTGAGTAAATTCTGGGGGTTGGTGATGGACAGGGGGGCCTGGCGTGCTGCAGTTGATGGGGTCACAAAGAGTCGGACGTGACTGAGTGACTGAACTGAAGTGAATAAGTTAAATAAGTAGGGTGACAATAGACAGCATTAACATACTTCTTTTCCAATTTTGAATCAATCAGCTATTCCATGTAAGGTTCTAACTGTTGTTTCTTGACCTGCATACAGATTTCTCAGGAGACAGATAAGGTGGTCTGGTATTCCCATCTCTTTAAGGATTTTCCAGTTGGTTGTGATCCACACAGTTAAAGGGTTTTTTGTAGTCAATGAAGCAGAAGTAGATGTTTTTCTGGAATTCCTTGCTTTCTCTATGATCCAACAGATAGCAATTTGATTTCTGGTTCCTCTGCCATTTCTAAACCCAGATTTTACATCTGGAAGTTCTCAGTACACGTAATGCTCAACCCTAGCTTGAAGGATTTTGAGCGTTACCTTACTATCATGGACATGAGCGCAATTGTCCAGTAGTTCGAGCATTCTTTGGCATTACCCTTCTTTGGAACTAGAATGAAAACTGACCTTTCCAGTCCTGTGACCACTGCTGAGCTTTCCAAATTTGATGCCATGTTGAGTGCAGCACTTAACAACATCATCTTTTAGGATTCAAAACAGTTCACCTGGCATTCTATCACCTGCGCTAGCTTCGTTCATGGTGATGTTTCCTAAGGCCCACTTGACTTCACACTCCAGGATGTCTGACTCTAGATGAGTGATGAGTGATCACACCATCGTGATTATCTGAGTCATTAAGAACTTTTTTGTACAGTTTTTCTGTGCATTCTTGCCACCTCTTCTTAATCTCTTCTGCTTCTGTTAGGTCCATACCATTTCTGTCCTTTATTGAGCCCATCTTTGCATGAAATGTTCCCTTGGTACCTCTAATTTTCTTGAGGAGATCTCTAGTCTTTCGCATTCTGTTCTTTTTCTCTATTTCTTTGCACTGATCACTGAGGAAGGCTTTCTTATCTCTCCTTGCTATTCTCTGGAACTCTGCATTCAGATGCTTATATCTTTCCTTTTCTCCTTTGCCTTTAGCTTCTCTTCTTTTCTCAGCTATTTGTAAGGCCTCCTCAGATAACCGTTTTGCCTTCTTGCATTTCTTTTTCTTTGGGATGATTTTGGTCACTACCTCCTGTACAATGTCGTGAACCTCTGTGCACAGTTCTTCAGGCACCCTGTCTATCAGATCTAATCCCTTGAATCTGTTTGCCACTCCCACTGTATGATCGTAAGGGATTTGATTTAGGTCATACCTGCATAGCTTACTTTCTTCAATTTAAGCATGAGTTTTGCAGTAAGGAGCTAATGACCTGAGCCACGTTAGCTTGAGGTCTTGTTTTTGCTGACTGGAGAGAACTTCTCCATTTTTGGCTGCAAAGAATATAACCAATCTGATTTTGGCAGCGACCGTTTGGTGATATCCATGTGTAGAATTGTCTCTTGTGTTTTTGGAAAAGGGTGTTTGCTATGGCCAGGGTATTCTTTTGACAAAATTCTGTTAGCCTTTGCCCTGCTTTATTCTGTACTTGAAGGTCAAACTTGCCTGTTAGTCCATCGATCTCCTGACTTCCTACTTTTGCATTCCAGTCCCCTATAATGAAAAGGACAGTTTTTTTTTGGTGTTCGTGCTAGAAGGCCATGTAGGTCTTCATAGAACTGGTCAACTTCAGCTTCCTCAGCATCAGTGGTTGGGGCATAGATGTGGTTGGGGCATACTGTGACGTTGAATGGTTTGCCTTGGAAATGAACCAAGATCATCCTGTCATTTTGAAATTGCACCCAAGTACCCCATTTCAGGGAGAAGGAAATGGCAACCCACTCCAGTACTCTTGCCTGGAAAATCCCATGGACTGAGGAGCCTGGCGGGCTACAGTCCATGGGGTCTCAAAGAGTCGGACACGACTGAGCAACTTCACTTTCACTTTCACCTTTCACCACATTTCAGACTTTTTTGTTGACCATGAGGGCTACTCCATTTCTTCTAGGGATTCTTGCCCACAGTAGTAAACATAATGGTCGTTTGAATTACATTTGCCCACTCGTAAAAATCTACCAGTTATGCATATCCAGCGGCATTTATCTGCCCAGTTATTTATCTGTAACATTCCATTTATTTACCCATACACTAATGCCACTCCCATGCCTATCTTCAAACTCATCTATCCATCACCCATCTACCTGTCCATTCATTCACACATCCATCCACACACTCATCCACCAATAATTCATCCATCCATTTAATCAGCTTCCATCTCTCCACCTGTTCATTCATCCATCCACCCAACCATTATCAATCTATTTTTACATCCAGCCATCCAGCCATCTACCTACCCACCAATCAATTCACACATCATCCATCCATCCAAACATCCCTCCATTCATACCTTTATCAGTCTGCTCATTTGCTCATCCACCCATCCATCCATTCAGCCATCCATCTACCCAAAATCCATCTATCTAGTCTCCCATCCAATACCCATCCAGTCATCACACACTCACTCATTCACCCAGCTGTTCATCATCCATCCACCCATCCATCCGTCCGCCCCCCATCCTACTGTCCTCTCACCCGTCAATCACCCATCCATCCCTTGTCTCCGTGCCCTCATTCTCCCATCATCCACTCATCCGTTTATCCCAGCATCCCTCCTCTCAGCATCCATCTGTCCACCCACTCATCCAACCACCAGCCAGCCAGCCAGCCCACCATTCTGTACCCGTTCATCCACCCACCCATTTACCCGACTAGCCACTCGCCCACTCACCTATTCACTCACCCATCTGTCCATCTGTCCTTCCATCCATCTATTCAGTCATCATCCACTTACTCACCATGCCTTTATTCTTCCACCCCTTATCCTTCATCCACGCATTCACGCATCCATTCACTTACCACCCCCCCACCCATCCACCTCTCCCTCCTTCTATGCACCCATTCACTCTGTCTTCTATCCATCTGTGCGCTCATCCCTCCATCCATCTACTTATCCATCCATCCATCCAGCTACCCACCTACCCACCATTTATCTATCCAAACACCCATCCATTCAGTCACTATTGATCCATCTATGCACCCACCCATCCGCCCATCCATCCACACATCTATCCCTTTACCCACCATCCACCCATCCCTCCATCCACCTATTCATCCATCTGTTCATCTGTGCATCTATTCACCCACCCATCAGCTAGTTGTTCCTACTTCCTACCTTTCCTCATTTATACTTTTCTTTTGTTGAATCTTTTTATCCTTTTTTCTTTCTTCTGTGACTAAGACATGGTTCATAAACTTGTAGCTATAGAAGACAAAGGCGCGTACCCTCTCCCCAGTAAGGCTAGTGCCACAACAGAACTTCAGCGGGGACTGGGGAGGAGGGCCCTGTCCTCCTGTTTAGACGTTCGTGTGCGCGCACGCTTACAGGGCTGCATCTCAGTGGAAGGCGCGTCAGGCACTTCCCTGGTGGTCCGCCGGCTAAGATTCCGCCTTGCGGTGCAGGGTTCGCGGGTCCAGGGACTAAGCCCCCACATGCCTCAGAGTAGCCAAGCCCACCCTGCAGGTACTGAGCACCGGGCCCTGGAGCCTGTGCGCCGCCGTGTGCCAGAACGAAAGATTCCGCATGATCAGTGGAGATCCTGCGCGCTGCCACTAAGACCCAGTAAAGCCAGATCAGTGATTTTTTAAAAAAAGATGTATCAAACAGTGAGAGTCCGTGAGGGCTGGAGTGTGGAAGAGGGGTCAGGGCTGGTGGTCTCTGGGGCAGTGGCTCCTGGGGGGCTCCGGTACAGCAGTGTTCCTGAGAGCTCACCTGTCCCACGTGAGCCTCAGTCCAGCAAGGGGAGAGGGGCCAGTGTGCTGTGGTGGGAACCCCATGAAGCTGGGGTTTGGGGAGGGGCTGCGACCAGGAGAAAGGCCCACGCTGTCTTTCCAGATCCCTCTAGAATCAACTGGATGGATCCATCTGTCCCAAGTCCCACTTCTGTTTTGAAGAGGAGAGGGTGCGTGGGCAGCCTTGGGACCTCTGAAGGGAAGCCATCCGCAGAGCAGGTCCTCTCCCGGAGGGGCACAGACCCCTTTGAAGAGAGGGGCTTGTGTTTTCCCCTCGTGGGCAGAAAAGGGCAGCGTCTGAGGCCCCACCTCCCAGGCACAGAATCGGGCAGCGACCCTCTCCTGGTCTTCACTCACCCGGGGGACAGTGGGGAGGCTGAGGCTGTCCCCCCACTCCCTGCCAGCTCTGCCTGCTGACCGCTGGGTCCTCCCACCCCCGGTGCTGGCCCTGCTCCAGGCTCCTGCCGGGCGAGGCGCACCCAGCTCCCAGGTTCCCAGACAGCCCCTCCCCGCCAGCCAGGGGAGCAGACAGTGCTCCCTCCCCCACCCGCCCGCTCCCACCTTCCTGGCTCAGAGGCGGGGAGCTGACGGAGCGCGGACAGACGGGCCTGACCCCAGGAAAGGGCCAGGGCTTTCCTCTCCCATCACCCCCCACCCCTTATCTGCCTGTGTCTGGCACTGCAGGGCCGTGCTGGCCGGTGAGGAGGCCTGATTTTCCCCATCCCCTTATCTCCTGTAAACTCCACACCCTCACAGGCCGGCCCGGCCCCCTCCCTCCAGGCTCATGTGTGCGAGGGGAGGTGTGAGGGGCTTCCCTTTGGCTGAGCTTTCCCTGGGCCTGCACCCACCCTGTGCCTTCCCTGCTGGGTCTCCACTCGTCAGGGCGGCGAGAGTCTGACTCAGGGCCGGGGAGGTTTGGGAACTGCTCACTGGTGGCCTTGTGGCCCCGGCCCCCCCCGCTTCTCCAAGAAGGCCTTGAGCCGCCGTTGGAAAGAGGACCTCGAGATGCACAGGGCTGGGGCTGGGCCTGGGGGAGGAGCTGAGGGCACCTCTCCAGGGGGCCCTGGAGAGGACCTGCTGCTCCTGCCGGTGCCGAACCCCGTCTCTGCCTTGGGGGCGGACCCTGGGGTGTCTTCTGAGTTGCGCTCTGTTTGGGGTGGCTCTCCACATCCCAGAAAACTCAGGGAGCACCAGTCTGTGGGATTTCTGAGGGCCTCCGAGGGCAGCCCAGCCAGTTCTGGGTCCTCCGGACTCCTCGCTGGATCTCAGGGGGCCTGGGCCCCTGCAGAAAAGCAGATGGTCAGAGCCAATGACCAGCTGCCCTCCAGCAGCGGGTGCAGCCCTCAAGCCTCAGCTCTGCCCATGGAAAGGGGGCCCTGGCACCGGCCTGCCTGGCTGGGCAGTGCTTCCAGCGCTCAGCGAAGCCGGTTCAGGCTGTGAGTGATGACTGTGCACTTGAGGAAACTGAGGCCTCGGGGTGTGGTGCAGTCACCCCAGGAAGTCCCAGGCCAGCTGCAGCAGTTGGCGCCATCTGCCCTGGGTCTTTGGGCCCACCCAGCCCCTGCCCTGGGTCAGAACCGAGGAAGGCAAAGGCGGCACTCAGGGCCGGCCTTGGGGGACTTCTGGCCACTGCTCAAGGGGAGCTGGCCCTTGCTTTGGGCCCTGCGAGGGGTGCTGCTGCAGAGGCGGGCCGGGCGTGGGGCTTGGGGAGTGGCCAGCGCCGCTTCGACCCACGGTACCCCTCTGGCAGGGGCCGCCCATCTTGACCCCAAGACCCCCCTGGTTCTGCCCCTGCAGTTCCAGGATTGTTCTCTGAGGAGGCAGATGGGGACCAGGAAGGGGGTGGGGAGGCAGGGAAGGGTTTCCGGCTTCCCAAGTCGGCAGGGTGGGCCCTGCAGTGACTTCCCCAAGTGTGTGTGAAGGTCCTCTCCCTCCCCCGCACCGAGGAGGGGATGTGAAGGGTCCAGATGGAGGCGGGAGGAGGCGCAGAAGGAAGGCATCCATCATCTGCGCTGAGCTCAGCCTTCCCGCTCCCCTGGGAAATTTCCGGGCGCCCGAGACCCCTGACCTGGGGGAGGAGGAGACGAGGCCCACCTGGGGGTCCTGAGGCCTGACCCAGCTCTGACTGCCGCCCCCGGATCTGGGCCGGAGGCCGGGAGAGGAGCCCCAGTGTGGCCCCCATCCCTCCGCCCCATCAGCCCCCGCGGCTGGGGGGGCCGTCCACCCTCCTGAGCAGGCTTTCGCGCCACTCGCTGCTCCAAGTGGTGCTGGGCCTGCTGGAGAGGCAAGTGGGTGACAGGGAGAGTCGTGGGGTGCCTGGGGGTCCCCACCCAGGGCCTCTCCGGTGCCACGGGCCCCTCCCACCCCGGCTCCCTTGGCCGGACAGACATGTCCGAGGCCTCCGGGCCAGCTCGGCCCTTCCTCCACTGCCCGCTGCCCTGTGGGGAGCAGCAGCCTTTGTCCCGCAGATCCTGCAGCGCAGAGGGCAGGCTCGACAGGGCCTGTAGGGACAAATGGCCCAGAGAGGGGGCCTGCAGGCTGTCCCCCTGCCGCCCGCCTGCCCCCTGAGCTCGGCACATGGGCGGGGGTCACACCTTATCTGGAGGGCTGGGAGGGGGACAATGGCCTGGGGGTCAGGGAGACACCCACTCACCATATCCCAGCCCTGTCCCAGGAGGGAACAGACCCGACCTCTACGTGGGCCCTCACCGTGGGCAGTGGCGGATGCAAAGGGAGCCTGGGGTAGGGGCCACCCAGGGAGGGGAGCTCAGAGGAAACTGGAAGCCTGGAGAGGGGGCGGGGCTGCCAAGGGGGTTGAGGAGGGTCCTGTCCAGTCTGCAGTGATTCCGGCACCTTCCAGAACGGGGAAGAGCTGAGAAGGCCCGACAGTGGGACAGTGAGGGCCGTGTGGCTGGGGCAGAAGCGGCCGCCCCGGGGTGTGGATTGTGCCACTCCAGGGCACACGGTTCCACGCGGGAAGGACGTGGTCCCATGGCTTGTGGACATAGGCCACCCTGTCATCCCAGCCAAGCGGGGAGGCGCAGAGTTGCAGCTGGGGCTGCAGGGGAGGTGGGCAGGGGCCCGGGATGCTGCCCACGGGTGGCGGCGGGCACAGGGAGGACCAGCCTGCTCCAGCCTGGCCTCGGGGAGGGCTGGGGCACCCATGGGCCTCCAAGGCGTCTGGGGCGGTTTGAGGGGGCTGGTCCTGTGCTCAGGCAGTCTGAGGGGACGGCTTGCTCTGGACCCACCGACCTGATGGCTCTGCTGCAGGCGGCCAGTGGGGGCTGGGAGACAGACTTCGGCCATCTCTGAGCTCTGCTCTCTGTCCCAGCAGACCCTGGCCCTCCGGGGGGCTCCCCGGAGGGGCTTCCCAGCCTCAGGTCCCCTGCCTGGGCGTCGGGGACTTCTCTGTCACCCCAGACAGGAAAATCCCTGCTTCCCTTCGTCACCTTGTGAAACGAGAACCCCCCAGCCCCCACCGCCCTGGGTCTCAGTTTCATTCTGAAAGGTCAGGACGCGCACCGTGCCAGGGGGTGGATGTTGGGGGCACCCAGCTCCAGGGCAGGGGGTGTCTCTGGACTGATCCTCCCGCCAAGCGCCCGACAGACCCCGAGCCCCAGGGACAGGCCCCAGTGAGCCGCCCAGCCCGGGGCTGGTGGCCGTTGCCTCCATCGCCCCCTCTTCTCCGCGTGCACGACAGCTGGTCGGGGGGGGGTCCAAGGATGGGGCCAAGGAGCGGGCAGGCCCCTGCCAGGCCGCGCAAGCCGTGCCCTTCTATGGGCATGCAGCGGCCGGAGGCGCATGAGAGCCCGGGTTGGGCAGCGCTGACGTGCAGAGCCGTTCCCGAGCAAGGACAGCTGTTCCCGTCACCTGCTCCGTGCGGCGCGCCGGCCCTGCAGGAGGACGGGCCGCCTCCTTGGGGCAGCAAGCCTGGCTCACGCCTCTCTCCCCTCCTCTACCGCAAGCGGTGGGTCTTGCTTGGCATCCCCCGGCTACCCCCGACAGCCCGGGGTGGGCACGTGCGCCCTGACCCCCCTGGACCCCAACTGCCCAGCTGCCCCTGACCCCAGGACTCAGCCCCATGGCCCCCACCCAGGGCTCCCCTGGAACTCGGCCGGGAGGAGACGCCCGTGCGCCGCTCTCACCTGCCCATGCATGCGCCTCGCCGACAGCTCCAGCCTCCCTTCCTCATCAATAAAAGCATCATCATGGAACTGGGTACCACTGCCTTCAACCTCCCATGGGAGAGCTGGGGGCAGAATCTACTTTGCAAGGAAACCCTGAGGCCGTGGGGAGCCCGGCTTGTGGTGGCTCGGCTGGCGAGGGTCCTAGTGGGCCAGCTGGCTCTCCCTTCGCCTGCCCCCCGCAGCGGCCCTGGAGCAAGTGGGGGCAGCTGGTCGGCTCCACCTCGGTCCTGTGGCTTTGAGCGTCTCACCCCCTCCCTCTGCTCCTTCCTTTCTGCCATCCTCCCACTGGGCCCGTGGTCTCTCTCCACACAGCTGCCCACGCCCCGACTGTCTGTCTGTCTGTCCACGAGCCCTGGCCGTTCCCTTGTGCAGCCCTGCACCCTGGGACCATCAGATCCCCACAGCCAGGGACCCCGCCTCCCGCCCCTCAGGTGAGGGTGCTCCACAGAGCCCGGTGGCCTCCTGCAGACACCCGGGTGGCCAGCGTCCCCTCCCAGCCCACCCGAAGCCCCAGTCGGCCCCTCACATCCCTCCACCTGCCGGGCACTCAGACCCTGCAGCGCCCTCTGCCTCCTCACCCCTGGCGGGTCAGGGCGGCCCGAGAGAGGGCCTGGCTGGACTCCCAGCACAGGCTTCGAGGCTCCCGAGGCTGAGCAACCCTCTTGGCCAGGCCTCTTGGACAGAGCCCACCCCACCTCCTGCCCTCACAGTCTCCGCCCTGCCTGCCCGAGGCCCGGGCTCTTCCCTGGGCGTCCAGCTGCCTGGAGCCCGGTTCGCATCCCACTGGCGGGTGAGTGAACCCACCTCTCCCAGCGAGGCCCAGCTGCAGCGGTGGACGGAAAAGCATCTAGCTGCCCCGGGCGGGGTGGGGACAGGGACCCAGGAAGACGCCCTGCTGCAGCCTGAGAGCCGAGTCCGGGCCCCGCGGTGCCGCAGGCCTCGGGTTGAGCGCAGCCTCACAGAGTGCAGATGCAAAGGCTTGTGCGGGCCTGGGCGCGCGTGTGGCCCGGCCCGGGGCCTTACCCTGTGTCTTCTTCCGCCAGCAGCTCCTGCTGCTCCTCGGAGCCGGGGTGGCCGGGAGCGTCCGCCATCAGTCCTCACTGTGCGTGTGACTGCAGCTCTGGGCGCTTCCTGGGGCGGCTGCCCTGGAGCCCCCACCCCCAGCCGGGTTTCACTTCCCCCTTCCGGCTGCAGGTTGAGGTTTGGAGCGCATCGGGGCTGGGGTTGGGGTGTTGTTTTCTAATCTGTTGCTGCAAGAGAAGAAGAGAAAAAAAAAACACGAGTCACCAGGAGGCGTTAAGCAAGTTGCAGGGGCCTGGAGGGCCCCGAGGCGGAGGTGAGGCTGAGGTGCAGGGTGTGGGGGCTGGGACCCTGCACGGGAGCCACCCACCCACCCTCAGTCCCGGCCTCGAAGTCCACCTCTGCACGGCTGCTGTCCCCAGGCGGAGGGCATGGCCCCAGTCCCTAAGCCTCCACGTGAAGTGTGGTGGCCTCCCCGGGTGGCGTCTCCTGGGTGCACTCCCAGAGCACGGTCCCTTTTCCCGAACCCTGGGCCTTCGGCCGGCTTCCCCGCCGTTGGCCCCTGCTCCCCAGACTTCCGGGGCCCAGCCTGAGCCGCCCTGCCTACAGGAGCCCCTCATCCACCCCCGTGTTCACTCACAGTTTCCTTTACTTTCCTGAACTGTTGGGGTCTCTCTGCTGCCCCTGGACTCTGCCAACCCCCATGGCTGGGGGACTCGGGACTGGCCCGCGCCACCAAGCATTCACCAGGTCCTGGGGCCCTCCACAGAGTGTCCTCTCTGCCCATCCCCACCCTCAAAGGCCCAGAAACAACAGATCCCTCCTGTGGAGGGGCTGAACTGTGTCCCCAAATCCGTAGGCTGGCCAGCACCCCAGAACGGGACCTTATTTGGAAATAGGGTCACTGTAGATGCAATCAATCAGTTAAGATGAGGTCACTAGGTCATAGTTCAGGATGACCCATGTCTGTACAAAAAGGGGAAACTTGGAGGCAGCCTCTGGCCTGTCGGGAGACGCCAACTGAAGATGAAAGCGAGGTGGTGGTGGTGCATCTCAAACCGAAAAGCCCCAGGAAACCACCAGACCCTGGGGAGGGGCCAGGAGGAACCCCTGTGACAACTGGGTCCCCACCTTCGGGCTCCAAGACGGGAGGTGTGCGAGCCGCTCCAGGACGCTCACACCCCTGCCTTCTGCTGTGTGTCCAGCAGAGAGGCCCCGACGCTTGCTGAGGCTGGAGGGTGAGAGACACCCTGTTTCCACGCCTGGGAGGTGGGGGCCCATGGCAGCCACGCCCGAGGGTGCCTGGGGCTCTGGGCCCATGGGAGGCAGCATCCCGCCGCTCACCGGGTTCCTCCTCCTTGGCTGCATCTTGCTCCGACACCCTCTCCCCTCCTGAGGTCCAGCTCCTGCCCTGAGGATCTGCCCGACCCCAGGTTCAACCACCCCTCACGTCCCGGGGCCGGCCAGCTGCTGGCCGCGCCTCCAGCCTCCCCTTCTCCCTCCACCCTGTTTCTGCACACGTGTGCGAGAACCTCACAGCACCAGGCAGAAATGCCCCGGGCCCGCCCTCCTCAAACCTCCACCCCCTCCTCCACTCTGCCAGGTCCAGCCCACGTGCGAGAGGCAGACGGCACCCCTGGGGACCCAGTGTCCGAGTCTGAGGGCCCCTATGCCCCGCTGGGGGGCAGGTGAGGAGAGCTGGCCTTCCCCGGAAGAGCTCAGGGTCCACCCAGGAAGCAGACGTGCCGTCGATCACACAGACTCCAGAGGGACCTTCAGCAGGCAGAGACCATGCTCAGCCCCCTCTTGCCCCCAGCCTGGCACGGTCCGGTCCCCAGTGACACAAAGAAGGACCGGGGGAAACAACGAGTCCTGCGGGAGGCGGGGGTGGGCACCAGGGAGGCTTCTGGCCCCTGCGGTGCTGAGCCGAGGTGTGCAGGTCCTGAGGGGCTGGCCGGGAGGAGGTCTGGGTGAGGCAGACAGGGGCAGAAGGGCCCAGGTGCACTGACTCTGCCTGTGAGACGCCCAGGCAGACCACCCCGGGGAGGCTGGGCCACGGACAGCGTGGCCTCTGAGGCCCAGGTGAGACAGGCCCCTGGGGAAAGCAGTGTCAGGACCATACCCTCCAGTGACCGGGTGATGAGACTCTGGGGCCGGGGGTGGTGAATGAGAGAGGGAGTGGGGTGAGTGAAGAGCAGGGCTCAAAACCAGGGAAGTGGTCGGCGCAGGGCCAGATCAAGGCAGAAGAGGGTGACGCAGGTCTGATCCGCCGGGAGCGCTGACGGTGTACACTCGGAGGCCGACCCTGGAGGACGTGGGGAGGGGACCGCCATCCGCACACCCAGGAGAAGGGCCTCAGGAGGGCCAGCCCCGCCCACACCTGGGTCTGGGATTCCGGCTTCCAGGCCTGGAGCCATGAGTCCTGCTGTTGGGCTTACCGGGCTGTGCTTCGTCTTCGTCGGTGCCCTGGACGCTGACTCAGGGACGTGCCAGCCAGGGAAGGAAGGAGTGGCTGTAACAAACAGCCCTACACCTCGGGGCTTAGCACCGAGAGCGCTTCACTCTCAGCCCCATCCAGGTGGGAGGGGAGAGGGCCCGCACTCATCCTGGGGCCCCAGGCCCCTCCTCTGAGGACCTCGGAGCCCTGGCTGGCAGGGGAGGAGAGGAGAGACCTTGAGGGAGGCTGGGGACGAGGGGTGAGAAGTCAGGGCTCCTGGAGGCGCTGGGGACCCAGGAGTGGCATCGGCGAGCACAGACAGGAAGCAGGAGAAGGTCGGGTCTCGGGAGGATCCAGACACCGATGCCAGCTGCAGAAACCACAGCAGAGGCGTCCTGGGGGGTTTGTGTGAGTGTGGGCACAGCAGGGAGATGCTGGGAGAGAGACGGTCGGCGGTGAGCAGGGTGGAGGGAGGCCCGGGGTCTCCAGCTGCACCGTGACCCTCATCACGTGCTCAGGCTTCCTCGCACGCGATTGTGCGCAACACTGGGCAGGCTTTACTCGGGGAGGAGCTTCGGGGTTTGGTGGTGCAGCTCCCCACCACCCCGTGCTCCCACATCGGGTGAGCTAGGCCCTGGGGTCCTGGCCTGGGTACAGAAAGGGACAGGGAGTCTGCAAGGGGGGAGGGGGGCAGGCCAGAGGGAGGCCAGGGAGGATGCCCGTCGGGCAGACAGGGTGTGTCCACACTGAGCAGCTGCACCGAGACCAGGTCAGGTGGGGGCCCAGGGGCGGCAGGTAGGTTACAGGAGCCACCGGAGACGGGAGGGTTGAGGGGACAGGGGAGCGGATAAGGGGGTCTGTGCCCACACGTGACCCCTGATGGGGCTGGGGGTCAGGCCGAGGGGTGGGGCTGGGACTCCTGGGCACCTGGCTGGGTCTCCCTGCAAGGCGGGCAGCTTCAGTGAGCCCGAAATCGTCACAAAGCCAAAGAAAGTGCAAACTACTGTCCAGTTGCACTCGTTTCACATGCCAGCAAGGCCATGCTCAAAATCCTCCAAGATAGGCTTTAGCAGTTTGTGAACCAAAATCTTCCAGATGTATGAGCTTTAGAAAAGGCAGAGGAACCAGAGATCAAATTGCCAACATTCGTTGGATAATAGAAAAAGCACAGGAATTCCAGAAAAACATCTACTTCTGCTTCATTGACTACAAGAAAGCCTTTGACTGTGTGGATCACAACAAACTGTAGAAAATTCTTCAAGAGATGGGAATACCAGACCACCTCATCTGTCTCCCGAGAAACCTGTATGCAGCTCAAGAAGCGACAGTTAGAACTGGACATGGAGCAACAGACTGGTTAAAAATCGGGAAAGGAGGACCTCAAGGCTGTATATCGTCACCCTGCTTATTTAACTTATATTCTGAGTACATCATGTTAAATGCCGGGCTGGATGAAGCACAAGCTGGAATCAGGATTGCCTGGAGAAATATCAACAACCCCAGATATGCAGACGATACCACTCTAACGGCAGAAAGAGAAGAAGAGCTAAAGAGCCTCTTGATGAGGGCGAAAGAGGAGGGTAAAAAAGCTGACTTAAAACTCAACATTCAAAAAATGAAGACCATGGCGTCCAGTCCCATCTCTTCATGGCAAATAGAAGGGTGGGTAGAAGCAGTGGCCAGTTTTCTTTTCTTGGGCTTGAAATCACTACAGATGGTGACTGCAGCCATGAAATCAGAAGACGCTTGCTTCTTTAAAGGAAACTTATGACAAGCTTAGACAGTGTATTAAAAAGCAGAGATATCACTTTGCTGATAAGGATCTGAATAGTCAAAGCTATGGTTTTTCAAACAGTCGTGTATGGATGTGAGAGTTGGACCATAAAAAGGGCCGAATGCTGAAGAATTGATGCTTTCAAACTGTGGTGCTGGAAAAAAACTCTTGAGAGTGCCCTGGAAACCAACCCTGAATATTCATTAGAAGAACTGATGCTGAAGCTAAAACTCCAATACTTTGGCTACCTGATGCAAAGAGCCAACTTGTTGGAAAAGACCTGATGTTGGGAAAGATTGAGGCAAAAGAAGGGGAGGGCAGAGGATGAGATGGTTGGATGTCATCACCGACTCAATGGACGTGAGTTTAAACAAACTCCAGGAGATAGAGGACAGGAGAGCCTGGCGTGCTGCAGTCCACGGGGTCCCTAAGGGTCGGACATGACTGAGCGATGGAACGAGAACCTCAAGCAGCAGAGCTCTGGAAGGAGAAGCCATGAGGAGGGGGAAGGCCCCCAGGCTGGCTGTGAAGGATTCCAGGTGGAGGGTCCATGATACCACCATTAGAGTGGTGTCACCTTCGTATCTGAGGTTATTGATATTTGTCCCAGCCATCGTGATTCACAGCAGGGAGAGGCCATCTGGGGGTCTTCCCCAGGCCCCCCAGGACAATGGAGGACGAAGGCCAGGAGTCCGGCAAGGACACTGGTGATGGGCTGGTCAGGAGGTGGGGCCAGACATGAGCAGAGCCTTGGGGGCCCAGTGTGGACAGTGGGTATGCTAACTCCTGCCCCAGCTGAGGATATCTCCCCTCTACCCAAGGTCATTCTGGCCCAGACCATGTGCCCTCAGCCCCGAGGGCTCACTGAAGGCTTCTAGGCGGAGTCCAGGAGAGAGAGACTTCCTGGCCTGGCACTGAGGCAGGTGTGCCATGGAGGAGTGACTGGGGAAGCTAGGAGGACTCCCAGAAGGAGTCAGAGCTCCGTCCTCACCTGTCTGTCCTATGAGGCAAGTATACTCACCTGCAAACCCATTTCATTTTTGGGTAAACCAAAGCCAAGCCGCTGTGAGGGTGGGTAAGTGGAGGTCAGGGAGGAGGGTGACAAGGAGGCCCAGGGCTGGAGCTGGAGGGGGAACAGGTCTGGGCCCAGATGAAGCTGGTATTTGGGGACCAGAGGGGACAGATGTGGACAGGTTGCCAGGGGCTAAGCTAAAGAGGTGAAGCCCCATGGGTGCCCCAGGTGGACGCTCCCCTGGCCTTTCCTTGGCGAGGTGAGGGTGCAGGTGAAGGGGGAGGGAAGCCTGTCTCACAGGTGCAGGGAACGCAGGGGCCACAGCCCATCTGAGTCCACAGGGCTCTGTCCACTCCCGAGTGGACCCCTGGCACCTCCCGCCCTGCCTTGCCTCCTTGGCCCACCGCACTCACCCAACCTGCTGAAGAAAGGTGGGCCCGGGACCCTCCCGACACCCCTGTCTGGGTCCCCCGCCTCCCATCATCAAGGGACAGACTTTATTTTCGGGGGCTCCCAAATCCCTGCAGATGGTGACTGCAGCCATGAAACTGGAAGATGCTTATTTCTTGAAAGAAAAGCTAGACTAACCTAGACAGTGTGTTAAAAAGCAGAGACATCACTTTCTCGACAAAGGTCTGTATAGTCAAAGCTGTGGTTTTTCCAGTAGTCATGTACTGATGTGAGAGTCGGACCATAAAGAAGGCTGAGTGATGAACAACTGATGCTTTCAAACTGTGGTGTTGGAGAAGACTTTTGAGAGTCCCTTGGACAGCAAGGAGATCAAACCACTCAATCCTAAAGGAAATGAATCCTGAATATTCCTTGGAAGGACTGAAGCAACAGTACTTTGGTCACCTGATGCAAAGAGCCGACACGTCGGAAAAGACCCTGATACTGGGAAAGAGAAGGGGGCAACAGAGAACGATGGCTGGATGGCATCACTGACTTGATCGACATGAATTTGAGCCAAGTCCAGGAGATAGTGAAGGACAGGGAAGCCTGGCGTGCTGCCGTCCATGGGGTCTCACAGAGTCAGGTACAACGGAGCAACTGAAGAACAAGCATTTTGCCATTGTTTAAGAGTTTTCTGGGTTTGACATTAAAAAAAAAAAAAAAAAGGTTTAATTGGGAGGAAATTATTTCAGGCAGGCGGAAAAGTTTTAAGACTGACCCTCGGAGCCCCTGGGCATCCTCAGCTCCGCCACCTGCCATCTCTCTGTCCCTCTTCCAGCCTCCTCTCTACTCCTAAGGACTCACGGTCTCTTTCCTAAAACAGGACTCAACCTCAGTCCACCGCTGAGCTCTCACCACCGGCCACCACATGCCTGCTGACCACCTCGCCTCATTTGCTTTGCTCTGTCTTTGCTCTGCCCTCTTCCTTTCTGGCCCCGAGACAGTCCTGGCTGTCTGTGCACCCACGGCCCCTGTGCTCAGCCGTCCGCCCCTGAGCCCTGGTCACTTCCTGGAGGTCGGTGTAGGGACCAAGACCCCAGTGTCTGGGCATTCCCCAAGGGCAGGATGGAGTGAGCTGCAGGCCCAAACCCATACGCACCAGCTGGGAGCATCCAGCCTCCCCCGGCTCCCCGGCCCAGACGAGCCAGGTTCCTCCCTGACCTCCAGCATCACCCCTGGGTGAGCACGTCCCCTGCACGTCTTGCTGCCCTCCTCCTGTCCTTGGGGCTCCTTCCTGGGCAGTGTCCACCTCGGACGCTCCAGGAGCCGCTGCCTCCCCCATCTGTTGCCAGGGACCTTGCCCAGCGCTGAGGATGCTTAGGCCCCATCTTCAGCCCAGACCCCTGCACCCAGCTGTCTGTCTGGGAGCAGCCACATCCTCCCCCTACAGAGCCAGCCCTGCACCCACTCTGGGCACAGGCCTGGTGCCCCGTCTCTCTGGTCCACTGCGTCCTGAGGGCTCTGCCTCTTGAATCTCTCTCCACCCACTGCCGCTCTCCCCCCGCCCCCAGGGGGTGACAGCTTCCAGCCTCGACCATTCTCCAGGCTGCAGAGAACTTTCTAGAAGGCAGAGCCCTCAACACTTGCCCGCTGCTGGCCCCGATTGGGCCCATGTCCACACAGCTGCAGGGACACTGAGGTCACCCGGGAGGGCCACCCTCAGGGGTGTGGAGCCAGGCCGAGCTGCGTTGGGCGGGTGTTTGCCGGTTTGGCTCGCTTCCGTGGTCCTCCGTCATGCCGTTTGTTCATTGGAAAACACAACAAGTACCCATAAGTCAGGGGGCTTCCTAGGTGGCTCAGACGGTTAAGAATCCGCCTCCAATGCAGACGTGGCTTCTATCCCTGGGTTGAGAAGACTCCCTGGAGGAGGGCATGGCTACCCACTCCAGTATTCATCCCTGGATAATTCCATGAACAGAGGAGCTTGGCAGGCTACAGGCCCCAGGGTCACACAGAGTTGGACCCAACTGAGCACACAAAAGTCTACTGTGCTGCCCCAAGCATGTCACCCCCACCTGCCCCCTAGCCTAGGGAGTCACTCTCTGGAACCTCGTGTTTGACTTTTGCTTGCAAGAAGATCATTCCCCAAACCCGCCAAGCAGGTGGCGCCTGTGGGGGCTGCATCCCTGGGGAGCCCCGCCCCTGTTCCCTGCACAGTTGCTGGGCTCACTTTGCGGGTGGGGGGCAGGTACCGCCTCCGCCACTGGGAGTTCTGGCCACCGCAGCCCACTCAGTCCTGGAGCCCACTGCCTGCCTCCTGCCCGCGCTGGGCTCCGCACTCGGCGAGCCTCAGCTGGAGCGCCGCCTCCCACCATTGGGAGCGCTAGAACTGGGCCTGCCCCGAGTCTCAGGGTAGCTGAGCAGGAGGGCCCGCAGGAAGGTCCTCGCAGGATGGAGCCCAGGCAGCGGGACAGGCCAAGGCCTTGGGCGGGCTGACGTCCCTCCCTTGAGGCTCAAGGCTCCGGACCCCTGCATATCAATCGCGGGGGCCTCCCAAGGGCAAGGGCAGGGTGGACAGCCGCTCCATCACAGTGGCGGCCTGGCCTCCTCACTAGAGATCTGAGCGTGGGGCCTTCGCGGACCGCGCCATCATCCCTCAGAAGGAGGCTGAAGGCGGCCTTGCTGTGACAGTCCCATCTGGGCCTGCCAGGGACATTGTGCCCTGATGGGGGGGTGGCCAGGGCCGGGGCGGGCAGGAAGGAGGGCCAGGCCTCCAGCTGGGCCCAGAGAGGGGCTGCCTTGTTCCATCACCAGTCTCCGGGGGGAGACAGACCCCAGCCCCTCGAGGCCCCCAGGAGTCTGGTCCAGGACCGCCCCCCAAGCCCCTCCAGGGGCCTGGGGTCTGGGGAGGGGCAGCTGGGGAGAACCGGCTGCCTGTGCGGGGAGGGAGGCCCCCCCAGGCCCCTGCGTGGACTGGGGCCTCAAGGATAGTGTTTCTGGGCCCCGAGGGGGCCTCTGTGACAGCAGCGACAGCTGACGTGTGCTCATCTCAGGGTGTCGCTCGGCAACAGCCCCAGCCACCCCAGCGGGTGGGCGAGGAGGAGGGCTCTCGGCCTAGAGACCACCCTCCGGGACAGCTGGGACCCCCAAAGCCCGTGTATGGCTCCCCCACGTCAAGCCCAGGCACAGTCTCAGGGCCTTCCCAGGGCGGCCTGTGGATAGGGCGGCGCTGGACCAGGACAGGGAGGAGCAGGCGTGGGGATTGGAATCCTTTATTGACAGGCGCCAAGTCAGCCTCAGGGCACCCCGGTGGCAGGGGCGCCGGGCGGCGGCCGGGGGTGAGGGGCCTAGGACTCGGTCTCGAACATCTTCTTGCGGCCCTCCATGCCCGACTTCTCCTCGATGTTCTTCCTCCAGTCGCCCACGTCGCGCAGGTCGCGCTCCTGCAGGTGGGACAGGGCTCAGACCGGCGCCCTGCCTCCCCGCCGCCCGGGCCCCGAGGCTGAGCCCCCCGCCGGCGGTGGGCAGCCTACCTTCTCGGTGTCCTCCTTCTTGACCTGCTTGAGGTTGGCCCGCAGGTCCATGCACACCTTGTGCTTGGAGCCCAGCAGTGCCTTCAGCATGGCGTCGGCCGACATGCGCACGCGTCGCAGCGGGGGCCGCTTGAACTTGCCCCTCAGGTCGAACAGCTTCTGGTTCATGTCCTCCAGCTGCAGGGCGGGCAGCAAGGCTGGGTGGGCGGGCGTCGGGGACTGGGTCCCGCCATCAGGGCAGCCCGCGCCCCCAGGCCCCGCGTGCCTCCCCCGCCGCTCACCTCCTTGGTGCTCTTCTGCACCTTCACCTCCATGTCGTACTTCTCCTCCTCGGCCGCGTCGATCTTGGCGTGCAGCTGCCTGCAGAGCTCCTGGCGGCGGAGGTCGCGGGTGGGTGGGTGGGTGACCCCACGGCTGGCGTCCACCCGCCCTGACCACCCCTCTCGTCCTCCCGACCCGGGCGTGGCCGGGCCAGGCCGGGGCCAGGGCCCGTGATGCGGGGGCCCTGGGTACCTGCACTTCAGACATGGAGCCGGGCAGGTGCAGCGGCGGGCAGTGCTCTGACAGGTAGTTCTGCTTCTCCGCCTCCCGGCGGCCCTCCTCCTTCTCCAGCTCAGTGGCCGCGATCTGCAGCATGACGCTCTGGGGGTGGGGTGGGGGCAGCGGGCAGTGAGGGCGCGGCTGGCCAGGCCCTGAGCCCCCGGGCCGCCCTCCCCGGACCCTCACATACCTTCAGGTGCTGCCTGCGGGCCGTGATGGCCCTGTTGCGTTTCTGCAGGGCAGGGGAGAGGAGGTGCCGTCAGGGCCGGCCGGTGGGGTGTCCCAGCACCCTGCACGCTTCCCTGCCCACCCGGCCAGCCCTGCATCCTGCCCAAGGCATGGCGGGGCCTGGGCGTGGTGGGGGACATGGGCCTGGGACACGGGGCCGCGTGGTGACCCTTTGCCAGGGCGGCCCTTCTGGTGGGGAGGCCTGGGGTCTGGAGAAGACACTTTGAACAGGGAAGGAGGGAGGAGGGCAGGGGAGACCCTCGGGCCCCAGGGGTGGGGGCGGGGTGCAGCCAAGAGAAAGAAGAAGCGACTCCCCGGTGACCAGGCCGCAGTCCCACTTCCCCTGGCCCGTGGGAGGGGCCAACGGGGAGGCCACTTCCTCTGTTTCTCAGTGTCTCGGAGGGTGGGGTGGGGCAGTTTCACCCACAGGGTGATAGTCAGTCTCCCTGGGCCTTGGAGCTCCAGCTTCAGGCCTGTCCTGACTTGGGGGTCCCATCCCCTCAGTGTTTCACCCCCAAGCTGGTACTCACCTCCTCACTGTCCCAGGAGGGCGGGCGGGGGGTGGGGGAGAGAAAAGAGAGGTTAGGGCCATGGGGCTGTGTGATGCAGCGGGCGGGTGCATGGGGTGGCAAGGTGGGGACACGCAGAGACCCCCACCCAGCACTGGGGGGCAGGGGCCCCAGGGGCAGCAGGCTGGGGGTGGCACTTACTCCCCCATCGTGCGCTCCTGAGCTGATAGCCTGTGGGAGAGAAAGGTGAGGGGGTCAGGACCCCGGCCCGCCTGCCCTGCACCCGGTGGGCCCAGGGGAGCATCAGCCCGCCCCCCACCCCCGCCTCCTTCAAGGCCACGTCTCGGAATTCCCCAGGGCGGGGGTGGGGCAGTAGGAGGAGACAGTGTGCCCGAAATGTCCCCGCGGGCCTGGGGTTGCTGCAGCTGTCCCCACGGGAGGGTGGGTCTGGCCAGCACAGGTGGCCGCCTGAGCCGCTGGTTATTTTTAGCTCTGCTCCTTCGGCTTCTGGCCCAAGTGCCCACAAGACGCTGCCCCCACCGGTAGGGCCTGGGGTCCCTCAAGCCATGAAGTCCCCTTCCCACGGCTCAGAGCCGAGGCCTGGCTGTCACCGTGCTGTCCGGGACCCCATGCCATGCCAGCCCCCTCTGGAGGCGTCTCCCTGCAGCCCTCTGCTCTGCAGAAGCCCTCAGACCCCGGACCCCCACCCTTGCCCTGGAGAAGTCCCTCTGCGAACGCGCTCCAGACACGCCCGTGCTGGCCTCGGCGGGCCGGGCCGGCCTCACCTCGCGTCTGGGCAGCGGCGCTGGGACCGAGGTCAGGCCGGCAGCGGCAAGTCGGGCTGGTGGGTCCGGGGGAGGGCTATAAATGGCCTCCCCCGGGCTGGGCCCCCGCTCAGAAAGGGCATGGAGTCCTCCTCAGGCCAATGGGGGCCCAGGGACCTCCCCACCTGCCCAGCCGCCTGGCCGGGCCCCGCTGCCGCTGCCACTGCTGTCCAGGCCAGGAAGTCTTGGGAGGGGGTGCTGAGGCTGGGCTGGTCTATTTAGGGCGAGGTGACGACTTCGAGTCACCTCCCTCGTGTCTTGCAAGGAGCCCGAGGACAGCCTGACGGCCTCAGCAGCCATGGTGCCAGCTCAGGGGTCAGCCAAGGGGTCACTCCGGCCCAGCCCCGTCCGCCCAGAGTCAGGGTCCACTCTGGGTCGCTCTCGGCTTTCCCAGGCCTCTGGGCCCCCCAGGAAACAGCAGCCCGCCCACACTCTGCTGCCCACAGTCCCCTCTAGCCCAGTGAGCAGCTTGGGCATGAGCTGCTCACGGGCTCCCTCCCTCAGGCTGGCCTGGGGCAAGGCCCGACCCCAGACACAGCCTCTGGGGCCTGCAGCAGCACCAGGGGGCTCTGGGCTGAGGGTGGAGGGACTGCCCTCCAGGGGTGGGATCCCACCTTTCTCCCAGAGCTGGACGGGAGGTCCCAGATGGACGTGCAGCCTTGCCCGACCACCCTGCCCGTGGGCTGGCTCCCCGCACAGCTCAGAACACATCCTTCAAACTCAGGATTTCGGCGCCACCCGCCTGGGAACCTCTCCCTGACCCGAGGGGGCCCAGGGCCCGCCTGGCTGCTCAGGCAGGCCCAGCACACTACCCTCCTCACCCCAGCCCCGGGCCTGCGGCCCCCGGCCCTGGCCCCCGCCCAGCAGAGGCATCCGGACGACCATGACTTGGCATCCTCCGAGCTGGGGGTTCTCGGCCATGGGGAGGGTCAGGGAAAGCTAAAGCCATCCAGATGTGTGGGGATTAGAGCTGCTTTCTGGGCCAGGCTGAGCCCCCAAAGGCCCCAGGGCGGCTTCTGCAGGCATCTACTGCCCCCTGCTGCGCGTGCAGGGGAGGCCCCGCACCACCATCCAGTCGGTTTGGGGGCTCTGTGGGGGACTGGGGTGGCCCCAGGAATTGGAGTTCCCTCCGCCCACTGTCACCACCCCCCAAACATCTCTCTCTTGCCCGGTGTGTCCCCAGGGGCCCGTCTCTAACTCTCTAGTCACAGATGGGGGCCCTTCTCCCGGATCATCCCCAGCGGGCCTGGAGGGGCCCCTTTGCCCTCACTCAGGGGTCAGGCACAAGTCAGAGGCCTGGCTGAGCCACGAGAGGAGACCCTCTCCCTGCCCACGGGAGGGGCCATGGCAGTGCCAGGAGCCCCTGATCCTGCCGTGCCTGCGGAGCTCAGGAAGGACACACGGTGGAGGGGGAGGCATTTATTACCACGGGCCCTGGGGCAATGCACACGGGGAGACCCAGGCCCAGGGCTGCCCTCAGAAGCCGGGCAAGGGCAGACGCAGGCGGGACTGCAAGGCCAGGGCTTGGTCCACCTCCCTGGCTGGCTGCAGGCGGTGCCACTGAGCGATGGGCCGCCGGGCCTGGGCCAGCATGTCTGCCCAGTGCTGGAGAGGCTGCCCAGAGGCCCGAGCGCCTAGCAGCACCTTGCCGACAGGCTCGGCCCGCAGCTGTGGGCCCCGGGCCCAGATGGCCAGCACCAGATCCACGCTCTGGGTAGAAGCAGGCAGAGGTGTAGGAGGAGGGGGAGAGAGACAGTGGTCAGTTTGGCCCTGAGTGAGGTTCCCTCCCGCCCCCTCCTCCAGGCAGCCCACCTGGATCTGGCTGAAGGGCACAAGGAAGGTGAAGGCCTCGTTGAAGTAAGGGGTGGCCGTGCCCTTCCTGGCTGACGTCTTTCTCCTTTTCCACTTCCTCTGGTTCAGCATGAGCTGGATCTTCACGTAGGGGTCTGGGAGAGCGAAAGGGGTCAGAGGGCCTCCCAGGTCTGAGGGCTGAGCCCTGGGTTCCTCCGTCCACGTGGGGAGGTGGGTCCAGCTCTCACCTGCCAGCGCCGGGCTCAGGCCTCGGGCCTCCAGCACGACCACGGTCAGCCGGCCCGAGCCGGGCACGTAGCGGAGCGAGAAGCAGAGCTCCTCCCTCTGCTTAGGCTGTTGGGGGCACGAGAGGGCCTCAGCTGCCCCCCAGCACACGGAGCCAGGTTGGGGGGTGGGAGCCTGGGGCGGGCGGGCTCACCTTGGCCGCGGCGGGCGGGCCCAGCGGGCGCCAGAGCTCCAGCACGTGCTGCAGGTCCACGGAGCCCAGTGGCAGGCTGAGCGCGCCCAGCGGCTGGTGCTGGGAGAGGCGCCTGTGGTCCAGAAGCAGCACTCGTAGGGTGGTCCTGGGCAGCTCTGCAGGCGGCACCTGCGGGAGGGGTGTAAGCCGCCCAGCCGCCCCGCCCAGCCCCCCGGGCCCAGCCCTGACTCACGTGGAAGGAGCAGGTCTCCTCGAACACGGGGCACAGCGTGCCACGATGCACCTTCGTCTCGTACACGCGCCCGGCGTCCGGGGACAGGCTCAGGCGCATGTAGGGGTCCGCCGTGCCGCCCGGGGCCCCAGGCCTCAGGTCCGCGGCCTGCTTGAGGCCCACCCTGATCTAGCAGCCAGGGGGCTGTTTCAGCCAGGGCCCCCTCCCCGGTCAGCCCTGCGCCACCCAGCACTGGGCACCCACCCTTCACTCGTCACCCCTCCAAAATCCCACACATCCTCTGGGACCCCCTCACCTCCTGGCTTCCAGAGTCATACTCCAGGGACAGCTGCAGGCGCCCCCACTGCTGGGCCCCCCCAGGTCCAGATGCCATGTTACCCAACTCCGGCTGCACCTGGGTGGTGTCGCAAGAGTGCTGACCGCTGTGTGGGCACCCTGTGCCCATCGGAGCCCCCGCCCCACAGTCAGCGGGTCCACGGTGGAGCAGATGTCCAGGCCACCAGAAGGCCATGCTCCACTCGGCCCTGCGGGACTGGCCGCGACGCCCCCCAGTCTGCCTTTCAGGCCACTGCCTTCCCCCGGAACCTCTGCAGCTCCCCGTGGCCCGAGCCCCTGCTCACCTTGGTTCATCGCCTCCCCTGTGGAGAAGGCCCCCGCCTCTGCCCTGGGCAGACCAGACCACCCTAGGGGTGGAGCTGGCCCCCAAGCCTGGCCCCCGGGCTGCCCCGGCCCTGGCCCACAGGGAGCCGGGCGCCCGCCTCTCACCAGGTGGGGGGTGGCGGTGAGCTCGGCAGTGCCCGGGACCACAGCCTCCTTGTCTCTGGGCCTCTTGCTGCGGCGCCCACGGCGGCAGCAGCGGACGGCGCAGAGCAGGCAGGAAGCGAGGAGGACTCCCGCTACCACGGCGGCGGCCACGAGTGCCCAGCGGAGCCCTGGGTTGGCGCAGAGACGGCCTGAGACGCCAATGCAGACAGCGACCACCCCCCACCCCCTGGGCCGTCTGCACTCTCCCCCACGGGCCCGCAGACTCACAGGGAATGGGGGTGGTGAGGTCCGGTGTGAGCCCAGGAGCAGCTGTGGTGCCCGCTGGGGTGCGGGCACTGTGGGTGTCTGGAGGGCGCCCCATCTCCTGGCCCCGCTGCCTTGGAGCAAACAGCCCGGGCGGCCAGGTCACTCACGAGGGTGACCCCTGGGGACCTTGCCCACCATCCCATCTGCCCAGCAGCAGCCAGCTCAGTCAGCCAGGGCAAGTGTTCCAAGCGGCGCCAGGTGGAGGGAGGTGCAGGCCCAGCCTCCCGGCCACCGCCCCCTCCCCAGCCCCGCCAAGCAGGCCCAGCCTGGGCAGCCCAGCCCCGCCCCTACTGGCCTCCTGAGAGCCTTCCACTGCCTTCCTCCAGGAAGCCCCTTCCCACCTGGCCGCTCTCCCTGGGGCCTGGCCCCCTTGAGCCCACCACGGTTTGCTAGTGACACGAGTGGGGCATGTTTAATTGTGGGTCACCAGCCCCAGAGCAACTGGGGGGCTTGGGGTGGCAGCTCTGGGGGGCCGGGGCTCTGCTAGGGTCAAGGGGGTGCAGGAGGGGCGGGAGTGGGGTCACACCCCCGGGGTCGGCAGGGGCTCATCTGAGCATGTCCAGGCCAAAGGAGGTGCCGCGAGGGGCACGGCGAGGTGGGGGCAGGCAGGGCAGTGTGCAGCTGGGCGCGGCCGGTATTACTGCCCGCCAACCTGCCCCCCACCCTTCAGCAGCTCTGCTCCTGGGGGGACGGAGGGCGGGGCCAGTAAGGCCCACCGTTCAGGAGGAGCACGCCCGCAGAAACCCCCACAGGGACCCCCACAGCCCTCACACGGAGACCTCAGTCCTGGGCTCCACTCCTCCTGGGGGCACCGGTGGCCTGGTCACAGGACCCGGCCCAGCCCCAGCCCCCCCAGGAGCAGGCAGGCGTCAGAGCTGGACCCCACACTACTGTTCCTCCCACCCACTCTGCTGCAAAGCGCGGGGAGGGTCGGAAGAGGGCCCCGCTGATATCTAAGTCTCAGCGTCCCCTGCCAGCATCGGCCCAACCTGTTGAAGGAGGAGCCACAGTCAAAGCGGGGTGTCCTGGCCCGGGGGTCCTCCCGACTGCGCCTGTCTCGTCCCCACAGGGGCTGTCCAACTGCAGCGGGCAGGGCCCAGCCCCAGGGAGCCACCCACACCAGGAGGGGGCGTCAGGCCGGCCGGGGCTCAGAGTGGAGGCCGGGCTTGCTCTAACTCCCGCTGCTGCCAGCTTGGAGAGCTAAGGTTTGGAGCAAGGGGCCGCAGGAGTTCTCTGTGAGCCCCACCATTGTGGAGCCACTGGCGAGGCCCTGGTGGTAGAGTGTGGGGTGCTCGGGGTGCTCACAGGACCGGGCGGCCCCTCTGACCACTCCTATGCCGGCTGGAGGAGTGCTCCGGGTGGGCCAGCCAGAGCCGCAGGCCCGCAGGCCCCTGGAGCAGCCCTGCGGTGGAGGCGGAGTCCCAGCTCCGACGTGGGGCTGAAAGCCACCTTTACCTGCTGAAATGTCAGAGCCCAAGTGCGTCCTGGGGTTAAGACAGCTTCCTTCACGATTCTCATGGTTGAGAACACGGGGTCGGTGATCATTGTCAGCCCAGAATTCCCACCTGTGTGTGGGGTGCGTGTGCGTGCCTGTGTGTGGGGTGCATGTGCGTGCCTGTGTGTGTGCATGCATTCTCGTGAGTGTGCGAGCGTGCGCCCTCCACGCACCCCGCTTGGCTGGTGTCCTCCTCCTGTTTGACCGGAGAGCCATGGACCTTGAACTGCCGGGCTTTGGTGAAGGAGGAGCCCCAGAGCCTCAAGAGGGGCCTGGAAGCGGACCCGAGAGGAGCCACGAGCAGTGGGGGCCCTGAGGCCTGGGCAGGCGCGGGGTCCCCCTGGACTGCCCGGTTCCCGCGGTGGTTAGGGTTCCGGCCTGCGCTCGGCCACCAGGTGGCGCTGTCTGCTCCACCGGCCGGGCTGGGCCGCCAGCCTGCGTCCAGGCCCGGGTCCTGGGGTGCGCTCGCGGGGGCCCCAGGAGGGCAGGTGGCCCAGCGGCGGCCCCACGGGCCCTGCTCAGCCCTCCCTGTCCCCGCGCCGGCCTCTGGATGCCCTCCCTGCCTGGGCAGTGCCTCCCCGACCAGCCACTCAGGAGACAGGAAGTCCCTCCTGGAGTGTACCTTCTGTGGCCCTGCTGGGGAAGACCTCCTGGGTGCTGAGGCCGCTTTTCCCAGGAAGCGGGGGCTGGTGTCTCCCCCATTGTTCCCTCCAGGCCACCCTGCTCTCTCCCTCTGGGCAGGGTGGCATCCTCTTCCCCACCTCCCGGCACAAGCCGGTTTGCTCCCTCAGCTGCCAAGCTCTCCTCCTGCTGCATGACCTTTCCACGGCCGCCCCCTCCCCGTCCTGCTTGGCCTTGGAGACCTGAGTGAGCCCCCTTCCTCCAGGAAGCCCTGGTCACTCCGGGCCCTGAGACCCGCAGGAGTGACGCTGGGCTCCACACTGTGTCTCCATGCCAGCTCTCCCTGGGGGAGGGGCCCCTGTCAACCTGGGGCCAGGCACCTACCAAAGCTGCGCTGACTGACCCCTCCACCTTTGGTCTAACTGGAATGCTTGATTCTTCCCGGAAACAAAGTTCCTGTGGGCCTCCTTCCAGAGGACCAGGATTCCCCCGGACGTCGGGGGGCAGCAGGCCCGCCCGGCCACCACACACTCTCACCTGATGCCCGGCCTCCCGGCCTCCCCCTCGGCCCTGGGCGCTGGGAGACGGTGCCTGAGTGCACAGCTTTGCTCAGCCTCCAGTGACTGGAAACTCTGCTTGGGGTTGTGGGGGGGGGTGGCGGGGTGTGGGAGGCAGGGCTTCGGGGAGCCCCACCTCGGGGCCGGAACTGCTGGCCCTCAGGGGCCAGGAAACTCCCTTGGGAGGAGGGCCCCTCCCAGGACCCCACCCGCAGGGCTCCCCTGGGGCATCGCGGGTCCCCCCCAAAAGCCCTGCTGGGGGTAGTGCTGGCCCTCTGGGGCTGACCTTCAGGTGGGCAGTGGAGAGGTTGGGCTGCACGCGGTTTGTGAAAGGTCTACCTCGGGGGAGATGTTCTGAGTCAGGAGGATGCCTGGGTTTGGAGGCAAGCAACTTTCTGGAGCCGAACCCGGGGGCACTTGGCACCCAGCAAAGTGAGCAGGGCCAGGCGCCCTCCCTGGCGACTGCCCGGGCCTGTCGGCCCTTCCGTTGCTGGCTTCCAGAGCCCAGGGAGCCTTCTGGAGGCCACTCTATCCGAGCCTGTGGCCCTGGCTGTGGAGGCAGCGGGTAGAAATCCTGCTCCACTCTACCCTCCGTACCTCCTGCTTCAGAAGGCCCAGCAGGGCAGGTCACCGGAGCTCCACTCCGCTCTGGCCAGTTTATCTGGTCCAGTCACTCCGGGTCCAGTCCCTCCCTGGGTCCAGCTCCGACAGGCCCACCCATGTCAGGGTGTCTCCCAACCCATTACCAACCCACGGCCGGATATGGGGCTGGTTAATGCTTAGCCAGCCCGCAGGGCTTGTTGGGCAGGACTTCCGGGACACTGGGCCCAAGTGCCAAGGCTGCTCTGGGGACAACACAGACGGGATGCGTGCGCATGCGTGGGCACACGTGTGTCCCGGCTGGTCGCTTGTGGCTCTGGGGGCACATGGCGCTTGTGTGCATGTCCCTCTGGGCACGTGTTCCCCCATATACAAGGTCTGGGTCCCTCTGCCCGTCCCACCTGGGGATGCAGGCTCGGAAGGAGCAGCGAAACAGCTCTGGGGCCAAGAGGAGGCCTGCTGGGGCTCCTGTGCTACGGGGGGTGAGGCGCGTGGGTGGGCGTGATGGGGGCGCGGGGGTGCGGGGGCCCGCCTGCAGTGTTTGCCCCGCGAGGGGCTCTTCCCAGCCCAACTGTGTAGGGCCTTTGTGCCTTTCCCAGGATCTGGGCGCCTCCACGGCCAGACGGGCGTCTGAGGTTCCAGGGCAGGAAGGGGAAAACCAAACAGAGCTGGCAGCCCCAGGCCAGCCCCGCGGCCCCGAGACGGCGGCTTGGCAGCCAAGAGCCACACGGAGACCCTGGCGGGGCTCCTGGACGGGATGCTTCCTTTGAGGTTGCTGGGGGAATGTTTGAGGTTGGAACTCATGGCAGTCGCCGGCTTGGGGGAGCCGGGAGCTGTTGGCAAGGAACCATGAGACGTGCCGGGACAGCACGCGTGCACCCCACCCTCGCCGACCCGCGCGGGGTGGGCACTCAGCTCACCACAGGCCTCCGTGGGCTGGGGTACCCGGTGCCCATCCACTGGGTCCCAGCCTGGGGGTGCCCCGGGGGTCCTCGACTCGGGCTAACTGCGCCTTCTTCATCTGGACGCCTGCACCGCGTCATCTGAGTGTGAGGGCCTCTATGTGGCACGCAGGCGCCTGAGGAGCCTGCCTCCCCTGCTGAGGGTCCACATCGCGGAGCTGGTTCCTTGAGCTCCTCTCCAGCAGAGGGTCTGCCTGCTGACTCTGAGCCTGGGTCTCCCCGGGATGCAAGCCCTGCTTCCTGGGGCATCTGGGTGAACTACACCCTGTCCACCTGGAGACTGAGGCAGCCTGTGCCTGGCATCAGCTACATGAGCAGCGAGGCCTGCTCACCAGCACCCGTGTCAGAGCCCAGGGGTTCTCGGTGACCCAGGCATCAGGTCCTCCCCGCGTTGGCTGCGTCTCCCAAGGGCCTCTGGACCCGTGGTTCCTCTGCAGCTTTGGGGGCCCCATTCACATTCTCTTGGAGGATCTATTCATTGGGGGACCCCCCCCCCCGCCGTCAGAGCACCTTTTCCTCACTCCTGGGGACTCCTGGAGACACACTGAGCTTCTGTGCTTCCAGGCAGCCTCTCCTCTTACACCCAAGGTGCCGGGGGGCTCTCTGTGGTTGCCTGGTTCCTGGAAAGCCTGTACGCGTTAGTTGGCCCCCTGGGTGCCCGCCACGTCTCTCATTGGCCTGAGTGCCAGGTCAAGCCCCGCAGCCCTGCTCCTGCAGTCTGCACCCCATCACAGCCCCACCCGTGCGTGCCCCCTCATCCTTGTCCCCACTCTGCACTATTCATTCGCATGCTGGGTGGCTGCTCGGCGCGTGGCCAGGTGTCCGGGGCTGTACCTACGCTTCCCAAGAGCTGGACGCCATCTGAGAGACGTGTCAGGGTCCTACCCTTTAGTCTGGGTGTCTGGGTCCTCTACCCCCTTCGTGGCATGTCTGAGGCCCCCCTGCCCCACTCTGCTGCAGAGCTCAGCTGTCCAGTCCACGTCCCCTTAAGACCGAGAGCCTGGGGGAACTGCGGGGGCGAGTCCTTGCAGGCTCTGGTTTGGAGCCCTGGGGCCTCACCCTGTTCCCTGGAGAACGAGGGCGCATTCCTTGTCATCCGGTCATCCTGACGATATCCACCAGGACACTGGGCAGCTGGCCGCCCACCTGCTGGCCATCAGGCGACGTGGGCAGTCCTGGGCACGCACACCAGCCCCGCGAGATGCCGCCTCCTGCTCCTCCGTTAGAGGTCTGGCTGCCCCATCCCAGGGCCTCAGCTGGCGCAGCCGGCAGCCCAGCACCTGAGTTCAGCACGACGTGTGTCTCCACGTGCTTGGGGGCTGGCACCTTTGCCTGCGTCTGCACCTGCTCACCTAGGCCGGCCGGTCTATTCGTTCATCCAGATAGATCAGGCCAGGCAGCGCCGCCTTGGGCTTCCCTAGTGGCTCAGACGGCACAGAATCTGCTTGCAATGCAGGAAACCTGAGTTTGGTCCCTGGGCTAGGAAGATCCCCTGGAGGAGGGCACAGCTACCCACTCCAGTATTCTGGCCTGGAGAGTCCCATGGACAGAGGAGCCTGCCGGGGGGCTGTGGTCCACGGGGCCCCAAAGAGCCGGCCACGACTGAGCGACCGACACTTCCATACTTTCTTTACCATGAGCCTCATTCTCTGACCCTCCCCACCTTTTCCTCTGTTTTGAGTCCAGACCGCTCTCCCACCCGCCCTACCACCCTCTGGGTGTAGCTGCAGTCTGTATGCTCTTCCTATGAAGCCTCAGGCCCCAGGAACCACGGCTCCTGCCATATGCTCTGACCTACAGTTTTCTGAGTATCTGGGTGGGCCACATCCCACTCCTGTGATCACCTTGGTAAAAAGGGCTCCAACCATCAACCTGAAGGGTGCCTGCCACCCCTGTCTCCAGGACCTCTGGGACATCCACCCCCACCATCCACCCACCTCATTGTTCACCCCCCATAGTCCCCCCATCACCCGCCCCCATCATCCCCCCCACTCGGAAGGGCCATCCTCGGAAGTGCTAGCTGATGTCCATCCTCCTCCAGTTCCCAAGGCCTTCTCTCCAGTTGCCTGAATCTCCATTCATCAAGGTCTCGGGGAGCCAAGACCCCACTGCCTGCCTCTCACACAGGCCCATGTCCCAGATCTCAGGCCCCCAGTGGCTGGTTCCAAATCCCACTGGAATGCCCGGTGCCCATTCACGGATGTCTGGGCCTCTGTGAGTCCGTTCATGCTGCCCTGGTGTCTCCACTGGGCTCACCCACGACTCCAGACAGGCGGCTCCCTGCTGTGCAAGGGTCCAGGGATTCCAGGACCCTTCCGGGGGGTCTGAACCCTCTGCCGTCCCTGGAACACCTGAGGGGCATGAACCCTGTTCGTGGAAGGCCTTGGCCTTACAGCCCGTGACTGGCAGCGGTGCCTCGCCCCCTGCGCCTCCAAGTCCCTTGGCACCTTTGACAGCGAATGTCCAGCGCTCGCCTGGGTGTCAGGGGCCGGCACCCCGCTCCTGAGTGCCCGAGTCCCACGTGCGGTGAGTCTGAGTGTTGGGGGGCTTTGTTCTACTGTCACCAAGGGTCTCACCAGTGTATGGGCCCTGAGGGCTTTGCGCCACACACCCCGGGTCTCCGGGCCCCACGGCCGGTTCCAGGCTCCACTGCGTCTTTGGACGCCCGGGGCCCATTCACGGGTGTCTGGGTGTCTGTGAGCCCATTCATTCTCGGCCCGGGGCTCTGTGCCCTATTCATGCGTGGCGCTGGGCGGGCTCGCCCCGTCCGCCCCGACTCCGAGACAGGCGGTGCTTTGTCGCCCCAATTCCAGGAACAGCTGCCGCGCAGCCAGCAGGCGCATTCCGGGGTTTGGCTGGAAGCCAATGCAAACCCCGGTATCGCTGGCACCGGAGCCGGTGGGGGCAGGGGTGGGGAGTGGCCGTGGAGGGAGAGTGCGGACCCTCGGTTTGGGAGCAGGCCAGCGGAGCCTTCCCTCCGCCGTGCGTGTCCCTGATGGGCTGCCAGCGGCTGAGCGCACATTCCAGACCCCTCCTCGGAGCTGACATTTCCTGCCCAGGCTGCCCCCGGCCCACCCGCCACTGCCTGCCTGGGAAGGGGGGAGCCTCCAGGCAGGCCCAGGGGCCCAGGCTGAGCGGGTGCAGGAGAATGCCACCTCTGGGGGCCGCAGAGCCCTGAGCCCCCGCCGTGACCCTGGCCACTGCCCACCTTGGCACTAGGGCTGACGGCCCCAGGGGGATGGGGCCCATCAGGCCCCGGTTGGGGCTGACACCCCTCTTCCACCTCGAGTCAGGATGTAAAGGGGTGTGACATGTCCTGCCCAGGGGCTTCCTGGGGTCAGGGAGCATGCTAGCTTCCCAGAACAGGGGCCGGGACCTGAGCGCCACCTTCTAGGGCCCCACGTGAGGGCCTGATCCGAGCTCTGGGTGGGGGTCGGTGTATTCTCTGGGCAGGCCTGCTGGGTGGGGGTCTCCTCTTGCAGGATCCAGAGGTCCAGGCTTCCCCCTGGTTGGAGGGTCCCGGCCTCCCCCCTACCACTGCCATCCAGGCCACTCCAGCTCTCTGTGGGCCGGGCCACCAGCCCCTGACCCTTCCCCAGGCTCCCAGGGCTGCTGTGGACCCGCCCGCATTTCTGGCAACATGCATGGGAGCCTCTTCAATCAGGCCTAGGGGTCGGTGGGGGCATCCGAGGCTTTCCTGCCAATCGGCCAGTGGGTGGGCAGCCCTGAGGTCAGCCAGGTGGGCCCCGAGGCCCGTACCCCATGCCTGGGCCTGAGCTGGGAGTGAGGATAGGGCCCGAGGAGGGCGTGCAGACAGGTTACTTCCAGGGCCAGCCCCGCAGCCAGCGGCTGCCTCCCTGGTGCCCTCTCAGCCCCTGGGCTGCGGGGAGGCCCCTGCTGCGAGGGTGTCCTCCAGGGACACCTCCTGAGCCCACAGTGACTGCCCATCGCAGCTGGCAGGGACCCCACCGGGTCGTGATGACTCCCAGCGGGCGACCAGGGAGCAGCTGCAGAGAGGGCCTCTGATCTGGGCCTGGGGGCTTGAGGCTCCCCGGAAGCTGCCATCCACCCTTCTGTCCTCGCTCTGGGCCGGGGCCCCCGAGGCCGGCCGTGGTCTCTCTGCCTCCCTCCCCATGGGCAGCTGGTCCCTCCGGCCCCTGCCGGGCACTCCTGCTCCATCTCCAGGTGAGGCCAGAAGGCCTGGGGCTCCCAGAGGTGCCGCCTGCTCTCGGCCTCCTAGGCAGTCACCCCCAGGGAAGCAAGGGTGCCCATCAACAGCTTCCCCGGGAGCTCTGGCGGCAGGGCCAGGGCCAAGGTGGTCCGGCCAAGATCAGCCAGGTTCCAGGCTCCCCCTGCTGTCCGCTGGCTGCTCCTGGAGGCGGCCTGACCTCCCACCCCCGCCCGACCCCAGCTCCCTCCCCACAGCCTGCCTGGCTCCGCCTGCAGCCCGCTGCCCAGCCCTGGGCAGGCTGCCTGGCAGGCAGGAGTGTGGGCGCCCCCTTCCGTACACAGGCCTCACACTGGGCCCCCCTCTGCTGTCCTGACCCTCCTTCTCCCAGAGGCCGGCCTCGGGACCCTGAGTTTGAGACGCCCCATCCCTGGCCCCTCCACACAGAACCCTCCTCCCGGATAAAAGGCTTCCCTACCTGGGGGCCTGGTTTGTGCAGAATGCCTTAACTGAGGCCCCTTGAGAGCAGCTCTCCACCCTGGACACCCCCTCCCCAAACACTCTCTGGGTGGGCTCTCTGGGCCCCTGGGGGGGCCTGGGATCACCTGGGAAAGAGATCCAGCTCCCTGATCTCAGCTCGTCCCACCGGCCCACAGACAGAGGGGCAAACAGCAGCCCTGGGGGACGTGGGGCTAGATGGAGTGACGGATGGGATGGGCGGGAGGAGCTGTGAGGACGCAGGGTCGGGGCGGGGGAAGGCGGTGGGGGGGAGCACGCGTGGGCACCTCGGGGGGGGGGCTGGAGGGGAGCACGGGCCGCAGGCTCTGGTGGGCCCGGCCAGGAGGCTGTGGAGCGGCCCCTCTCCTTGGTCCCGAAGCCACTGCCCTGCACCCACCAGGGCCTCGGAGCCTGCAGCTCCCCTGGGATGTGCAGGGCACACCCCCACCACTCATGTGTGGGCAGGTGCACACCCCAGCATGTATATCCATACGTGGTGCACGTCGCGTACACGTGTGCACACGCAACTCCCGAGACCTGGCTCTCAGGAGGCCACCTGGGCCCCCAGGGCCCTGCACCCCGGCGTCGAGCCCGGCCGCCCCCAAGCTGTCCGCCTTGGCCACACCTCGGCCACACCTCGGCCACACCTGTGGGGCAGGGGCATCTTGGCCCTGCGATGGCCCCTGGCTCCCACGCTCCCTCACTGCCCTGCGGGACGGTTACACACGGGTCTCCTGTGGGCGCTGCCCAGGCCCCTGAGCGGACGGCACTCAGGCCCAGACACAGGCGGACCCTGGCGGGCGGCCAGAATTTTCGGGCAAGGCTTGGGCAGGGGCCAGGCTCTGGAGTCTCCACCTCTGTTCCTAGCCGCGGGGGCCAGCTCCTGGCCCCCCTTGCTGTTCCTGGGGGTGCTGGACTGCCTCTATGTACTTACGGCCCCACCTTGTCCCCACATCTGGGGTTTATCTGAGCTCTGGGACCCCTGTGACCTCTGTGTTTCTATGGGTCTCAGCTTGCTGCCTAGAAACACTTGGTGCAGCTTCCTCACCTCCGCAGCCTGTGACCCGAAGCAAACTGGGGAACCAGGAACACCCCCACTTTCCTCCTCTGTAACTGGGAAGAAGAGCAGTGTCCCTCTCTGAGGGCTGCTGGGACTTAAGCGGGTTCCAGTACTCTTGCCTGAAAAATCCCGTGGATGGAGGAGCCTGGTAGGCTACAGTCCATGGGGTCGCAAAGAGCTGGACGCGACTGAGCGACTTCGCGTGGCAAGAAGTAAGACCGGTGGTGGGAGCACCAGCGTCACTCCGGCCGCTGCATGTTTGCCCCTGCACCCCCAGGCTGGACGTCTGCCTGTGTGTGAGCACCTCTCATCCCCTCATCCTCTTTGGACCCTTATCAGTCAGCCCCACCCTCTGTGTGCATGTGTGTGTCCATCCATCCCCCATCCGTCCGTCCACTCATCATCTATGCATTCTGCATCCGTCTTTCATCCATTGATCCATCCATCCTCTCCATCCTCCACCCATCCATCCATCCATCCATCCTCTATCATCCAGCTTCCATCCACCCATCCATTCATCCCTCATCACCCGTCCACCTTCTATCCACCCATCTATCCACCCATCCATGTTGCCATTTTCCTCCCCTTTCCTCCTTCCCTCCCTCCTTCCTTCTCACTGAGTGTGTCTTGGGGGTGGGGCTCAGGAGCTTGGGCACAAGGACACTAATGATCTTGGGGGGGGTCCCCATGTAAGTAACCATTGCCAAGCCATTCTCCTGGGAGACTTTCTTCCCCTAGAATGGGGCCCCTTAGGCCCCAAATCTCCCACAGCTTTGTTGGGTAAATATGCTTGGGCCTCATCAGCTGAAGGTACCAGATGCTGGGGAACAGCCCAGAAGGCTGCAGGACTCACCCAGACCCTCTAAAGCCCTGAAATCAGAGCAGGCAGAACCTCTGGGGCGTATCTCCACCCTAGAGAGTGTGGAGGGCTGAGGAGGCAGGATTCAGGGCCCTGAGGTACAGCCAGGAGGAGCGCCAAAGACCATCCTGAGACCCCAGCCTGCTCAGCAATGGGCAAAGCAGAGGAAATACCAAGCCCCCGTTCCTGGGGGGCCAGCGAGAGACAGGGAACATGGGACTTGGTGTACATGGGCCACAGAAGCTCTGCTGGTGGGGGGTGAGTTCTCCCGAGTGTCCACGGAGAGCAGAGGACGCCAGGGCACCTGCGACCCCGGATGTGGTCAGTGAGTGACCCCCTCCCACTCCGCCAGGAAGCAGAGGCAGCGCCTGCCGCGTGATGCCTGCATGGGGTCAGTGACGAGGGAAGAGCTGCCCACGGCCCCCTCAGGAGGCGGTGGGCGCCGGCTCTCCTCCTGACTCTCCCTGTCTGCCATGATGCCCTCGAGCGGCCCCAGGGGTAGGAGCGGGGCTCACTCTCACCCTTGCTCTGAGCCCTTGCGTCCTGGGATGACTATGGTGAGCATCAGGGTCTCTGGGGACATGGACAGTGCCCCTTGGGGTCAGGAAGAGGGGCAGGTCTCACGGCAGGCAGTGGTCCCGAGACACATGTGGGCCCACCCACGAGCTGCTCGCTAGGGTCAGGGAGGCCTAGCCCCACCCACGAGCCGATCCCCGAGGGTCAGGGCCTCACCCCTGTCCTCCTGGGTAGGGACCCCTGGACCAGAGGGGCCCGGCTTTCCACAGCCCCGAGGGGCTCCCTACCTACCTCCAGCCTGTCCATCTGAATCCTTGCGCTGTAAACACAAGGCAGATACTTTGTAACCCTTGGTTGGGAGAATTTCACAGGCACAGTAACACAGAGGACACTGCTACTCATCAGCTCAGTTCCTCAGTCGTGTCCGACTCTCTGTGACCCCATGGACGGCAGCACGCCAGGCCTCCCTGTCCATCACTGTCTCCTGGAGCTTGCTCAAACTCATGTCCATTGAGTCAGTGAGGCCATCCAACCATCTCATCCCCTGTTGTCCCCTTCTCCTCCCGCCTTCAGTCTTTCCCAGCATCAGGCTCTTTTCCAGGGAGTCAGTTCTTCACATCAGGTGGCCAGAGGATTGGTGCTTCAGCATCAGTCCTTCCAATGAACATTCAGGACTTATTTCCTTTCAGATGGTCTGGTTGGACCTTGTTGTCCAAGGGACTCTCAAGAGTCTTCTCCAGCACCGCAGTTCAAAAGCATCAATTCTTCGGCGCTCAGCTTTCTTCACAGTTCAACTCTCACATCCATACATGACCACTGGAAAAACCATAGCCTTGACTGGATGGGCCTTTGTTGGTAAAATAATGTCTCTGCTTTTCAATATGCTGTCTAGGTTGGTCATAGCTTTTCTTCCAAGGAGCAAGCGTCTTTTAATTTCATGGCTGCAGTCACCATCTTATTCAGATCCAACGATCACCACCAATGTTCAGCCTGGTGAACGTTGCCCACCTTCGATGCCTACCTACCTCACTTTCCAGGTTACTTTTAAGCAAACTTCAGACACCATATTATTCTTCCATCAATACTTCATTATTCAAAGTCTGTGGGCCAGTATCGCTTGTCTCTGAAGATAAGAACCCTTTTTTTTAAAAAAAAAAAAAAAAAAAGGCCCCACGTGACTTCCCTGGCCGCCCAGCGGTTCAGGCTCTGCTCCCAGTGCAGGGGGCCCAGCTCATTCCTGGTCAGGGAACTCGATCCCACATGTCCCAGCTAAGGCCCAGGGCAGCAAAAAAAAAAAAAATTTTTTTAAGTCCCATACTAGCATAATACTTAAAAATGCATCAATAATAAACTTTCATGTCATCAAACCTGTGGACCAGGTCCAAATTTTATAGGTGAATTCATCAAGTCAAAATCCACACAGAACTCACACAGGCTTTGCTTCCATGTCCTGAAGCTCTCTTTTTATCTATAAGTATCCCCCGCTTACCACTCTAGATACCTCCCTGATGGCAGAAAGCGAAGAGGAAATACAGAGCCTCTTTAGTGATGAGGGTGAAAGAGGAGAGTCGAACAGCTGGCTTAAAATTCGATGAAAAACTAACTTGATGGCATTTGGTCCCGTCACTTCATGGCAAATAGATGGGAAAAAGGTGAAAATAGTGACAGATTTTACTTTCTTGGGCTCCAAAATCACCGCAGACATTGACTACAACCACAAAATTAGAAGATGCTTGTTCATTAGAAGGAAAACTGGGACAAACCTAGACAGAATATTAAAAAGCAGAGACATCACTTTGCTGACAAAGGTCCGTATAGTCGAAGTTATGGTTTTTCCAGTAGTCATGTACAGATATGAGAGTTAAACCATAAAGACGTCTGAATGCCAAAGAATTGATGCTTTCGAATGTGTTGGTGGTGAAGACTCTTCAGAATTCCTTGGACTGCAAAGAGATCAAACCAGTCAGTCCTAAAGGAAACCAACCCTGAATATTCATTGGACGGACTGTTGCTGAAGCTGAAGCGCCAAAACTTTGGCCACCCGACGCAAAGAACTGACTCATTGGAAAAGACCTCGATGCTGGGAAAGGTTGAGGGCAGGAGGAGAAGTGGGTGGCAGAGGATGAGACGGTTGGGTGGCATCACTGACTGGATGGACATGAATTTGCGCAGGCTGCAGGAGAGAGTGAAGGACGGGAGAACCTGGGCTGGACTTGCAAAGAGGCAGACACGACTGAGTGACTGAACTCCTGCAACACCCCCCTTAATCCTCGTAGCCATTTGCTGAAAGTTCAAAGCTATTTGTTTCAGAGAATCTCCAGTGTCCTGCATTTAGTGGATCACACCGCATTTTTCCATGCTCCGTGTTTCTTGTTAGCCCTGGTCCATTTGAGGTCAAATTTTGGGGCAAGGCTACTCTGAAGGCAGAAATGGTGCGTCCTGTGGCACCAGGGCCAGAGGTGTGTGGTGACCGGGGTGTCTCTTCTGTGACGCTGACCAGTGGGCAGCATGGGGTCAGCCAGAGCCAACGGCCACCCACCTCCCCTCAGCTGTTTCCATGGTTTTAGCAGCCGCTGGTGACCTTTGCCTGACGGGCTGGCAGACATCAGAGCCACACCCTGTTGGCCATCTGTTTCTGCAAATAGACTTTTATTGAAACATGGCCCCAACGCCTTGTCCACAGGCCACCCACGGCTTCTTTTGTGGTATGATGGCTGTGGTGGGTTTCTAAGAAACCCCGCTCCTGGCCAGATTTTCTGCCCTAGTTCCCAGAACTGTGAATACCCTAAGAGTTCACTCTTGTGCTGGTGTTATGTTTCTAGCAGAAGGGGGGTTGAGAATGTCATTAAGGCTGCTATGCATTAGATTTTAAAAGACAGAGATGATGGTTAAGCCTCCACCGGTGGTTAAGCCTCCACCGGTGGTCAAGCCTCCACACTTTCAGGCCTCCATGCTGGTTCAGTGGTAAAGCATCCGCCTGCCAATGCAGAAGACACGGGTTCGATCTACGGTGCGGGAAGATCCCACAAGCTGCAGAACAGCAAAGCCCGAGAGCCATAATTACTGAGCCTGTGTTCCAGAGCCTGGGAACTGTAGCTGCGGAGGCCCACACGCCCTGGAGCTGGTGCTCCCCAGTAAGAGGAGCCTGTGCACCTCAGCTGGAGAGGAGCCCCACGCACTGCAGCTGGAAAAAAAGCCGAAGCAGCAAGGAAGACCCAGCACAGCCAAAAATAAATATTAATGAATCTTAAAAAAAAAAAACGAGAGACAGCACACTTCCAGTGCAGGGGGCGCAGGCTGAGTCCCCGACTGCGGAACTAAGATCCCACCTGCTGCGTAGCATGGCTAGAAAAGGACACAATAATAAACGCATGAAAAAATAAGATTGAGAGGTGACCTGGGCGGGCCTCGTCTAAATCACACGAGTGTCAGCTTGTGCCAGAGGAATTCAGAGGGAGTCAAAAAGAAGAGGTGCGACAGGAGGGCTGAGACAGAGAGGGCCCCGTGGAAGGAGCTGAAAGGGCCCGCTGCTGACAGCCAGCCAGGAAAGGGGACCCTCAGTCCCACAGCCACTAGGACTGAACTCTGCCAACCACCTGGACGGGCTCAGAGGTGGCTTTGCCCCCAGAGCCTGCAGGGGGCCCCTGTGATCTCAGCCTGTATGGTCCTGAGCAGAGGACCCGTCTGGACCTCGGTCCTTCAGAAACACGAGCCGAAACGAGTGTTGTTTAGCTGCTAAGTCTGTGGCCACCTGCTGTGTGATGATAGAAAAGCCAAAAATATTTGCTACCTGGCCCTTTACAGAAGGCTTCCCTGGTAGCTCAGCTGGTAAAGAATCTGCCTGCAAAGCAGGAGACCTAGGTTCCATCCTTGGGTCAGGATGATCCCCTGGAGAAGGGAATGGCAGCCCACTCCACTATTCTGGCTGGAGAATCCCATGGACAGAGGAGCCTGGCTGGCTGCAGTCCATGGGGTCACAAAGACTCAGACACAACTGAGCAACTAACACACAGACCTTCCCAGGAAAAAATCGCTGCCTGAGATGAGCTGCTCAGCCTTGGCACTGTTGCAGTTTGGGGCCAGTGTGTGCATTTTCTGTGCTTGAACAAATCCCCGCAAACTTGAAGGACACACGGGCACTCTCCTCTCACTGATGCTGTGGCTTCTCAGGAAGGGCCTCCCTGAACAGGCCAGGCCCACCAGGAAGAGCCGCCCTGGTCAGCTCAGTGACCTCTGCAAACCTCTGCGCCTCTGCCCTGGCCTGAGGGTCAGGAGCCAGCCACAGACCCTACCTCTGCCGAGGGGAGGACGTGGGTTGTGTCAAAGCCTGACTCACAGGGTCACTCTGGATGTTAGCTGTGACACAGTCCAGCTTATCAGACTTGTCATCCCGACCAGCAACCAAGGGGTCGTATCTTGGACTGTGTTTGCCCCATGCCACCTCGCAGCAATGCAGCAGGATTCGATACTCGGAGGGTCCACGCATTCAGGCAAGACCCGAGGTCCTCGTTCACCTTATAGAAGCCCCGTCCCAGCCTTTTCTCCAGGGATCCTGGATCCTTCCCAGAGGGACTTTCGTGGGTGTTCAGGGCTCCCACTTCTGGTCGCGGGGTGCTCGCTGCTGCTGCTGTGGTCATTGTTTCTAGACCTGTCGAGTGGACAGATTTAGGACACTCATATCTTTTCAGTTACTTTTATTGTATAGAATACACAGAAAATTCACCATCTTGGGACTTCCCTGGTGGTTCAGTGGTTAGGAATCCACCTTCTGAAGCAGGGGACGTGGGTTCGCCCCGCATCTGCTCACGGATGGAGACAGTACAGCTGTCCGCAAGCCCTTCCCGGTAAAGGCAGAGCGCGGGGAGAGTCTGGGCCTCCCTGGCCTCCCAGGCTCACTCAGGCCGGCCGTGTGCACCCCCGCCCAGCCCAGCCACTGGGCCGCCACAGTCAGGCCTCAGAGCCTCCTGGCCCCATGGCCCTCCAAAAATTCCAGCATGATCATCACAGGACCCGGGCCCGGGGTGAGGCTCTCCAGTAACAAGTAACAAGCGGCCCAGCCACCCAGAGCCCCAGAAAAGGAGAGGAGCGTTTGGGGAGAAGGGGGGCAGCGGGCAGGACTCAAGAAGGAGTGGAAGGGCCAGGGGAGATGGGCGACCCAGACTCCTGGCCGGGGGACCGGGGGACCCTCCTTCCAGCTGTCCCACTGTCCTTCTGCAGGACAGGGCTCGGCAGGCCCCCTGAGACGGCCCGGGGAGGAGTCGGCTTGTGTCTACAGGGAAGGGAGGTCTCCGTCCCAGGAGCTGGGGTGGTGGGGGGGGGGCGCGGGCAGGCGCACTGGGAGCCGACCGCACCCAGAGGCTCCCCCGCCACCTGGCAGGGTTGCCCCCAGGGGCCACTTCCCACACCTCCTGGTCCACTCAGCAACAACGCCTGGGACGCCCCTGGTGGCCCAGCAGCTGAGACTCCGCGCTCCCAAAGCAGGGGCCCAGGTTCCGTCTCCGGCCAGGGAGCTAGACCCCGTGTGCTGCACCTAAGACCCAGCCCAGCCGGACAGTGAGGAAGCAGAAGGCCATATACAACTGATAAAACATGAAAGCACCAGCATCTTTTAGAAATTTATTTACTTTAATTGGAGGCTAATTACTTTACAATATTGTATTGGTTTTGCCATACATCAACATGAATCCGCCACGGGTGTACACGTGTTCCCCAACCTGAACCCCTCCCACCTCCCTCCCCGTACCACCCCTCTGGGTCATCCCAGTGCACCAGCCCCAAGCATCCTGTATCCTGCATCAAACCTGGACTGGCGATTCGTTTCTTATATGATATTATACATGTTTCAATGCCATTCTCCCAAATCATCCCACCCTCCCCCTCTCCCACAGAGTCCAAAAGACTGTTCTAAACATCCGTGTCTCTTTTGCTGTCTCACATACAGGGTTATCGTTGCCATCTTTCTAAATTCCATATATATGTGTTAGTATACTGTACTGGTGTTTTTCTTTCTGGCTTACTTCACTCTGTATAATCGGCTCCAGTTTCATCCACCTCATTAGAAATGATTCAAATGTATCCTTTTTAATGGCTGAGTAATACTCCGCTGTGTATATGTACCACAGCTTTCTTATCCATTCATCTGCTGATGGACATCTAGGTTGCTTCCATGCCCTGGCTATTATAAACAGTGCTGCGATGAACAGAGGGGTACACGTGTCTCTTTCAATTCTGGTTTCCCCGGTGTGTATGCCCAGCAGTGGGATTGCTGGGTCATAAGGCAGTTCTATTTCCAGTTTTTTAAGGAATCTCCACACTGTTCTCCGTAGTGGCTGTACTAGTTTGCATTCCCACCAACAGTGTAAGAAGGTTCCCTTTTCTCCACGCCTTCTCCAGCATTTATTGCTTGTAGACTTTTGGATTGCAGCCATTCTGACTGGCGTGAGATGGTACCTCATTGTGGTTTTGACTTGCATTTCTCTGATAATGAGTGATGTTGAGCATCTTTTCATGTGTTTGTTAGCCTTCTGTATGTCTTCTTTGGAGAAATATCTGTTTAGTTCTTTGGCCCACTTTTTGATTGGGTCGTTTATTTTTCTGGAATTGAGCTGCAGGAGTTGCGTGTATATTTTTGAGATTAGTTGTTTGTCGGTTGCTTCATTTGCTATTATTTTCTCCCATTCTGAAGGCTGTCTTTTCACCTTGCTTATAGTTTCCTTTGTTGTGCAGGAGCTTTCAAGTTTAATTAGGTCCCATTTGTTTATTTTTGCTTTTATTTCTAATATCCTGGGAGGTGGGTCATAGAGGATCCTGCTGTGATTTATGTCAGAGAGTGTTTTACCTATGTTCTCCTCTAGGAGGTTTATAGTTTCTGGTCTCACGTTTAGAGCTTCGATCCATTTTGAGTTTATTTTTGTGTGTGGAAAACACCTGCATCTTTGTCGCTCTGCAGTCCCCTCTTCCTGGGGCTGGGCCCCTACTGGGGGGTGGGCAGAGCTCCGGACCACTTCCTGACCCCTTCCAGAGGTCTGCAGCCTTCCAGGAGGCCGGCCTGGGTGGGCTCCCCCACCGCGCCCTTGTGCGTGTGTCTGGGGGGCAGACGATGCAGGGGTCCCCTCGCTGCTGCCTGTGTGCAGGTGTGCCTGTGTGCATGAGTGCTGAGCAGTCACTGACGGTTTGAATGCTGTTCCTCTGTTCACATGGTGAAGTCTTGACCCCTAGCACCCCAGACTATGTGACTATTTGGAGCTGGGCCTTTAAAGAAGGGATTAAGGTAAAATGAAGTCACTAGGGTGAGTCCTAACCCAGTGTGACCAGGGTCCTTGTAGGAAGAAGTTTTGCCTCAGGCCTGGGTGACAGTGAATGTGGTTAAAACTCCAGGCATTTTGGCCGCCCAAGCTCGCTGCTACAGGTGTGGAAGTGTTCATGCAAGATACGGGCTCCACCGGCTCGTGCTGCTGGGCCTTTGGCGAGCTCTGGCACTGGCTTTGATACAGGGCACAAGCGTAGGGGCAGGCATGAGTGGCAACTGTAACACGTTGGCAGCTTAAGAGTTTCTCTTGAAGACAGGGCAGCACCCACCCTCCTCAGCACTCCGTCGTCCCCAGGCCGAGGCCCCCACACCGTGGGCAAGGATGTCTGTGGTCCTGCTCTGAGCATCAGGCAAAGGCAGGGGTGAAGAAGAAGGCAAAGGCCAAACCATCTGTCTCTCGGGGAAGGTTCCAGAAGCTTCTGGAAACAGGCTTGCTGCCAGCAGCCAGAACTCAGTCATCTTACCTCTTCCGCTGCAAAGGGTGGGAGGTGGGGCTGGGCATGGCAGGCCTCCTGGAAGGTCGAATGCTGGGGTCACGTGGCATGCCTGCAAAAGCGAGTGCCCCCTTTGGGGACCAGAACCCTGACCTGTGCAGAGCCCAGAGCGGTGGGTCCGGGTAGCACACAGCCCCAGGGGGTCCTGGGGGATGACGGCCAGCAGCTGCCCCCACTCTCTGACGTGTGTGTCAGCTCGGCTGGCCGAGGCAGGCGGAGAGCTGGGAACACGTGGTCTGGGTGTCCTGAGGGCGTCCTGGGAGGGGTCGGCCTCTGACGGGGTGGACTCGGGAGACAGATGTCCTTCCCAGCACAGCGGGCGTCATCCAGCCCGTGAGCGCCTGAGCGGGCAGAGGGAACATGCTCCCTGCTTGAACGGGGACGCCCGTCTCCTCCCGCCCTCAGGCGCTGCCTCCCCCTCGGGCCCTCATGGCCCCAGTGACCCCACACTCCCCTCTCCCCAGCGGGCCATGGGGCTTCCCACGTTCTTGACGGCCTGAGTCGAGGCCTGTAGCAGGTCACGCCGCGGACCTCTCTGCTAGTCCAGTGGTTAGGGCTGCACATATCCACTGCAGGCGGCCCGGGTTCAATCCCTGGCCAGGGAACTGAGAGCCTGCAAGCCTCGTGGTGACGTGAAAGTCAGTCAGTTGCTCAGTCACCTCCAGGACTCTGGGAAACCCCATGGGCTGTAGCCCTCCAGGCTCCTCTGTCCATGGGATTCTCCAGGCAAGAATCCTGGAGTGGGCTGCCATTTCCTCCTCCAGGGGATCTTCCCCACCCAGGGATCAAACCCAGGTCTCCCACATTGCAGGCAGACTCTTTACCGTCTGAGCCGCCAGGGAAGCCGCACCAGCCTCGCAGAGCAGCCAGAAGACAAGGACACTCCTGTGTCTCTCTAGCCTATTGCTCCTGTCTCTCTAGAGACCCTGACCAACCCCACCCTTTCTCCTGAACTCACAAGCCCTTTAGTGGGGATACGGCGGGGTGGACACCATTAATCCCTAAGGACGTCACGCCTCTCCTCCTCCATGTCGTCCCCAAGGAGGGCCTTCACGGTGCCTCGAGGCAACCCCCTGCACTCCACACCACGGACTGCCTGACTGCCAGCGGACCCCACGCTCAAGCCCCTCCTCGCGTCTTCCCTGGGGCTCCCGTTTCCCGCCTTCAGGGCTCCTCCTTCCAGGCCACCAGTCCGTGCCCGGGAATCTGCATTTCCTCAGCTTGGGCCACTCCCCTCCCACGCAGGTGGGCAGGCGGGGGCACAGCTCTCAGCCTCCCCACGTGGTGACTGTCCTTCACTGTCTTCAAGGGCACCTGTGGCTGGGGGCCGCGCTGCGGCCAGCCCGTCGGGAAGTGGAGCTCGAGCTTCTTCCTGCCACTTACCGGGTCCCTGGAGACCCTCCCGTGGGCCTGGCCGGGGCTGGGGGTCGCCGAGCGGCCGGGACACGCTGGGCTCTGGACTAGCTGGCTGTGCAGTGAACATGCGCATCCTGGTCCTGCTTGGGCTTGGCCTCAGGTGCCGTTGCCACGAGACTGCGCAGAGCAGAACGGAGCGCCCTGCGGCAGAGCCCAGGGAAGGCGGGCGCTGTTGCTGCAAAGGCCCGTGACTCAGCCACAGGCTGCCTGGCCTCACCCTGGGCTCCGGGACTTGCCCTGTGAGCCCCACTGCAGCCCCATCCATCTGTGGCCATCGCTGGCGCTCGAGGGGGCTCCAGGACCAGGGTCCGCGGGACAGCGTGCCCAGCCGTCAGGACTCCCCGCTCCTCCACCGGAGCCCCCCGCCCCTCCAGCTCCAGCTCCGCTCAGCACTGGGAGCCTTGCGTTCCCTGGTCTCTGGGTTGGAGAGGAATCCCCAGGTGGGGGCACCTGTGGCCCAGTAGAGGGCAGGCAGGGCTGTGTCCAGACTCAGGTCAAAGTGAAAAGAGAAAATTTTGCTTTCAGTGGCTCCAGGGGCACTTGGCCCACATGCTGACCTGCCACCCAGACTGACCCCCCCGAGACAGCGTGTCCCCCTGATTGCCCTCCTCCCAAAGGGAGCCAGCGCTGTGTAAACATCTTTTCTGCCTTCTTCCGGGAAGCGATTAAGAAAGAGACAGAGATCCGGTTTACAGGGACCTGGAGAATAGAAAGCTTCCCTATCTCCCTCATAAAAACAGTCAGACATGCCCAACAATGAGCTTGTAAAACAGTCCTCTGAGCTTTCCAGAAAATAATAATAGTTTTCACATAATAAAAAGGGGAGGAGGACTCCGGCTTCTGGGAGAGACGGGATAAACTGTCTGGCCGCTCCTGATGAGAACGCCTGGAGAAAACATCAAAAGATCAAAAAAGGGTTTTGAAGACAATGGGGTCTTAGCAGGACCTGAGGATTTATTTGTCTAAGATTCAGAGAGGAGATAAGCACAGTGGGGCCAGATGTTTGTCCCTTCCTGCCGAGATTAGACATTCCTAAAGCCATGTCCGCAACTGAGAGTTGGAGGAATTGAGGGACATTTTGCATCTCCCACCGCTGGAAGGACATCGGGGACCCAGGAGATCCGGGTGGGAGCCCGGAGTCCCACGCTCGAGTGGGGAAGGGGAGATGAAAGCCACCTGCCTCGTAAAGACTGAAATCCACTTAATTCTCGAGTGAATCACAACCACCCTGTCAGCCTGCTCACGTGACAGGTGCAGGAGGAGTTCTGGAGAGTGACAGCATCGTCCAGCGCTTCTGACCATCTCCCGGGATGTCTGTGTGACGGGTCTGCTCCTAAACCAGAAACAAGCAAGCCCAGAAAACCAGGAGAGCCAGAGCAGAGGGCAAAAGAACCAAGAAGAATAGAAAACCCAAGGTTCAGGGGCTGGAACGTTCACACGTCTCTTTAGTAAAAGCTTGATTCTGATGTTTAAGAAATTTAACAACCAGATAGAGGAACGTGGCAGGAAAATTACAAAAAACTCATCGAAAGAAAATTCTACAATTAGAAAGACAAAGACCTCAGTGGTAGTTAGATGGATGTGGTGTGCATTAGGCGCAGCTTAAAAGAAAATTAGTCAAGTGGAAGATAAAATATTTAAAAGAAAGGAACATAAGAGCTCTATGGGAATGTACATCGACGCAGCCGCTAGGAAAAACAGTACGGCTGTTCCTCCTAAAATTAAAACTAGAGAGGCCGTATGCCTGCCTCAGCAGGGCCACTTCTGAACACATATCCAAAGGAAATGGAAGTGGGATCTGGGGGAGGGGCCGCAGCCCATGTTGACGGCAGCGTTAAGGTAGACGCAGCCTCAGTGTGAACGGATGGAGGACTTTACAGAGTAAAGGAGTGTTTATGTCCTAATGCAGAATTCAGTGAGTGTGTACGTTTCTAAAACTAGCTGTACTATTGTGTTTCTTTTAGTTCTATCCTGATAAAGTTGATACAATAATTTCTCATGAACACTGGAAAGAGACTATGGTGCTGGAGAAGAAATTACTCCACATGTGTACACTGGAAAGTTCTGTTGGAAAGCAAGGTGGGAATGGCAGATAACTCTCCGGGATGTCGGTCAAATAACACGTCCACCTTCCCAGTAACGGGCTTCCCAGGGGGCTCAGAGGTGAAGAATCCACCCGCCAATGCAGGAGACACAGGTTCTATCTCTGGGTCGGGAAGATCCCCTGGAAGAGGAAATGGCAACCCACTCCAGTATTCTTGCCTGGAGAATCCCAGACAGAGGATCCAGGCAGGCTGCAGTCCATGGGGCTGCAAAGAGTCAGACACAATTTCACGACTAAACAACACCATTCCCAGTAAACACATGGAAAGGTGCTGACTGGCAGTAGGGAAAAGTGGTATCAACCACAGCAATGAATTATTACACACTCATCAGATTGGTGATGATTTAAGTCTGAAAACGCCACGTGCTGGGAAGGGTGTGGAATCTCAGACAGGCTCATATGTGGCTGGGAGGGTGTTAATTTGTGCATCCACTTGGGAAAGCCGGTGGCCTTGTTAAAATACTGTCTGTGTACATCAGATTCTGTGAAGTGCTGATCATTTCATATATATGTGCACTGACGTGTGTATACATACATATGTGCTATACACACACATGCATGCACTACATGTATGATATGCACGCACAGACATGCCTAAAGGCGCACAAATGCACGCATGTGTATACGTGAATGTACACTCACACAAACATGCATGCCCTTTGGTAGACGTGCGTACATAGTGCAATGCACACACGTCTATCCATACATGCACACACGTGTGCACGCACACACATGTGCACGCACACACACACATTCGTACATGCACGTGCATTCAGGCACACAAGACACACATGCACGTGTGTGCACAAATATGCACGCGTGTATACGTGTGTGTGCACTGGTGTACACACACACGTGTGTGTACAAAATATATAAACGCCTACATGTGCACACATGCCTCTGGATATGCATGTGTAGTGAATAGCTAACCATGTGTGTGCACATGCACACTCACGTGTGTACATGTCCATACGTGTATACACACCGTCTACACAACTCACACATCCTACATCCGCGGATGCCTGCTTGATACTCCATAACGCTGTTTGCATCTGTAATCCATTTCACTGCTGTGGAGTGCTCATTGTACGAATATCCATGACCGTCGATGGGTTTGACCCCTGACCCGAGCAGGCCCCACAGGCTGCGGAGCAACTCAGCTCGCGCGTCACCACTGCTGAGCCCGGGCTCCGCAAGGGAAGCCACCGCACTCAGGAGCGTGTGTGCTGTGACCGGGGAAGGGCGCACGCAGCAGAGACCCGGCACCTCCAAAAACAAACAAATGCATAAATGATCTAAAAAAGAAGAAGATCCCACGTGCTGCAACCAACAGCTGGTGCAGCCGAAGAAGTGAGGAACAAAAAGAGACACGATGAGCTGATTAACTGGCAAACACTGAGTTAAAGCTAAGCAAATCTTAAAATAACAAATAGCTTACTGTAGGGATTTTCAAAAAGCGGTAATAGAATATTTGCTGATAACACATCAGGAAGGAGAGAGACTGAGGTTCAAGGCTGCTAGGAGGCTAACAGGAAACTTTGTAAACAACGTATATCATATTTTGATGCATTTTAAATTTTACAACAGCCAATTGCACTTTTTTGTGTACAGTTCTGAGAGTTTGGCCAAGAGCTGTATGACCACCACCAACATCCAGAGATGGGAACATTCTGTCCCCAACATCCTGTGTGTTGTCCATCCTTCACGCTTTAGCACCTAGCACCCACTGATCTGGCCTCAGGCCCTAGGTTGGTCACTTCCAGAATGTCCTATAAACCAGCCTGCAGCACATGTAGCCTTTTGCACCTGGCTTTTCTCACAGACGCTTCTGAGGTTCGTCCTCGGATCACTGGGTGTTTCTTATATAGAGAGGTGGTCCCCTTGCGCGTATATCTCAGTATACTGATTGCTTCCCACGTTGAAGGACATCTGGGTGGTTTACCGTATCTCGTGACCAAGATGATTGATGCAGCTATAAACATCCCCACCCAAGTTGTGTGAGCCTGGCCCTCATCTCACCCCAGCCTGCATGTCTAGGCTCCTAGGCAGGGTGTGAGAGCTCGTGCACTTGCTATTGTGCTTCTAACTATTGCAGCTGCTCTCACAGGTGTGCAGGGGTGGGGACTCACCAAGGTTTAACTTGGATCTTCAGGACGGGAATGGGGTTGAGTGTCCTTTGGTATCTTTGTTGTTTTGTTTTTTAAAAAAAACACGAGCGCTTTCTGGGACCCTGGATATGAATCCGTTGTCGGAGACGCAATCTGCCGTGGTTTCTCCAAGTCCACAGCAGTTACTTCATTTACAAATTACACTTTGAGTCTCAGATCTGCCTCACTCAAGTTCACGAGGTTTCCCTCCTGTGCTGGCTTTGGAAAGCATTACACTTCAAAAAGTGTAAAAATTGTGCCACGTTCTACATGTCGGTCCGCAATCACCTTGACTTAATTTTTGCTTGAGTTGAGGTCAGCTGTTGATTTGCTTTGGTTGAAGGTGGTGCCTGGTGTTTCCAGCACCGCTGGTTGAAAAGACAATCCTTTCTCCACTGACTTACTCTGTGTCTTTGTCAAAGTCGACTGTCCCCACGTGGGTCTGCTCTGGACGTGTCCTCCAGCCCACTGACCTCAGGGCAGCGCGTCCACTGATGGACCCACGTGGCCTCAGTCCCGGGGGCCCTGGAGCGAGTCTGGGCGCCCCCGGTGAGATTCCTCCAACTTTGATCTTTTCACAGCTTATTTTGGCTTTTCTAGCTCCTTTTTCTCTCCACGTGTTTTAGAATCCTGCTGATATTTTTATTGGAATTGTCTTAAATCTATAGATGCATTTGAAGAGAACTGACATCTGAGCAACCCCCGAGACTTCCAATTACTGAATATGATGGTTTATCTCTCCACTTAGGTTTCTCGTTTCCTCCTGCAGATTTTATCTTCCTTCCTGCCACCGTTTCGTAAATGAAATAGGTTCACATCCCATCTGAGGCCTCTAAGTTTAGGAAACCTCAGTATTTTCTATGGAGCTGCTAGAAAACCCTATAGCTAGACAGTGTCTGTGTTACTCTGACAATCTGCCTTCTGCCCCACAGGGAGGCACTATCTTCAAGGCTGTTCGCTCTACAAAGGCTCTTAGAAGAATAGTCTAGGACACCCCTGCGGCAGAAAGTGAAGAGGAACTGAAGAGCCTCTTGATGAGAGTGAAAGGGGAGAGTGGAAGAGCTGGCTTAAAACTCAACACTCAAAAAACTAAGATCATGGCATCCAGTCCCATCACTCCATGGCAAATAGAAGGGGAAAAGGTGGTAGCAGTGACAGACTTTATTTTCTTGGGCTCCAAAATCACTGTGGACGGTGACTGCAGCCGTGAAATCAAAAGATGCCGGGGGCCAGTGTGAGGAGCTCCGCCCATGGCAAAGGTCATGAGGAAGGAGGCTTGGCAGACGCAAAGGCGTGATCAAGCCTCAGGAGACCCCCTGTTCCCGAGCATCTACCCCAAAACCAGAGTCTGTTTTATGCTCTCCCCCATAACCATTTCTCTCGGAGAAGGAGTAAACGTGCAGCTCCAAGGCAATAAAAATTCCTGGCCGTGACAAGAGTGTTTCAGCTTAGGGACTGCTCTGAAGGTTATCTAGCCCGCCTGTATAGGTTGGTCCAGCCACATGTGATTGTTTACAGCCTCCAAACCTGAGAGGCATGAGATGTTTTAGACTTACTAAAGGCAAATTCTTTTGGGGAGTTGGAAATTATTAGTATAGTGGGTTGGTTAGGAATTATATTGGTGAGGGGTTTTTCATTTGTTGTGTCAATAATTGCTGCTAATTCCCTCCCCTGGGTGAGACAAGGATGTCTCAGGTCAAACCTCTCTGCTGACAGACTAGCTTGTGTGACAGGATTATCCATACTCCTGCCACTACTCACATGATTGTTTACTACCTCTTAACCACAAACAGCACAGAGAGTTTTGGAGTATTTTGAGAGTCTTAATTAGCATAGGGCTTTTTCTTCTTGTTGAGTCAATGATTGCCGCCAGGCCTCCATATCCTTAGGCACCTGCGACTATATTAATCAATGTATTTGGAATATAGAAAAGGAAATATAGTAGTTTTTATGGTTAGCAATATCAGACTTTTTGAGTTAATGAATTTTCTCTTTTGTAATAGATCACTGTGCTTTGTTATAAATCACTGTGTCCTTGCCATGTAAAAATGTAACTTTATCACTATCTTAAGACTAGATAGATCTTAAGGGGAGCATTGGTGAAAAGATTTTCATTTGTTGGGCTGATGTTTGCTGCTAAATCTCCATATTCGCTGCCCTTATAATGAATATAACTAACATATAGGAGAAATAAATATTAACCTTTAAGCATATAGGAGAAATAAGTATTAACTTTTAAGATTAATCCTGTTAACCTTGGGTTAAGTAAATTCCTTTCTTGATTGTAACTCACTACACCCTCACCCTATAGGAATGTAACTTTATTTGGAGGGTGGTGCCTGGTTTAAGAAAAAACACCCTTGGAAAAAATGTTTTTTGGTTATCAGAAAGAAAGGATCATAAAATGTCAGCAGGTCTCACTCATGGCCAGAAGATGATGTAATGTCCCTAAGACCTTTTTTTTATACATTTATGTGAAGCACCTGATTTTGATAAAAGTCAGGACTGCTGACCCCTGCGTGACTCTGTATTCATCCCTATGTGTAACAAAAGGTATATAAGCAAACCCAAAAATAAAGAAATTGGATTCCGGAAAGACTGATTCCACCATGTCGCTTCTTTCTTGCTCCCGTTTCTCTGGCTGAATTCCCATCTGGATTCAGCCTCCTTTGCTCCACTACACTATCTGCTACTACACTATCCGTTTCTAATCTCTCTATATATCTGTAATTAAATATGTATTTTTCCAAAGACGCCGACACCGTCCCCACCTTCAAATTCCCTGGATCCACCAGGGCTGGACCCCGGCAAAAAGACGCTTGCTCCTTGGAAGAAAAGCTATGACCAACCTAGACAGCATATTAAAAAGCAGAGGCATTACTTTGCCAGCAAAGGCCCGTCTAGTCAAGGCTGTGGGTTTTCCAGCAGTCACGTGTGGATGTGAGAGCTGGGCTGCACGCACACACGCTCAGCTGCTTCAGGTGTTTCGGACTCTCAGTGACCCCACGGACTGTAGCCCACCAGCCTCCTCTGCCCATGGAATTCTCCAGGCAAGAATACTGGAGTGGGTTGCTATTTCCTTCTCCAGAGGATCTTCCAACCCAGGGGTCTCCTGCATTGCAGGCAGATTCTTTACCACTGAGCCACTTGAGAAGCCCTTCAAAGAAGCCTTCAAAGAAGGCTCAAAGACGCTCTCAAAGAAGGTTGAATGCCAAAGAATTGACGCTTTCGAGTTGTGGTGCTGGAGAAGACTCTTGAGAATCCCTTGGACTGCAAGATCAAACCAGTCAAACCTCAAGGAAATCAACCCTGAATACTAGAAGAGCCAACTCATTGGAAAAGACTCTGATGCTGAGAAAGATTGTGGGCAAGAGGAGAAGGGGATGACAGAGCATGATATGGTTATTCGGCATTACTGACTCAATGGACATGAATCTGAGCAAATTCCAGGAGAGAGCAGAAGACAGAGGAGCCTGGCATGCTGCAGCCCCTGGGGTCAAAAAGAGTCAGATGCGACTTAGTGACTGAAAACCACAGAAAGTATGCAGAGAGCGGGGGTGGGCGTGGGGACTCCCTGCTGGTCCATTGGTTAGGGCTCTGCTTTCACTGCAGAGGGCCCAGGTTTGATCCCTGGCGGGGGAACTAAGATCCCACAAGCCGCTTGATGCAGCCAAAAAGTAAGAAGAAAAAAAAAAGAAGAAGGGAGAACCCACGTAGGGTGGTCTCCCATCACCCCCTCTCAGAGTCCAGCTCGTGGTAATGTGTATTCTCTCTCTCTTTTTTCCTTTGATTAATTTAGCTAGAAATTTTATACACTTCTTAATTATTCTCTCACTTTTCTGCCTTTTATCAATTTCTGCTCTTAGTTTTAGCTCTGCTACTAAAGTTAGCTGTATTGGTTCTTCTCTTTTTCAGCTTTGTTAGGTGGAAATTTATATACCTAATTTTAAACCTTTTTCCTAGGTGGCTCAGTGGGAAAGAATCTGCCTGTCAATGCAGGAGACACGGGTTCAATCCCCGATGCAGGAAGATCCCACCTGTTGTGGAGCAACTAAGCCCGTGAACCCCAACTACTGAGCTTGTGCTCTCAAGCCTGGGAGCCCCAACTACCAAAGCCTGGGACCCTAGGGCTCACACTCCACAGCAGGAAAAGCCTCCGCAATGAGAAGTCAGCACACTTCAGCCAGAGAGTAGCCTCTGCTCGCCATGAGAGTAAGGCACGCACAGCAATGAAGACCCAGGACAGCCATAAATAAATCATACGACTATATATTGTTTAAAAAACCTTTATTTTTTCCTTTTTTAAAGAAGTCTTTATTGAATGTGTTGCAATATCGCTTACTTCTTTCTTGCAGTTTTATTGAGATAGAATTGTACACAGCCCTGTATACGTCTAAGGTACACAGCGTAGCTTGATCTGCACATATCATGCAGTTATGACCCCAGTAAGTTTAGTGAACATCCATCATCTTATATGGACACAAAAGGAAGGAAATAGAAACAAAATTTTCCCTGTGACGAGAACTCGGGATTGATGCTCTCAGTAACTCTCACGTATAACATGAGCCAATTATACTAATCGTACTGTATTGACATCCCTGGCAGCTTCTTATCTTAGAACCAGAGGTAGCTCGGGTAGCCACCAATCCGGTCTCTTTCACTGGGAGTCTGTCTGCCTGTTTCTGAAGTGTGAGTGTTACACAATGCAGTGATTCAATGTTCTCTATGTTTCAAAATGATCACAAGATAAGCCTGCAACCATCTGTCAGCACAGGGAGATATTACATAATTACTGACACATTCCCTGTCCGTTTCATTCTCATGACTCCCTGCTTTTTTTCCTTTGTGACTCACTTATTTTGTAACTGACAGTTCATGCCAGTTCAGTCTCCTTCACCTGTTTCCCTCCTGCCCTCATCCCTACACACTCCGGCGACTACCTGTTTTGTTCTCTGTGTCCATGACTCTTGTTTCAATTCTGTTCGTTCATCTTGTTTTTGGATCCCACATAGGAGGGATACAAGGCCGTGTTTGTCTCTGTCTAACTTCGCCTAGGATATTCCCAAAGCATATTGCACTTAGGATCACGCCCTCCGCTTCAACCATGCTTGAAAGTGGCAAGACTTCGGTTCTTTGTGGCTGAGTAGTCCTCTATTGCATGCCACACCTTCATCCATTCATCTACCAGTAGACACTTCGGTGGCTTCTGGACTTTACTCACGATTAATAATGCTTTAGTGAACTTCGGGGTGCATCGGTTCAGCTCAGTCGCTCAGTCGTGTCCGACTCTTTGCGACCCCATGAATCGCAGCACGCCAGGCCTCCCTGTCCATCACCATCTCCTGGAGTTCACTCAGACTCACGTCCATTGAGATGGTGATGCCATCCAGCCATCTCATCCTCTGTCGTCCCCTTCTCTTCCTTCTCCCAATCCCTCCCAGCATCAGGGTCTTTTCCAATGAGTCAGCTCTTCGCATGAGGTGGCCAAAGTACTGGAGTTTCAGCTTTAGCATCAGTCTTTCCAAAGAAATCCCAGGACTGATCTCCTTTAGGATGGACTGGTTGGATCTCCTTGCACTCCAAGGGACTCTCAAGAGTCTTCTCCAACACCACAGTTCAAAAGCATCAATTCTTCGGCACTCAGCTTTCTTCACAGTCCAACTCTCACATCCATACAGAACCACTGGAAAAACCATAGCCTTGACTAGACGGACCTTTGTTGGTAAAGTAATGTCTCTGCTTTTCAATATGCTATCTAGGTTGGTCGTAACTTTCCTTCCAAGGAGTAAGTGTCTTTTAATTTCACGGCACGGCTGCAATCACCATCTGCAGTGATTTTGGAGCCCTCAAAAATAAAGTCTGACACTGTTTCCACATCTATTTCTCACGAAGTGATGGGACCAGATGCCATGATCTTCGTTTTCTGAATGTTGAGCTTTAAGCCAACTTTTTCACTCTCCTCTTTCAGTTTCATCAAGAGGCTTTTTAGTTCCTCTTCACTTTCTGCCATAAGGGTGGTGTCATCTGCGTATCTGAGGTTATTGATATTTCTCCCGGCAATCTTGATTCCAACTTGTGCTTCTTCCAGCCCAGCGTTTCTCATGATGTACTTTGCATAGAAGTTAAATAAGCATGGTGGCAATATACAGCCTTGACGCACTCGTTTTCCTATTTGGAACCAGTCTGTTGTTCCATGTCCAGTTCTAACTGTTGCTTCCTGACCTGCATATAGGTTTCTCAAGACGCAGGTCAGATGGTCTGGTATTCCCATCTCTTTCAGAATTTTCCACAGTTTATTGTGATCCACACAGTCAAAGGCTTTGGCATTGTCAATAAAGCAGAAATAGATGTTTTTCTGGAACTCTCTTGCTTTCTCCATGATCCAGTGGATGTTGGCAATTTGATCTCTGGTTTCTCTGCCTTTTGTAAAACCAGCTTGAACATCTGGAAATTCACGGTTCACGTATTGCTGAAGGCTGGCTTGGAGAATTTTGAGCATTACTTTACTAACGTGTGAGATGAGTGCAATTGTGCAGTAGTTTGAGCATTCTTTGGCATTGCCTTTCTTTGGGATTGGAATGAAAACTGAACTTTTCCAGTCCTGTGGCCACTGCTGAGTTTTCCAAATTAGTATCTTCATCATCTTCAGATAAATACCCAGGAGAGGAATAACTGACTACGTGGTAGCTCTCTTTTCAATTTTTTGAGGACTCTCCATACTGTTTTCCATAGTGGCTACTAGTGGAGTTTCTTAAAACTTGCTTAAATTTTAATTTACTGTTTTTGACTTAATAATATGTTCACATGGGTGTAAACTGAAGAGAGGGCACAGTGAATGAAAGCTCTTTATCCCACCCCTGCCGCATAGTTTTTGTTATAACAGTTTTTGTTATCCGTAAGATTTCCGGTCAACAGTAGGCTATTACACCTGGTCTCTGTCCCAGAGTCTCCTGGTTTATTGTCTATGGGAACTTGAATAGAATTGTACCCCGCCTTGTGTGGAATTTGTATGAATCTTAATTATATTGAATCTGCTCCCAGTGCTTTTCAGGTCTACCACATCCTTCTAATTTTCTGTCTATTCATTCCATTAATCTTTGAGAGCTTGATATGGAAATTCCAGTTAAAAACTCTTAATTTATCTACTTAAAAAAATAATTGTAATACACAGTGGAATATATTGTGAAATGAAAATATCTCCTGTCATATTAGTAAATAAGAAATGTCACTCCCGTCAGCGATTTCTAGCCTCCAAGTGTGAATGAGGGCTCTCAAAACAGGATCCAGCAGATGCTGCGCCCCCTCGTGGTGTTTGCTGAGGAGCTGGGGGCCCAGAGGCGTGCATCTGCCCATACACAGAATGCTACATTTCTTAACTTGATACCTGACCTTTGATGTTCTTCAGACTGCCTGCTCCCTCTGTTGCAAACTTGTCTACAGCCTGACTTGCCCCCTGCCTCCTGGGAGCAGTTTCTTCGGAGCTACTGAGATGCTGCCTCCCAGAGTCTTAAACATTCCCACAAAATAAAATCACTCTCTACTTTCAGGCTGTGATTATATCTTTAAGTCGACAATTTGTTCTGTATTTTCCAAGTCTCCTGTAAATGAGTTATCATACTTCCAGATTTTAAAAAATAAGAAAGAAACAATAGGCTCAGTTCAGTTCAGTTTAGTTCAGTCGCTCAGTCGTGTCCAACTCTTTGCGACCCCATGAATCGCAGCACGCCAGGCCTCCCTGTCCATCACCAACTCCCGGAGTTCACTCAGACTCACGTCCATTGAGTCAGTAATGTAGTAGTTAATTCTATCGATTAGGGGAATAAAATGTGATGCCTGGATTTTCCCCTGCAAGAGGGGTCAGTGCCCCCCCACCCCCATCATTCAAGGGTCAATTGTACTTCCTTGCTTTTGATTTTTCGCCTCTCTCGTATCTCAATTTGTAACATAAAAAAGCAAAATCTTACCCCATGTTGGATCTGTTTCTTTTACTTTAAGCTTTGCTTCCTGTTGATTTTGTTATGGAAATCACTAAGAGCATGCTGTCTCTGTAAGCTGTAAGCTACACAGTGGCCCGCCTCAGGGAGCCCTGCCCCTCTATCTGACAGTTAAAGTGCCTTTGTTCCGCTCACAAGGAGACATCCTGACCCTGCCCACCTGTTGATGGCTGCCGAGAAGGGATTACACACATCCCTCCCCTCCATGATGCTGGCCAAGGCAAGCAAAACCAGCGGCCTTTTTGCTTTACTTCCTCACCTGCTCTGCCTCTCTGTTCTGTGAAAGAACCCAACATCCAGACTTGAACAGGATGGCTATTTTGAGACGCTAGCCCACCGTCTCCCCAGCCAGCCGGCTCTCTGAATAAAGTTGCATCCCTTGCCGCAACTGGCCTGCAGTGTGGTGAGTACGGTGAGCGTGAACTCGTAACACGTCAGGTTCTTTTTTAAAATTATTATTGGTAGGAGTGCCTCATACGTTAGAGCAGTGAGTCTTTCTCTGTGACTGGTATTTATTCAGAGTTCATCAGAAGCCTGTGACATGGCCTGTTAGAGTTTGAGGCTTCACTGGTGGCTCAGCAGTAAAGAATCTGCCTGCCAGAGGCAGGGATCTTCCTGGGTCGGGAAGATCCCCTGGAGAAGGAAATGGCAACCCACTCCAGTATTCTTACCTGGAAAACCTCATTGACAGAGGAGTTTTGTGGGCTACAGTCCGTGGAGTCGGAAAAGAATCGGACAGGACTTAGCGACAACAAGTTAGGGCTTTTATCCAATGAAACATTGAAAAAAAATAGTTTAACTAATTTAACTTTTTTAATGAAGGTAGCCAGACTCAGGGGTTTGTCTTCTGGGTTTAGCATCTTGCTTAGTAATACCTTCCCCACATCGAGATGCTAAAATAACCATGAGAAAAGACGATAACGGTGATAATGACAGCTCACTCCCGTCTAGTGAGTCTTAAGTGCTGGCCGTTGTAAGGGTTTAACACCTATTAGCTGTTTAAGCTACCAGCTCACTGTGCATTATTTCATTTTAAACAGGAACAGGAGCACAGAGGCTAAGTGACCTTCACAGGGTCACAGAGGTCACTCGCTCCTGCTTCAGCCAGGATGGACGGTTGGACGGTCTGGCCTCAGAGCCTCAGCTCCATCCACTCTGCTCTGCTGTCACAATCGTCTGCCCGAAGCTTGCGCAGTTTCACTTATTATTGTTAGAATCGTGGATCCCTCTGGCATTCAATTAGGGATGGGGAGATACAGGCTCATTCCCCACCCCACCCCCCTCTGGGGTGAAATAATAGTGCCGTGGTCCTTTCCTCCAACACTCCACCGTCCCCTGGTTTGAAATTACACTTTAACCCAGCCTCCACCTTTGCTCTGGGTACCTGAGAAGCAGAATATTTGCTGCCTCGTCAGTAAACCAAGGATGTCCGAGCTGGTGAGCCCCGAGGAACTCAGGGTGAGCAAGCACAGATCTGGGCACCGGAGAGCTGGGGTGCGAATCAAAGGAGAGATTTCAGGGAGCCCAGACTCTTGCTTCTTCCCACACTGAGAAAAGCACTGAATTCCTTAACTTGGGATGTCTGATTTTCTTTAATTAACAACGCACTTTTGACATTCAGACTACCTGCTCTTTGTTGCAAAACCTCCGTATAACCCAGCTCCCCCTCTCGTCTCCTCAGAGAAGCTCAGGGTCCCTTGAGATGCTGTCTCCCAGGCTTAAGTCCTAAAAATTCCCACCGAATAAAATAGGTCTCAGCTTCTAGCTTGCGCACGTCTTATGAGTCAGCAGCCCTCAGTCCCCAGGGAGCTGATTCAAACTCCGTGACCACACCAGCCCCCTTCAGCATCCAGCTCAGACCTTTTTCCTGAGCTGGACCCACAAATCCGGTTTTCCGGTCAACATCACCCCTCGGATGCCTCCCTCCGAACCCTACACGCCCCCAACCAGCAAACCTACTCTCCCCTCCCGAATCTCCCAGCTCAGCAAACAGAAGTTCCACCGTTTCCGATGATCAGACCACACATCTTGACCTCCCTCCCCTCACACCCTCACCTAATCCATCAGCGGGTCTCACGCAAAACACAAAAGCAGATTTGGAGCATGAGGGCTCCCTCCAGGGTCCACTCCATCACTTCTCAGACCTCTGAGTGTCATCCAGGAGGAGAGCAGACCCCCAGCACCTGCAGACCAGCCGGCTGGGACGACCTTGACCTTGCTCTGTGTCTCCATTCAGCCTGTGTCCTTACTGAACAGCGTTCCAGACACCCTCGACCTGCGATGGCTTAAAAAACAATCACAACCTGAGAGCTGAGAGTTGTTCTGTTCTGTGGAAATTTTTAGGACCTCAAGCCCAGGAGACACTATCTCAAGTGACATTGAGAGAATTCCTCCCGGGAGACGAGGAGAAGAGCAGGGTTTATAGAAGTTTTCAATCAAGGGCACGGACTTTGAACACCTGAAGTATTTTTGTGAATTAAAGAAGACCAGATATTTCAAGCTGAGGAACTTGGCACTTTTCTATGCAGGGGCATAGACTCTGGGCTCACCGCAATCATTTCTTTCACATCCACCAAAATTCTGTATTTTCACAACCTGAGTTTCCCTGGGACTCACCAGTGGTGGCTACGAATGCTGATGACTGTACCATCCTTTGTTCACTAATACGGCAAGAAATATTCCACTTCTCATGATTAAAACTAGCAGCCAGTAGCAGAGGGAAATTTTTCAAAGCATCTGTAGAAAAATGCATATAGGAGGATAAAGTAAGAATGAGAGTAGGCTTTGTTGCCAAAACATTGGCCCTCTGAGCACTGATGTTGAATAGAAATACAGCAACAGAGTTGTGGGGGAAACAGAAAGAGTGGCTTTATGCCTTTGCCAGGCCTAGAGGGAACACAGCAGGCTAGCACCCCGGAAACTGTGTCCCCTCCCTGGGGAACAGGGAGCCATATCACCATCAGGGTTCATGCTCAGGGGTGGGTGGCAAAGATCAGAGCAGTGACGGTCTTGCATTCCTCTCATGGGTTGGTGGTGAGGTACGTAGGCGTCAGCCATTAACACGCAGGTTCCAACTGGTCTGGGGTCTATATGCTTGCGGGCAGCCTGCCACGGTTAATAGCTAACTTCTCCCACCTGGAGGGGTTTTCAGTATCAGCCAAACAGCTCAAAGATATCCCTAGCTGTATCACTTGAGGGGGGACCAAGACCTTGCCCCAAGGAGCGACTGTTGGTTTCCTTGACTGTTTCTCCATTGACTCACAGCTCCTCCATTCACTAAGTAGCAACGGCTTGAGTCTGCCCCTTGGACCTTAGGGAAGGTCGTGGAGGCTGCACGAAGCCTGTTTCCTATAACCAAAGGAATGGGGGGGACACAGAAAGTCTTTGTGCCCAGGAGCCCAGCAGGGTCCTGCTCGGTATCGTTACCACAGACAATTCAACTTAGAATACAGGAGCGCAAGCTCTGGAAGAAGCTGTAGACCTGAATATCTATGTTCAGCAAGAAGTCCTTTAAAAATGAAGGCAAAGGAAAGCCCTTTTTTTTTTTCCAGACTTCAAAGAGCTGAGAGGATTACTAACCAGCAGACCTGAACATCAAGAAATTTTCAAAGAAATTCTTCAGGCAGGAGGAATGTCGCGTCAGATGGAAATCTAAGCTACATGAAGCAACGATGTGCAGCAGAAACGGTGTACGTGGAGGCAGAAAATATCTCTAAAACAGAATTGGTCGTTCGAAGTAAAAATCAGAACTAGTATAATGTAAGATTCATCATGTGATTTAAGTAAAATGTATGCCATTGGCACTAAAGCTGAGTGGACGCAAGGAGAAGTATGCTGTGGTAAAGCTCTTATACTACATGTAAAGTAGCATAACGTGACCTGGAGGAATATAGAGGAAAAATTCAAAATATGCAATATAAGCCCCGACTCGTCCAGCAAAATGGCAAGACAGAGAATTATAACTAAGAAATAATTGAAGGAAATAAAGTAGATTCAGCAGAAAAAAGAAAAGAAGAGAAAAAGAAGACTAAAGAACATACGGAACCAATAGAAAACTAATAGCAAGATGATAGATTTAAATTCAAGCATATCAATAATCACATTACATGTAAATGACCTAGAAATCTTAATTAGAAGGTAGACCTTGTCAGATTACATTAAAAAAGAAAATCAAGACTCAGCCATATACTACACATAAGAAACTTGCTTAAAACATGAGACAGTTCTGTATTACCAGTGAATGAATGGGAGATAAAACCAGGTACTTGTCACCTAATCTTAGAGAAAGGAGGCAAGAATATACAATGGAGAAAAGACAGTCTCTTCAGTGAGTGGTGCTGGGAAAACTGGACAGCTACACGTAAAAGAATGAAAGCAGAACATCGTCTAACACCATGCACAAGATAAAGTCAAAGTGGATTAAAGACTTGGAATGTACGCCCAGTTATTATAAGACTCTTAGAGGAAAACATAGGCAGAACACCCTTTGACATAAATCACAGTAGGATCTTTTCTGACCTGTCCTGATGAGGACAGAAGTAACATAAACAAGTAAGATCTAATTAAACTTAAAAACTTCGCAGAGAAAAGTTAATTAAAGTGAAGTTGCTCTTTGCGACCCCGTGGACTGTAGCCCACCAGGCTCCTCCCTCCATGGGATTCTCCAGGCAAGAATACTGGAGTGGGTTGCCATTTCCTTCTCCAGGGGACCTTCCCGACCCAGGGATCGAACCCAGGTCTCCCGCATTGCAGGCAGACGCTTTAACCTCTGAGCCACCAGGGAAGGGAAACCAGGAATAAGATGAAAAGACAGCCCTTGGAAGAGGGGAAAATATTTGCAAACCAAACAGCTGGCATAGGATTAACCTCCAAAAATACAAATGGCTCGTCGACTCAATATCAAAAAGACAAACAACCCAACCCCAAATTGGGAGGAAGACCTGAAGAGACGTTTCTCCAAAGAAGACATAGAGACATACACAAAGAAGACATACAGATGGCCAAGAGGCACGGGAAGACGCTCAACGCCACAAATTATTAGAGAGATGAAAATCCAAACTGCAACGAGGCACCACCTCACACCAGTCAGAATAGCTATCATGGAAAAGTCTATGAACAACAAATGCTGGAGAGGGTGTGGAGAAAAGGGAACCCTCCTACACTGTTAGAACATACAGTCTCTATGGAGAAAATAGTCATAAACTGGTACCGTCATTATGGAGGACACTATGGCGGCTCCTTAGAAACCTAAACATGGGATATGACCCAGCAACCCCACTGCTGGGTATATACCCAGAGAAAACCCCCATTCGAAAAGACGCACGCACCCTAATGAGCATTGCAGCACTGTTTTCTGTAGCCAGGACATGGAAGCCATCCACATGTCCATCAACAGAATAGCTAAAGATGCGTTACCCTAAATAAGAAGGAAATTCAAGAAAAAGCAGACATATGCACGCGTGTAGCTGATTCACTTTGCTGCGCAGCAGAAGCGGACACAGCCCTGTAGAGCAACTATATGCTCCAACAGAAATTAATTTAAAAGAAAGAAGATACGGTGCGTGTATATGGACTATTACTCAGCCATAAAAGGGAACGAAACTGGGCCACGTGTAGAGATGTGGATGGACCGAGAGACTACCATACAAGTAAGTCAGAAAGAGAAAACACCAAATACCGCGTGTCAACGTACATGTGGAGTCTAGGAAAATGGCATAGATTATCGTATTTGCAAAGCAGAAATAGAGACACAGACAGAGAACAAACAAAACGGTCACCAAGAGGGAGGAGGGAGAGGAGCTGGGTGAACTGGGAGACCGGGACTGACGTGTGTACACCGGTGTGTGCAAAAGAGGCAACTAACCAGAACCGACTGTACAGCTCAGGGAACTCGACTCAACGCTCCATGGTGAACGGGCTGGAAAGGAGTCCAAAGGGGAGCGGATGTCTGCGTGTGCTGATTCACGTTGCTGTACAGGAGAAACTATCTCAAAATTGTCCTTTATTGAGCCCATCTTCAACCCACTCCAGTATTCTTGCCTAGAGAATCCCAGGGATGGGCGAGCCTGGTGGGCTGCCGTCTATGGGGTCGCACAGAGTCGGACACGACTGAAGCGACTTAGCAGCAGCAGCAAGCCCATCTTTGTATGAAATATTCCCTTAGTATCTCTAATATTCTTGAAGAGATCTCTGGTCTTTCCCATTCTGTTGTTTTCCTCTATTTCTTTGCATTGGTCAATTAGGAAGGCTTTCTTATCTCTCCTTGCTATTCTTTGGAACTCTGCATTCACATGGGTATATCTTTCCTTTTCTCCTTTGCCTTTCACTTCTCTTCTTTTCTCAGCTATTTGAAAGACCTCCTCAGACAACCACATGCCTCCTTGCATTTCTTTTTCTCGGGGATGGTTTTGATCCCTGCCTCCTGTGCAATGTCATGAACCTCCATCCATCGTTCTTCAGACGTTCTGCCTATCAGATCTAATCCCTTGAATCTCTCTCTCACTTCCCCTGTATAATCACAGGAGATTTTATTTAGGTCATACCTGAATGGCTTAGTGGTTTTTCCCTACTTTCTTCAATTTAAGTCTGAATTTTGCAATAAGGAGCTCATGATCTGAGCCACACTCAGCTGCTGGTCTTGTTTTTGCTGACTGTATGAAGTTTCTCTGTCTTCGGCTGCAAAGAATATAATCAATCTGATTTTGGGATTGACTATCTGATGATGTCCATGTGTAGAGTTGTCTCTTGTGGTGTTGGAAGAGGGTGTTTACCGTGACTCCATCTTTGACCCACTGTTCTAAAAACCGTCCTCAATCTTTCTTCTGTTGAGATGTAGTTTTAAAAGGTAGAAGTCTCCCTTTGTTTGGCAAAGCAATAGAGCTGGCCTTTCCTGCTTCACCCAAAACTCTGTCTCCGGAATTTGATTCAGCACCAGCGCACAGAGCAGGAGCTTTCAGTGACATTAGAAAGGAAGACATTTCTCAAGTCAAAGTGTTAGTCGCTCAGTCGTGTCCAACTCTTTGTGACCCCGTGGACTGTAGCCGGCCAGGTTCCTCTGATCACGGAATTCTCCAGGCAAGAATCCTGGAGTGGATAGCCATTCTCTTCTTTCAGACTTTCGGATTAAGTTGAAACAACCAAATTGATGTTATTCACAGAAGACACACGTAAAAAGAAAGTTATAGACTGGTTGGAACTGCTTTTGAATACAAATAACAGAAATACCAACGACAGTGGTTAACAAAGTAGATTTATTTTTCTTATAAAAGTCCTGATGTATGTGGCTTCTGGGGTTGGAAAAGAACCTGAACAGGAATATATATATACATGTAAAACTAAATTATTTGCTGTACACTTGAAGCAAACACAACATTGTAAATTAACTATAGTTCAAGTTTTTTAAGAAAATAAGAGAAAAAGAAAAACATGTTAAATTTAAAATAGGTGGAAGAAAAGAAGTAAGGTGAAAAAAGAGTAGAAATCCATGAAGCATGAAACAGAAAATTAATGAAATGCAAGCTGATATTTTTTAGAGGATCAAAAAAATTGATAAAACTCATTCTAGACAGATTGATCCAGAAAAGGAGAGAAGACGCAAACTATCAGGAATATCCGGAATGAGTGGTGGTTACAAGAGATCCTCCAAAAATGAGAATAATAATAAGAATGTTGCCTGAAAAACTGGGTTTGCCTCATGGTAGGTGTTGAGCCAAAAGGCACAACCAAGCCACTGATTGAGAGAAGAAAGGGTTTATTATTCAGAGCAAGTAAGGAGAACACTGGTGGCCTTTCCCAAAGCACTGTCTCCTGCCAGAGTCCAAGGTTTATGTGATTGAAGTCAGGAGGGTCCGAAGAGGTCATCTCCACCCCTTCCGTCCAGTAGGTCTGGTGGCGAGACTTCAGGCTTATCTTCACCATTGAAACAGAACCGAGCTTTTACAGCTGAATTTTCATCTTTGATGTTGTTACTTCTCTTGCCAGACTACCGTTTCTTCTTTCGTCCCCGTTAGATCATTATTCCTGAGCCCCATTCAAGGGTAAGCCTTGTGGCCAGGCTTAGACCCCCCAGAATGGCTGCTCTTACCTCAAAAAGGATAGAATGAACAACTTACGCCCACGCATTCAGCCACTAACCTAACATATGCAGGTGACACCATCTTACTGGCAGAAAGTAAAGAGGAACCAAAGAGCCTCTTGATAAAGGTGTAAGAGGAGAGTGAAGAGGCTGGCTTAAAACTCAACATTCAGAAAACTAAGATCAAAAAGAAAAAAAAAAACTAAGATTATGGCATCTGTTCCCATCACTTCATGGCAAATAGATGGGGAAAATGGAAACAGTGACAGACTATTTTCTTGGGCTCCAAAATCACTGTGAATGGTCATTACAGCCATGAAATTAAAAGATGTTTGCTCCTTGGAAGAAAAGCTAGGACAAACCTAGACAGTTTATTAAAAAGCAGAGATATCACTTTCCCAACAAAGGTCTAGTTAAAGCTATTATTTTTCCTTTAGCCACATACAAATGTGAGAGCTGGACCATAAAGAAGGCTGAGTGCCAAAGAATTGTTGCTTTCAAACTGTGGTGCTAGAGAAGACTCTTGAGAGTTCCTTGGACTGCAAGGAGATCAAACCAGTGAATCCTAAAGGAAATCAACCTTGAATATTCACTGGAATATCAGATGCTGAAGCTGAAGTTACAGAATTGGGTCACCTGATATGAAGAGCTGACTCATTGGAAAAGACTCTGATGTGGGGAAAGACTGAAGGCAAGAGATGTTTGGATAGCAACATCGACTCAGTGGACATAAGTTTGAGCAAACTCTGGGAGATAGTGAAGGACAGGGAAGCCTGGAGGGCTGCAGTCCCTGGGGTCACAATGAGTCAGTTGTGACCGAGCAATTGAACAACAACCAACTATTCAACTACTAAGATGAAATGAACCAACCACCAAAGCTCATGGAGAGAGATACATACGGGAACTTCCCCGGTGGTCAGTGGCTAAGACTCCTGTATCCCTGGTCAGGGAACTAGACCCGTATGCTGCAGCTAAATGATCTCAAATGTCACAACTAAGACCCAGCACAGTCAAATAAATTAAATAAAGATTAAACAAAGAAAAAAAAGAGAGAGACAGACAGACAGATATGCCTCATGGCCCCATATCTATCAAAGAAATTGAGACTATAGTTTAAAGCCTTCCCTCAAAGCAAATTCAAGGACCAGATGTCTTCACTGCTGGATTCTACTAAACATTAAAAGAAGAAGCAATACTAATTCTATGCCAACAGTTCCAGGAAACTGACGAGAAGAAAGCAAGCAGTTCCTGGTTCATCCTCTGAGGCCAGTGTTGCCCTGACACCACAACCCGGCGAGCATATTAGAAGAAAAAAAACAAGCGATGGTGATAATGAGGGCAAGAGGCCTCAACAAAAGGTTAGCAAACCAAATTCCAAAAAGGCACTGTATTATGACGAAGTGGGGTACACCCCAGGAATGCCAGGCAGCTTAAACATTTGAAAATCAGTGGGTTGGATTCACCATGTTAACAGACCAACAAGGAAAACCACGCAATCCTCCACAAGTACACAAAAAGCATTTCACAAAACCAAGCTTCCATGCATGAGGAAAGCTTCCCCAAAACAGAAGGAAAGGGAATTTCCACCACAGAATTGTGGAATTCCCATAAAAGGCGTCTATGGAAAACTCTCAAGGAATTCCCTGGTGGTCCAGTGGTCAGGACTCAGCGCTTTCACTGTGGTGGCCCAGGTTCAGTACCTCATCCAGGAAGTAAGACCCCGCAAGTCCCAAGGCCCCAAAACAACAGCAACAAAAATGTACAGCTAGCATCATCCTTGTAGGATTTCTACAAAGATGTTCATGTCTTCCCCTGATTAAGTCAACTTTATTTCCTTTCTGAGTCGGACACGACTGAGTGACTGAACTGAACTGAGCATCATCCTTAGTGTGCAAAGCTGAATGCTTCCTCCTGGGGTCAGGAGGAGGGTGAGACTGGCTGCACACACCACCGCTGATCCATGCGGGCTGGGGCTTCAGCTGGAGAGGTGAGGGAGAGGAGAAAAGTGCACTCAGATCGGAAAGGAAATAAAGCTGGCTTTATCAGGGGAAGACATGAGCATCTTTGTAGAAATCCTACAAGAGTGAGGAGGACTAATGTGAGAATTGAGCAGGATCTTAGGACAGAAAGTCACTAGGCAAAGACCAGTTGCGTCTCTGTTAACAAGAGCGCGGCCTCTCTGCACACCACTGCTGACTTGTTCACTCTCTAAGTCGTGTCCGACTCCTTGCAGTCTCATGGACTGCAGCACGCCAGGGTTCTCTGTCCTTCACTACCTCCCAGAGTTTGCTTGAACTCATGTCCATTGAGTCTGTGATGCCATCCAACCATCTCATCCTCTGTCGTCCCCTTCTCCTCCTGCCCTCAATCTTTCCCAATGAGTCAGCTCTTCACATCAGGTGGCCAAAGTATTGAAGCTTCAACTTCAGCATCAGTCCTCCCAATGAACATTCAAGGTTGGTTTCCTTAGGATTGACTGATTTGACTTCCTTGCAGTCCAAGGGACTCTCAAGTGTCTTCTCTAGTACCACAGTTTGAAAGCATCAATTCTTTGGCACTCAGCCTTTTCTATGGTCCAACTCTCATATCCATATGTGATTACTAGAAAAACCATAGCTTTGGCTGTATGGACTTTTGTCAGCAAATGAATGTTTCTGCTTTTTTTGCTGTCTAGCTTTGTCCTAGCTTTCCTTCCAAAGAGCAGGCGTCTTTTAATTTCAGGGCTGCATTCATCATCTGCAGTGATTTTGGAGACCTGGAAAATAAAACCTGTCAGTTTCCCCTTTCTCTCTATCTACTGGCTGTGAAATGGTCTGTGCACTGGTGCCGAATCAAATCCTATAGACAGAGTTTTGGATAAAGTAGAAAAGGATAGCTTTATTGCTTTGCAAGAGGAAGGGAGACACACCAGGCTTCTGCCTTGAAGGACTATATCTCAACCCTAGAGAACCTGGTGAAGGTTTTTATAACAGTGGGTCAAAGGTGGGGTCTAAAAAGATCAGAGTGTGAACTGGGCTTGCATCCCCCTATGACTGCAGCCATGAAATTAAAAGCCATTTGCTCCTTGGAAGGAAAGCTATGACAAACCTAGACAGAGTATTAAAAAGCAGAGACATCTCTTTGCTGCCAAAGGTCTGCATAGCGAAACTATGGTTTTTACAGTAGTCATGTGTGGATGTGAGTTGGACCATAAAGAAGGCTGAGCCCCCCAAAATTAATGCTCTCTATTTGTGGTGCTAGCAAAGATTCTTGAAAGTCCCTTGGACTGTGAGGAGATCAAACCAGTCAATCCTGAAGGAAATCAACCCTGAATACTCACTGGAAAGGCTGATGCTGAAGCTGAAGCTCTAATACTTTGGCTATCTGATGCAAAGAGCTGACTCATTGGATGAGACAGTTGGATGGCATCACCAACTCGACGGACAGGAGTCTGAGCAAACCCTGCTAGGTAGTGAAGGATGGGGAAGCAGTCTGTGCAGTCCGGGTCAAAGAGGCAGACACGACTCAGCAACTGAACAAACCCAGCTCTTCTCAGGTGGTCAGCCTCCTGATCTTGATGACCTTCTCTTCTCCCTTTTATCTCGCATGGCTGCTCCTCCTTCAAATAGCAACTGTTCAGATCTGCGCTTTGAACTCAGGGAAAGCAGGTCATGGAGACTGGAGTCTTGCCTACAAGAACTAGGGGGACAGAAAGGCCTCTTCTGCCTGGGAGCCCCCCGGGACCCCATTCAGATTCATTTCCACTCACTAATAATGAACACTTGGAAATCAAAGGGGTTTGGCTGGGTTTTTTGTTTAGTTTTATTTTTGGCTGCCCCACAGGGCACATGGGGTGTTAGTCCCTCAATCAGGGACTGAAACTGTGCGCCCTGCCCTGGAAGGGCAGGGCACTGAACCACCAGCAAAGCCCCAGAAACGGAAGTTTCAGAACATGCCACGCACAAGAGGAAGCAAACAGTAAGTATTTAGATTACAACTTGGCTAAAGAGGACCAAGACTTGAGCTCTGAAACTATAAAATATTTAAGAGAAATTATAAAATAAACAGAGATATACAGGATTCATGGATAGAAAAAAAAAGTGAAGTAAGTGTTCTTCCCCAAATGATCTACAGATTCAACCAAATCTGAGTCAAAACTCCAGGAGAATATTTTTTGCAGAAATTGACAAGCTGATTCCAAAATTTATTTGCAAATGCAAACAACATAAGATGACTAGAATAAGTCTGAAAAAGAATACCGATGAACAGCTTACCCTACCTGATTTATTATAAAACTTCAGTAAAGGCCAAACGTGTGATATTAGTATGAAAATAGACACATAGGTAGATGGATCGGATTAATGTCCAAAACCAAACCAGGCACGCGTGGCTAACAAGGCAGTTCAATAGAGAATGGATTGTACACCTTTTAAACAAAAGGTGTTGGAACAACTAGGTCACCATAAGGTAGACGACAAACCTTACCTCATACTGTAAACAAGAAATAATTCATGGGCCTAATATAAGACAGAAAGTAGTAAAAGTTGTGGAAAAACAGCATAGGTGAAAATCTTACTGACCTCAAGGTCGGCAAAGATTTATTAAATAAAACGTGTTAAAAACATCATAAGAGGAACAAAAACCAATAAAATTGACATTAAATTTTTTAAACTTCTCTTTGAAAGACACTGTTCAAGAAATGAAAAGACACACCACAGGCATGGGAAAAAAAATACTTACAGGGCATATATTATTTTTGCAAAAACACAAAGACTTGTGTCCAGAATACACAAAGAAGTCTTTCTGCTCAATAATAAGACCACCCACTAGGAAAACAGGGCAGAGATGTGAGTGAACACTTCACAAAGACGAAATGGTCAGTGAGCACCTGAAAAGACGCCCTGGTTCCTAAGTCATCAGGGAAATACAGTCTGGAACCACAGGAGAAATCACCACACAGCTATTTGAACAATTAAGATGAAGACTGCCCACCACAGAAAGGGCTGGTGGGGCTGTGGGGCCACGGAAGCCCTCAGGCATGGCCAGGGGTCGTGGAGAATGAAATGAGGACTTGGCGAACACTGTTTGAAGACTTCTTTAAAAATTACCCGCTCTTAGCATATGACACAGCCATCCCACTACTGGGTATTTACTCAGGACCAAAAGCAGTCATGCCCACAAACGCCTGCACACAATCGTCCCAGCAGCTTCAGGTGACGCGGTCCTAAGCTGGAATCCACCAAGTGTCCGCCAACACTTTCCCGGAAGGAGAGCAACGTTATAGGAAGTACTCATGCTCAATTGCTTGTCCCATCCAACTCTTTGCACCCCTGAGGACTGTACCCTCCGTGCTCCTCCGTCCATGGGAGTCTCCAGGCAAGAATACTGGAGTGAGTTGCCATTTCCTTCTCCAGGGGACCCCCCGGCCCAGGGACCGAACCCACATCACTTATGTCCCCTGCATTGGCAGACAGGTTCTTTGCCGCTAGCGATGCCTGGGGAACCCCTATTATAGCAGAGTACATGTCAGGAAAAAGCAGGAGCCCCCCTGCACCGCTGGTGGGAATGGAAGCTGGTGCAGTGACTGTGGAGAAAGTATAGATGTTCCGCAAAAAACTAAAAATGAGATATGGTCAGCAATCCCACGCCTGGTGGTGGACATGGACAAAATGCTTATCTGAAAAGATATATGTTCACACCCCAGTGTTCACGGCAGCACTGTTCATAATAGCCAAGACTCAGAGACAACCTAAACGGACATCAGCCAAAGAATGTACCCAGAATATGTGATCTGTGCACCACGGAGCACTGCTCAGACACAAAAGAGAGTGAACTAATGCCATTCGCGCAACGTGGATATGACTAGAGACTGTCAGACTGAGTGAAGCAAGTCAGAAAGAGGGAGACAGATGTTTGATCTATTACATACGATATGGGACAAGTATGTAACGTGTGATATCACTTATATGTGGAATCTAGAAAAATGATACAAACGAACGTGTGCCTAGGACAGAAACAGACTCAGACATAGAATATACAAACTTGGGGCTACCAAAGGGAAGAGGGTGGGGGAGAGATTTGCTAGGGTTCCGTCTTAAAGCGTGCACACTGTTACACGTAAAATAGACGACCAGCAGAGCCGTGCTCCACAGCACAGGAAACTACACCAGCATCTTGCAATAATCGGTCATGGAAAAGAATCCATATAGCCGAAGCCCTTTGCTGTATACTTAAAACTAAGACAGCATTGGAGATCAAAGATGTTCCAGTAAAAATGCTTGAAAACTAATGAGGTCGATCGTGGGGGCGGAACAATACTCCCCAGAGATACCCGCACGTTCACCCACAGAACCTGTGATCACGTCCAGTCACAAAGGGGAATTGAGGTTGCTGGGCAGTTGACCTCAAAATGGGGGATTATCTGGATTACTCAAGTGAGCGAAGTGATCACGAGGGGCTTAGAAGCGGGCGACGCAGGGAAGACGGAAAGGAAGGGGACGTGTGACTGCCTGACCGCCATGGGTTGGGGACTGGCCGCCACCAGTGGTGGGGGTGGAGGTGGGCCACCAGCCAAGGAATGGGGGCCCCCGGCAGCTGAAAGTGCCAGAATCCAGGTTTTCTCTTGGAGTCCCCAGAGGGAGCTTGGTCCTGTGACCCCTGGATTCAGGCCCAGTGAAACCCGATTCAGACCTCGCCTCCAGATCCGCAAAATCCTAGACCTGGGTTGTTTCAGGCCACTCGGTACTCGGGGCTTTGCTGCCGCAGCAGCAGGAACCTTCTTCCCCGACGGAGGCGGGTGGGCAGCTGAATCTCCAAATGATGATGCAGAACAAGAGGGAGCAGAGGAAGGGCCCTGAGCTGGTCCTGGCCCCGCCCGCCTCTGGGACAGGAGCGTGTCTGCAGGGCCGGGAGGCCAGGCCACCCCGGGGAGGCCTGGATCCAGCAGGGCTGGAGGGGAGAGGGGACTCAGGGCAGTGGAACGCTTGTGGTGGGTCACACCGTGTGACCCAAGGCAGGCCTGCAGAGCAGCCGCGGTGGAAATGCCCAGGTGTGCACTTTGAAGAATGGTTGGGGGCAGGACCAGAGACACAGATGAAGAGAACAGACTTGTGCATGCAGGAGAGACAGAGATGGCGGCTGGACTGATGAGCAGGGCTGACGCCCAGGCAGCACCGTGAGGGACACGGCCAGCCGGGAGAGCTGCCGTCCAACACGGCGGCTGGGCTCTGTGCTCACCCAGTGGGTGGGAGGGCGGGGCAGGGGCGCCCAGGAGGAAGGGGGTCCGTGTGTACAGGTGGCTGATTTCCTTCACTGTGCAGCAGGAACCAACGCAGCGCAGTAAAGCAGCCATGCTCCAGTTAAAAGTAAATGTGCCTTTCCCCAGTGCCCAGTGGCTAAGACTCCCCACGCCCGGCGCACGGGCCGAGGCCCAATCCCTGGTCGGGGAGCTCGATCCCGCGCGCTGCTTGGAAGGCTACATGTACTGCGACTAGGACCCCGGGCAGCTCCATAAATAGTTAGAAATAATTTTGAAAAAATATATATATATATATAAAAATAAGTAAGGCTTTTGAAAAATAAAGAAAGATGAGAATTTCAAGGGTAAAAGGATTTTTAAAGACGTGATTAATTGCAGGTTCCATGTGCAGCAAATAAAACAGGGAGGGGGAGACAGTGCAGTTTGTTGGATGGTCACGAGCGGGTGCAGGAGGGGCCGTGTGGGAACGGTGAGGAGGAACTCGAGGGGTCCTCACGGGGTGAGCAGGCTTCTGTGAGAGTGGCATCGGAGGTGGCACCTGCGGACAGGAGGGGGCAGGGCGGAGGGGCCAGCACCCCCAGGCCCAAGGGGGAGGGTCTGTGGGGTGGATGGGTCTGCAGGGGTGGACCGGCCCTAAGGCCTGGGGAGAGCCGAGTAGAACTTGGCTCTGTTTCCAAGTACTCTGGAGTCCTCGGGGAGTTTCTGGAGTTGAGGACTGATGGGGAAGGGGGGAGGAGGCCCTTGACGAGCCCCCGAGGTCTGGGGGCTCCAGGGAGCAGAGCAGAGGCCTGGCAGGCCCAGCGTGGGCCTTGGAGAAGGGGCGCGCAAGAACATTTGGGGAGGACCGCACAACTCTGTCTTCCGTCCTGGGAAGTCAGCACATGACCCAGACAGAAATAGCACGGAGCAGCGGCTGCTGCTTAGAAATAGCTGCCGTTTGGAAATGAGCTGTTATTTAGAAACGTGGAGGTGAGCGTAGCAAGAATCTACTGAAACAGCGGGTTGCCTCGGGCGAGGAAAGAGGGGCGGCGGGCACACTGCCCACGGTGGACTGAGGTGTGTCCCCAAAAGTCACTGTGTGGAGTCCTGACCCCCAGCACCCCAGAAAGTGACAGTTTGGAGGTGGTGCCTTTAAAGTCACGGTAAAATGGGGTCCCGGGGTGGGTCCTAATCCCGCAGGACTGGAGTCTTTGAAGAAGAGGAGGTCAGGACGCGGACACTCACAGAGGGACGACCACGTGAGGACACGCGGAGGAGATGCCGTCTGCACGCCCCGGGGAGGCCTCAGGAGGCCCAGTCCCGCCCACACCTGGGTCTCGGATTCCAGCCTCCAGGACGGGACTCAGGAAGTGTCCGCCCTGTAAGCCCGCAGACTGGGGTTTTGTCCCGGGAACCCACACTGACGCTCACACTGCACAACCTCTGAGCACTCTTGGCCTTCATCACAAGGGGCATAAAGCTGATAACACAGAAGCATGCATCCATCCAATGAGGGGCAGGAAGGACTCGCTGACGCTGAGAGGCTGCTTCTGATACGGGGACAACGGCAGGAGGGCTCCGGGCTGAAGGCCCCGTCCCCAGCCTGTGCTGGGGAGAGGGGCACGGAGGCTGGACAGACGCCCCTGGCCCCTCTGTCCTGGGGAGCTCAGCCCTGGGAGCCAGACTCCGGGGCGACAGTCCTGACCCCCCTGCTCAGGAGCTCCTCACGCCACCTGTCCAAGCCTCCGTCCTCTCCCATGGCGGGCGCTCAGGCCGCCCATGACGGCCACTCTCTGGCTCTCAGTACATTCCTGCTGACCAGTCACTGCCTCACTTTCACCCCACTCACCTCGCTGAACTTCCCTCTTAGTCATAGAGTCCGATCCGTACAGGTCTGCCTGCCCCGGCCCCAGCAAGTGAGGACTGGTCTAATCTTCAGATCAAACAGCTTGATCGGTACAGGTTTACATACTTGTCCTGGGGGCCAGCGAGTGAGGACTGAGCTATCCTCACTAACAGACCGGAGCTGTCTCCTCTGTGATCATCGCCAGAAGGGCAGGGGGTCACACCCCTCTGCTGGCCTCCCTCTAACCTGGGAGCCAGCCTGATGTCAGCTTCAGGTACATGACCGGTAACCTCCCCACCACAGTCCACCGCACGTGGCTGGGTCGCTCCCGGACCACCCCTTGTCCATTAAACCATCCGTGTCTCTCTCTCACCGACTCTGGGCTCTTTCTTGGGTCTTGAGTAAGGCAGGCACAGGGCTTGCCGGCCTGTGGGGTGAAATTTCCGACGCCCGTGAAATGGGATCACGGCTCGTCTCAAAGCATATCAAAGACCGGGTGTTCCCTACCTGAGCTTTCTGGGCCACCTTCTGCCCTTGGCATGGTAAACACACAGGAGTGCAGTCATCACTCGGCCTGTGGGGGCAAGCCAGGGACTCACGGCTGAGAGGCCAGTGAGGGTGACTGCCTCCCCGCTGCCCCGGGGCTGAGCAGTTTCCAGAAAATGCTCTCACTTTCTGCAGGAAAAGCCCCGGCTGACTGGGTATTTGGTCACTTGCCCGGTGTTCTGGGTCACTTTGATCCAGGGACTGATCCAGTTACCACCAATGTCTGGCTTAACACAGATCCGACATATTACAGCTGGGGCAGAGGCATCCAACGCAGGTCTCACGGGCTGGCTTCTCTCGGAGGCCCCAGGGGCAAATCCGTTTTGACTCTCCCAGCTTCCAGAGGCCCCACGTCCTTGGCCTGCAGCCTGCTTCTCCTCCATCTTCAAAGGTGGCAGCGACGAGACTTCAAGACTCTCTCGGACTCTGACCCTCCTGCCCTCCTCTTGTGGGACCCTTGTGATCACTTTTAGGGCCTCCCCATTCATCCAAGATGATTGCCACATCGCAGCATCCTTCTCTGATTACATCTGCCACGTCCCCTCACCACACGGGGTCACCCAGCCCCAGGTCCTGGGGACCCAGAGGCTGTATAGCTCAGGGCTCTTGAGAGACACAGAACCGATAGGATGTCTGACTATCCCAATCTACCTTCCTTTCTCGTAATGAATTGATCGCCCGATTACGGAGGCTGAGTCCCAGTGTCTAGGGTCTCCGGGCTGGAGGCCCCAGAGCAGGCAGTGTGGCTCCGGACTGCGGCTGTGTGGACCCGAGTCCCAGCTCAAGCGGTCAGCCATGAAGACAGTGGAGGACAGAGGAGCCTGGTGTGCTGCAGACCACGGGCTCAGAGTCAATCACGACTCAGCAACTGAACAGCAGCTCATCGAGAAACACCCTCCCAGACACACGTTTAACTGAATATCTGGGACCCCCAGGGGCCAGTCGAGTTGACACAGAAGATTCACCTTCACAGGCGTGGCTGCCTCGTGGGGGATTAGGTGGCAGGAGGGGTGGGCAGAAAGGCAGCTTAGAGTGGGCCCTAGCCCTCTGCCCGGCAGGGACCTCTGTCCCCACGGAGGAGGGGCTCTCTTCCCGGGGACATGGCAAGGAGGCTCTAGGAGGGAGTGGACCCTGATGGTCACCCCGACAGGGCTGGGGGCTTCTGTGAGAGCGGGGCTGGGGCTATCCTCGAGTGCATGGACGGGACAAGGTGAGGAAGGGCCTGCAGGTGAAGCCAGGGGAGGGGCTGTGGGGGCGCTGGCCACGGGTCTGCAGAGAGAGGCTTCTGGGACCCCCGCCCCACCCCCACATTGCTCCCCATCTGCTGGGACCCCATCCTGGCCCCACGCTGGTCTCCTGACCCCCCCCCCCCGCCCCACCCTGTCCCCGGTCAGCTGAGTCCCAGGCCAGAGATCCCCCCTCTGGAAGCCACCGGCCTGCTGCCCTGGGTGTCAGCTGGGCCGCGCGCAAGCCCCAGCCCTGGGGCAATAACAGCTCTGTGTCTGCACCCCAGCGGGGGCACCCTGGGTCAAGGGGGCGCCCTCGCCGTGGTCTCAGGGGTGCCTTGGGCAGGGCAGGGGCCCGGCCGAGGCAGCAGGAATCACAGGCCTCCGTCCGGCTGAGACGCCTGGTCTGTGGGCAAGGGTTGGGGGCACTGCTCAGAGCAGATGGGCTGACCCTCTGCCTCCGCCCAGAGGGAGCGGCGTGGAACCTGAGTTCGAGGCAGCCTCACGTGGCTCCTGACACAGACAGCGGGAACCCCGAGCAGAAAGGGAAGGAAGCTGCTGGCCAGGCCTGCCCGCGCAGGAAGGGCTGTCATATGCTAGGGGTCAGCAGGCCTGGGGCCCTGTGGGCACTCGGTGGGGCACGGGGCAGGGGGCGGCCTCCAGCTACCCAGCCCATCCTGGGAGGCTGGCCCCTGGTCTCAGCCTCTGCCCTGCACCCGCCTCAGCCCCTGAGACCCGAGGCCATCTCCTTGCGGAGCTCTGCCGTGGACTAGCCTTTGCCACTGCCCCGCCCCTGCTTGCAGCCACCCTCCCGGGCGGACGACACCCCCGCGTCTCCGCCCCCCATGGGACCACTCGAGCTGCCCCTGGCTGTCCCCAGAGCCACACCAGGCAGCCTCGGTGGCGCCTCCCAGCCTGGGCCCCTGGTGGCATCATAGCGCTGGCCAGGCTGATGGCCGCTCCAGGGTGGCCGCTGCCTGCTCTCGGCTTCCAGAACCTTCTCTGCTTCTGTTAGTTCTCTCCAGCCCTCCGTCTCCTTCTGCTTTTCCCGCTCCTCCTTGGGGGTCCCTGCCCCCGCAGTGCACACCGAGCCGGGGCCTCCTCAGACCCCGGGCATCCTCGGACCCCAGGCCTCACATCCCACTGCCCGCTGGCACCCGATGTGGCTGCAGCAGCGTCTCACACGTGCCCTCCGTGCGGGCATCTTCTGGGTGGTGCCCCCGGCCCCTCCCCTCTCCCCTCCGCCAGCCCATCCTGCCAGCCTCCCCCCTCCTCTCCTGACCGGGCTTCCTGCTTCCCCTCCACCACGTTGCCAAACCAGGTGCCCTCGGCTTCACAGCCTTGCAAAGTCCCCACAGCTCAGAGGCCCCACATGCTCTAGCCAGAGCCCCCGCCTCTCCCACCCTAATCTAACCCCAACCCCTAACCCGTAACCCTAACCCTAAACTAGCAGACCAGAGGGGACAGAGGCGGGTGGGTTACATGGTGAGCTACCCACCCCCACCCCCACATAGACACACAGGAACACACACACACACACACACACACACACACACCTGCCCTGGGCCCTCTCCCTGCAGAACAGAGTCTGCAACGTGACCCCACTTTACACACACACACACACAGACACACACAAACACACACCTGCCCTGGGCCCTCTCCTTGCAGGACAGAGTCTGCAACGTGACCCCACTTTACAGACAAGAGACTGAGGCACAGGAGGCTGGGGAACTCTGCTCTGAGGACTGGTGCTGGGGAAGCGTCTGCTCTCGTCCGGGCTCCCACAGGCAGTTAATTGGAGAAGATTCAGGACACCCCAGGAGTGGGAGTCAGAATCCTCAGTTCCCAGTCCCTCCAGGATTGAAAGTGAAAGCCTCCAGGTGCCTGCTTCCCGCCCCTCAGCTCACACTCTGGCCACGACAGAATCATCTGGTGTCCCCGAGACTGAAGCCAGGCCTGGAAGAATCAGGGCATTGTTCTGGGGACAGAGGGGGCCCCCACCCCGCCCACTCGCCCTGCTCTGCTGAGTCACCACTCTGAAGTCAGTGGGTACTGCAGCCCCAGGCCTGTCTGTCCAGCTGCCTGGGAGGGGTGGGCACCTCGGAGGAGCTGGCACCCCCAGAGTGGGCGGGCACTGACCACCCAGCACCAGCCCGCCACTGGGACCCGGCCCTGCCCGGCCGTGGGTGGAGGGTGGGTGGGGGCATCGGGAAGAGTGATATGGTGTGTTTCAGGAGCAAGCAGCCCTGGGACTAGAGGGGGAGCCCACGCCGGGGGTCCTGGGGGGCGGGCTCCCCTCCACTTTTGGCCCCACCCAGGAGGTCATGTGGCCCCGCCCTGAGGAGTCAGCGATGTGGGCACCCCCTTGCTCTGCTCCAAGGACATCTCCAGGTGGACTGGGGTGTGTGGAGGCTGGGCCCCTCCTCGGGGGAAGCTGGCCCAGGGTGGAGCTGTGGGCAGAGCCTGGCTGTGGCCAGCTGCCTGGTGGATGGGCCCCGGCCACATGTGGGGTGGAGGTGAGTGCAGATTTTTGGGTGGTGTCCCTCTGCCCATCTTTGCTCTGCGGGGCACCTGGAGGGCCCGTGAGTACTCAGCAGACCTTGCTCAACTCTTCCCAACGCACACAGAGTCCGCAGCGAAAACCAGCAGCCCAGGCCAGGCCAGGCCAGCCCAGCCCAGCCCAGCAGACTGGGGAAGAACAGAGCCACCCCCAACCCGGCCCTCAGCCCTGGAGCCTCCCGAGTCCAGCCGCCCTGCCCTCCCAACCCAGCCCGGGCCCAGTCTCTCTGGGGCCTCCGCCCGGCCCCCCCTTGACCTGCCCACTTCCGCTCACTGTCTTGCCTGACCAGCGCCACTGCCAGCTGACTCACCCCCGTCCCCTTCCCGGCCTTGCTCTGACCTTGCCCCACACGTTCACGTGCCTCGGGGACACCTGTTCCAGCAGGACCAGCACCACATGTGCTCTGGGCCTCAAACTGAACTCCCTGGGGCTTTCCTGGAGGTCCAGGGCCTAGGAATCCACCTGCCGATGCAGGGGACACGGCCTCGATCCCTGCTGTGGGGAGATTCCACTTGCCACAGGGCAGCTGAGCCCCTGCGCCCTAATTACCCAGCCCGAGCTCTAGAGCCCGGGGTCTATAGCAAGAGCAGCCCCCGCTCGCTGAGATGAGACCAGACCCGCGCAACAGCGAGGACCCATCGCAGCCAAGAAAGACAAGGAAATCTAAAGACGGAACTTACTGCCATCACCTCAACGTTCCACATTCCAGCAAACAACAGCGCTTGTGGCGGGGCAGAGAAATACCCCTCCCCAAGCCATCCACGCCCCACCTGCCTACACCTGCGGAGTGTGACCTGCCGTGACCAAGGGGCCTCTGGGGGTGAGTGAGCTGAGGACCTTGAGAAGGACAGGGTCCTGGGCTCCCCAGGTGGGTCCAGGGCCACGGCAGTGGTCTTTGTGAGAGAAGGTACACCAGCAGCCTGAAGGATGGAAAAGGGACCACAGCCAGGCCCGCGGCACCTCCAGAAGCGGGAACAGCAAGAACAGGCCAACCCTGGGCCCCGCAGCAGGAAGCAGCCTGCCACACCTGATTTTAACCCAAAGCGGCCGAGTTCAGACTCGGCGTCTCCAAGCTGCGGGGCGTGACTCTGCGGATTGTGGGGCTTTTTCCGGCAGCCATGGGACCCTGACAGGAGCACCTCTCCTCACCTTCAGGAGAGAGGAGGGGGAAACGGTCAGTGCAGCCTGGCCCTCTTTCTCACCCCCTGCGTGCACCCGTCTCTGTCTGTGGTCAGTCCATCCCTCTGTTCCTAAGGCACCACCCTCGTCAGGCCCACACCTTCCACCTGGAGGACAGCCAGGCCGCCGTCACATGCGGGAGGTGGGGGACGTCACCCCGGGTCTCTGCTGTCTCCACGTCCCCATGGCTCTCACGGCTTCAGGCCTGCCTGAGAGCCGGCCTCCTGGGGTCCACACAGCATCGTTTGGTGGGTGCTTGTGGGTGCTTTGACTATGCCAAAGCCTTTGACTGTGTGGATCACAATAAACTGTAAAAAATTCTGAAAGAGATGGAAATACCAGACCATCTGACCTGCCTCTTCCATCTGACCTGCTTCTTGAGAAATCTGTATGCAAGTCAGGAAGCAACAGTTAGAACTGGACATGGAACAACAGACGGGTTCCAAACAGGAAAAAGAGTATGTCAAGACTGTATATTGTCACCTTACTTATTTAACTTCTATGCAGAATACATCATGAGAAACGCTGGGCTGGAAGAAGCACAAGCTGGAATCAAGATTGCCGGGAGAGATATCAGTAACCTCAGATATGCAGATGACACCACCCTTATGGCAGAAAGTGAAGAAGAACTAAAGAACCTCTTGATGAAAATGAAAGAAGGGAGTGAAAAAGTTGGCTCAAAACTCAACATTCAAAAAACTAAGATCATGGCATCTGGTCCCATCACTTCATGGCAAAATAGATGGGGAAACAATGGAAACAGTGGCAGACTTTATTTTTGGGGGGCTCCAAAATCATGGCAGATAGTGACTGCAGCCATCAAATTAAAATGTGCTTACTCCTTGGAAGGAAAGTTATGACCAACCTAGACAGCATATTAAAATCAGGGACATTACTTTGCCAACAAAGGTCCATCCCGTCAAGGCTATGGTTTTTCCAGTGGTCATGTATGGATGTGAGAGTTGGACTTGAAGAAAGCTGAGCACCAAAGAATTGATGCTTTTGAACTGTGGTATTGGAGAAGACTCTTAAGAGTTCCTTGGACTGCAAGGAGATCCAACCAGTCCATCCTAAAGGAAATCAGTACTGAATATTCATTGGAAGGACTGATGCTGAAGCTGAGGCTTCAGTACTTTGGCCCCCTGATGAGAAGAGCCAACTGATTGGGAAAAGACCTGGTGCTGGGAAAGCTTGAAGGCGGGAGGAGAAGGGACGACAGAGGGTGAGACGGCTGGATGGCATCACCAACTCAACGGACATGAGTTTGCACACACTTCAGGAGGCAGGGAAGGACAGAGGAGCCTGGTATGCTGCAGTCCGTGGGGTCACAACTTATCAAATGAACAACAACAAACAAGAGTTCCTATAAACATAAACAAGAGTTCCCCAGCACACTCACACCCAGACGCACACACACACACACACACACACGCAGACACAGACACAGACACACACAAGTCCCCAGTGATAACATCTGGCATTACTGATACATTTGCTAAAATTGATGAGCCAAAATAAATAAATAAATAAATAAATAAAATAAAATTGATGAGCCAATGTGTGCGTGTGTGTTAGTCACTTAGTCGTGTGTGACTCTTTGCAACCTCATGGACTGTAGCCCGCCAGGCTCCTCTGTCCATGGAATTCTCCAGGCAAGAATACTGGAGTGGGTTGCCATTTCCTTCTTCAGAGCCAATATTGACACATGTTTATCAGCCAGCGTCCATAGTTGACATTAAGGTTCATTCCTTGAGCTGTACATTCTGTGGGTTTTGAGAAATCCAGAGGGTCCCGTGTCCACCCTTAAACCATCAGCAGCGTCCTTCACCTGCCCTCATAAGGACTGTGCTGAGTCTACCCAGGGATCCTGCTGCCCTCCCCCACCCCCAAATCGCCGATTCTTTTACTGTCTCAGTGGCCTTGCCTTTTCCACAATGCCACACGGTTGGAACCACACAGACGGTGGCCTTTTCAAACTGGCTTCTTTCACTCACAAATGTGCGTCTACGTGTGTCTTTTCATGGCTTGATAGCTCATTTCTCTTTAGTGCTGAATGATATTTCACTGGACGTGAACCTGGGCGAACTCCAGGAGATGGGGCGGGACAGGGAGGCCTGGTGTGCTGCAGTCCACGGGGCCGCAGAGAGTCGGATATGTCTTGGCAGCTTGCGCAGCAGCAACAACAACAAAGTTCCATTGTCTGATGAACCACAGTGTATTTTTCCATCCACCTGCTGAAGGGCATCTTAGTGGCTCCCAGATGTGGCAAGTAAGCAGAACGCAGCTATAAACATTCATGGGCAGGTTTTTGCGTAGATTCAAGCTTTCATCTCCTTTGTGTATGGTCCAAGGAGCACGGCTGCTGGATCGTATGCCAAGAGTAGGTTGGTTTTGTAAGAAACCGCTGAACTCTCTTCCGAAGCAGCGGGGCCATCTGCATCCCCACCGGGGCCGGATGTCCGCTCCTGTTGCCTCACGTCCTCACCAGCACTTGGTGTTGTAAGGGTCTGGCTGCTCCTGATGGTGTGCAGAGGTGCCTGGCCGGGGGTCTCCAGCCCTGCAGACCCGAATGTCTCTCCATGGGCTCCCCTAGGCTCTGGACTTCTCACTTGCTAAGGCATCTGTTCTCGTTCACTTGCTGATTGTTGGGCTTTAAGAGTTTTCAGGTGTTTGGGGCACCTCCCTGGTGGTCCAGGGGCTAAGATGCTGTTCTCTCAGTGCAGGGGCCCAGGTTCACCTCCTCGTCAGGGGACTAGATCCAATGAGCCACAGCTAAAGATCCTGCAGGCTGAAACTAAGATACAGCACAGCCCAACGAGTAATTGTTTTTTTAAGAAGAGTTGTCGTGTATTTGGGTGTCAGAGGCCTGTTTCTCATCTGTGGCTCTTCTTCTTCTTCTCCTAACTCTGTCCTTCTCTTTCACAGATTTGGTGGGTTTCATGCATTTCTATTTAAACCACAAATCTGTGTGGGTTTCAAGGTCACAAAGGTAGCCTCCTTGTCTTATTCCCCTGAGAAGTTCACCATTGACCTAGCTGACCTAAGGGCTTCCCAGGTCACGCAGTGGGAAAGAACCCACTTGCCAATGCAGGACACACAGGAGACTCAGGTTCTATCCCTGGATTCCCTGGAGAAGGAAATGGCAACCTGCTCCAGTATTCTTGCTTGGAAAATCTCATGGACAGAGGAGCCTGTCAGGCTACAGTCCCTGGAGTTGCAGAGTCGGACATGATTGAGTGACCAAGTACAACAACATTACTGACCTGGGGATTTGCCCCGGGGGACTGACAGCTGTGTGTGGTGTGAGAGAGCATCCTCCCATGATGCTGGGAAAGGCCAAGGGCAGGAGGAAAAGGGGCAACAGAAGATGAGATGGTTGGATGGCATCACCGACTCAATGGACAGGAGTTTGAGCAAACTCTGGGAGATGGTGAAGGACAGGGAGGCCTGGCATGTTGCAGCCCGTGGGGTCACAAAGAGTCGGACACGACTAAGTGATGGAAAAACAAAAGCTGCCCCTGCTCCTCAGTGCGAGGCTCTCCGCCTCCCCTTCCATCCGCCCCCCCGTCCATCCACCTGTCTTTCTACATCAAGACGCACTGCCTCATCGGCAGGTCTTTACAAGAGCGGCTCTCTCTTCACTGACACTGCTCTCCTCCAGGCCACATCGCTAGGGCCTGTGGTCACTGCTGAGTCCCCCCTCCACCTGGTCCATCGTCAGCAAACCCGCACCACGTTTCACTCAGCGTCCAGGCCCCCCTCTTATTCCCAGCTGCTCCCACTGGCTCCTTTGCTGGTACCCCCTCGATTCTCTGACCTCATGCAGCCTGGACCCCTCAGGGCTAGTCTGTCTGCACTTTGCTGGCAGTCACGTCTGACCTCCCTGCTCAGAAACTGCTGAGCGCTGATGACTCAAGTTTCTGTCTCAGCTTGGGTCTCTTCCCACAACCCCCAACCGCTGAGCTGCTGCCCCTCGGCAGTGCCACTGCCCGTCCCCAGGGCAACATCCTCCCAGCATGACAAACCTCCCAAACCCATCTTGGTAGGTGACAGGCCATCCTTTCGGCCAGTCTGGGCACATGTGAGTCAGTGTTAAGTCCTCCGCTGCATACACCATTTTTCCAGAGTCCACGAGGGAATCCTACAACCACCCCTCCCACCTCAAAAGTCCTTCCAGAGCCCAGCTGCTTCTCACAGCCTCCTCCAGGCCATCCCAGCCCCCACGGCCGGATGGGAGCCCCAGCCTCCCAGCTGGCCCACTGCCGCCCCCCTTGCAGGGCAGCTCCGCTCTGACCCCTGACCTCGTCTCTCCCACCCCCCAGCCCCGCCTGGGCTCAGCTGAGTTAACAGGCTCCCTCGAGGCTTCCCTGATTGCAACACCCCTTCCTGTCACCCGAGGCCCCTCCCATGCCCCCACTTTCCCCACAGCCTTCTCCCTCCAGTGACCTGTGTGAGCGCCCTTATCGTGGGTCACCTGCCTCCCCTGCCTGAGGATAAACGCCACAGGGCAGGAAGCCGGTTTCCTTCACTTCCACAGCACCCAGAGCTTGTCTCGCACAAGGGGGGTGCTCACTGATCACGTACAGGGGCGAAGCGGACACACAGGGCCCCAGAGGAACTGACCCATGAGACGCCAAGGGGAGGTTAAGGGGAGGGGCTGCCAGTGCCAGTCTTCTGACCCTCACCTCGGGTAGACCCCCATCACACACACGCACACATGCAGACACGTGCGCGCACACACATGTACACGCATGCACACACTCATGCCCGGGCCAGGGCTCTCCCTCCTGGAGCACCAAGGGCTGGGCTGGGACCAGTACAGAGAGCATCTCTGCTCTGTAATAAACGGACAAGCAACCTCTGCAGGGGGTAGGGCCTCTCCACCCTTTCGGCCACCGGAGGGTCCCTTCTCAGAGGTCCCCTGCCACACTCAGGGGAAAGTCAAGGGTGTCAGCTTGCCTCCCACGAGCTCCAGCTCAGGACAGTCACAGCTGGATACCAGATCAAGCCCGTGGCCCCTCCAACAGTTGACACTGCCTCATGGTCAGAACCCCCAGGGGCCTTGTAAATGTCTCTGAAGAAGAAGGAGATGATGCCCTAACTGTGTTTTCTTAGAGGCCCGCCTCTGAGTCACAGTATCACGTCCCCACTGAGCATCAGGGTCAGGCATGGTGACCAGGGGACACCAGCTGCGACTACCTTCCACCACGTGCCAGAGGCCAGCCCAGCTAGGGCCTCGGTGACCACTCCAACATCTGGGCCAGGTAACGACCGGTGCAAGGGTCCCAGTTCTGGGCCTGTGTGGGGGACAGCCTTGGCCCCCAGGGGGCAGGGTCAGGTTCAAGGGCGAGATATGAACCTGCTTGGCCTCCTTCAGAACCACATCAGAGGAACCCAGCAAACATTTGTGGAGTGGCTAGGAGAGGAGGCAGGGCAAAGGAAGGGCCACTCATCCGTGGACATCAGGCTGACCAGCATGGGGGGGTGGTGCTGGTGAAGGTCAGGGTCCTGGTTTATTTGGTAGTTACAGAAAAGAAAGGAATTCCACCCTTGCCTCTGTAAGCCACAGAACCTCGGTTCGACCCCCTTTAGGTGGGGAACTGGGAGGACCACTCAAGAAAGAGTGTCCCTGGGTGAGTCCCCTTGTGAAGAGTCCCCCTGTTCACATTCTGCTCAAATGTCACCTCCTCCAAGAAGCCTGGCCCCTGTCATCTGCCTCAAGGATTAAGTATGTTCTGCTGACCTCCAACACCACCCCGAGGGAGTCCAAGGTGAAGAAGAGAAACGGGGTACTTGGTGCTCAGGGGAAAAACTGGCAGGACGGGTCTCCAGAGGGTTAGAGGCCTTCAGGAACTGATTTTATGAGCCCAATTCTTGCATCTCCTCACACCTAGAAAAGCATTAAAACCCTTCATGGTGACACCTGTGCCTCAGGACTAGCAAAGCTTCACAAGACTAGTAGAATCCTTCTGGGAAAATATGTGCTTGACCCCTTCACCAAAATCACATACGCTGACCATGCCCCCTCTTCTTTGGAGCAGTTTCTCAGAGCTATCTGAGGTGCTGTCTTCTGGGCTGCAATCCTCATTTTGCCCCCAAATAAAACTTAGTCGCCACTCACACATTGTGCATTTTTAAAGTCGACAGTTCATGGTGACCAGAGTAGACTGGAGCCTTGGTATACGACCAGAGGCCTCTTATACCTGTCCGCCTCCTTGGAGAGTCCAGACAAATCTGGGTAGGTGAACAGTGAAGTCTGGCATGCTGCAGTCATTGGGGTCCCAAAGAGTTGGAACAACAACTCCTGGTTCTCGGATCCCCCGTATTGGTTGATAATCCTGAGTTTTATTTGGTGGTGGAACAGGTACCTGCCCCCTTCCAACTGAAAAATACTGACAGGGGGGTGGGGTGCGAAGACGCTGGTTGACCCAAACCAGGGCACACTCACCTAAAGTCTAGATACTGGGCGGGGCTCCGTTGAAAGATACCAGGGTTTGCTCAGTTGTAGGAGACTTGAGTGGTCTTGGCTGAAGTGGTTAGGTAAGAGGCTGATCTGACACCTTTCCTCAATAGAAAAGCTACCTTAATAGAATTTGTCAGGATAAAAGTGAAGATATTTATTACATGAGTGCTTTGCTCCAAAGGAAAGGGACACCTTCCGCACGGTGCGATTTTTAAGTCGACACCCCCGTATCAGTCACGTCCCGGCACATTCTCCTGCCGAATTTCCTTCTTCACGTGACCTTCTCTGAAATGACCTGTCCGAATTCCTTTCCTTGGTAACACCCACCCGCTCCTTTGGCTGCGACCCAGGGTGGAGGATGGAGCTGATCCTCCCCTTAGGCAGCAGGAACTCAGCTCCCAGGCTGAGGGGTCACTGAGGCCTCAGACAGGGCTGTGCATTAGCCAGACCGAGGGACTTGCTCTCCTACCCCAGAAGCTGGTAAAAACATCCCAAACGGCTGAACTGTGACCTGCTGTCCCCTACCCCCCTACACACACACACACACACACACTCCATGGCAGCCTTTGAGATTTGCCACAACGTTGGGATGGTGCCAATTTACAGAGGAGGAGAGCCCAGGGTTACCAGGGCCGGGCCAGGCCAGGTGCTGCTCTGGGGCGCGGTGCTGGGCTGGGAGGGCTGTGGGCCACTTGGAGAATGAGGGCGGCTGGAGCCTCCAGAGAGACCACCTGGGAGACTCCCAGGGCGAAGGAAGAGCTGGGGACAAGGGCGCCCAGGGAGGGAGCAGGTGGAGCGGGGAGCCCTGGGGAGCCGTGGGGAGCCAGCCGCGCGCCCGAGGCAAGGAAGGAGCCATGGCTCCGGGAGCCTCGCCCGGCTGACGGGTCCAGCGGGGCCAGGCCCGGCCACCTTCTGCCCCGACAGGGTCGTGGCAATTCTCCGGGTCAGCACGTGGCCCGAAGGGGGACAGGTGGACGGCGCGCCCCAGCAGACGCAGCAGCTCCCAGTCGCGGGTGGCCCCGCCCCCTCACCGCTCAGGCCCCGCCCCGCGCCGGCCCCGCCCCGCCCCCCGTCGCCGGCCGCAGCCCACGTGACCAGACCCGGTGCAAACAAGCGGGTCAGCTGACGCGGCCCAACTGCGCCGTCATCCCGGCTATAAGCGGGCGACCTCCCGGGCTCTCCGCTTCGACCGGGCCGCCGCCGCCATGCAGACGCCCAGCCTGCTGCTGCTGCTGCTCGCCCTCGGCCTGCTGGCCGCGCCCGCCGCCGCGGTCATCAGGTGAGCCGCGCAGCTCGCGCACCCCGCGGACGCCCGCGCACCCCTGTGCCCCGGCCGGGGTGCAGCTGGGCCGCCCCCGGGGCCTCCTGTGGGGCCTACCCGCGGGCGGGGCGGGGGAGCTCTGCAGGTGCGGGGCTCGCCCGGGGGTCCGCGCGTCCTCTCCTCCCTGCCATCATGGGGTGGGGACCAGAGGTAACAGGAGGGCTGTGACTGGGAGTCGGCTCAGCTTCCCCAGGACAGGTAGGGTGGGAGCCTGTGCTCAGGGGCCCGCACTCGGCTGGAAGACGGGAGACCCAGAGGCAGGCCCAGGAGGCCCCTGAGCTTGGGTAAGTCATTTTTGCGCCTGGGGTCTGCTTTCCCAGCTGTGAACTGGGCCTGGCCTCATCCCCGTATGTTCGGCCTGTGAGATCTTCCCACAGGCCCTGGGCCGGTTGGAGGACCCTCTGGACACCAGGAGGCCCTCAGGGTCGTGAGGGAGTCATCCTAAGGATGGGTCTGGGGGAGTGGCCCAGCTGGCACCAGGCCCTGGGCGGCTTCCCCCACTGCTGGGCTGGGGCTCTGTCCCACCAACACCTGTGGCCTCAGTAAGGACCACGCCCTCCCCAGGCTTGGGGGCCCCCACTGGATCCAGCGAGGCCGAGGACTATGAGGCTGGTCCAGGGCTGTGCCATGCTGCGTCAGCGAGACAGAGGGTCCCCCCACCCTCCAGGCCTCTCCAGGCAGGCTGCTTGCCCAGCAGGAGAGGGATGTGGGGGGCCCACCCTCTTCTGCCCTGCCCCCACCCTTGCCCAGGCCTGCAGCCTGAGTGCTGGGCCTGGGCCGGCATTCTTCCAGCTCTGCTGTGGGCCTTTGCCTGTGGGCAGGTGGGTGGGGTCTCGGGGCTGCAGCAGACTTGAGCCTTGCCAAAAGGCTGGCTTGTGTGGGCCCCTGCGTAGGCTGTGGCCTGGGGGCAAGTAGCCCTAGCTGGAGCAGTTGTGGGGAGCTGCTGCAGGCCCGAACCTGCCCTGGCCTCACCCCCAGGCCTTCCACTGGGGACACAAACCTGGAGTTTCTCAGGTTGGGGCAGCTGAACCCGAGCCCCCACATCTTCATGTCCGGTGGAACTGCTGACATCTGTCTCCTTAGTTACTGGAGGGTGTGGCCCCCTCCCCCGCCCCCAGACAAGGAGCCCAGGCTCTCCCAGCCTGTCCCTTCTTAGGCAAGAGGCCAGGCCCACGTCTTCCTGGAGCATGCCCTTGGCCTGCTGGGAGGAGCCACTGCAACCTTGAACTCCCAGACCCCCAGGCTGGGGGGACGTTTCATCCAGCAGCTCCTCTTGCTCAGGTGGTCTCCTGTGCCACCTCCCGGGGCAAGTTCAGACCCCTGTGGAGCTGGGGGTGGAGAAGGACCCCTCACGCCGCCCCTGCTGCTGGGCAGACCACCCAGGCTGGCGTGTGCTGGGCGGTGGGGCTCCTGGGAAGGGTCCTCCAAGGAGGGGCACCGGGCCCTGCATGGAGTGTGGCCGGCCTAGCAGCCCCCACCTCCAGGCCCCAGGTGTCAATCTTGACCTCCAGCGGCCTGCTTAATGGGGAGAGAGTGACGGGGTTCAGTGCGGCCTGGGGTGAGGACTGGAAGGAAAGGGGGGTCCTTTGAGGGCCCTGAGGGTGGTCAGGGAGAGCTGGCTGCTCGGATTGGGTGGCCTGGAAGTCCCCTCTGATGGCCAGAAGGTGGCACCCCCCCCCCCGCAAGTCGGACGGGTGAGCTTGGACCACCTCTGGCGTGTCTGGGTGGTGCGGGCCAGGCAGATGGGCCCCCACGGAGGGCTTTGGGCAGATGCGATAGCTGACTGCTGACCCTGGACCCACTCGAAGTGGGGACGGGAGACCGCAGCGGTGCGTGTTGGAGCCCCCAGTGTCCGGGGGGGGTGGGGAGCAGGCATGCTGGGCCTCCAGCTTGGTCGTGGGTGTGGGAGCCTCCTGCTGGGCTGTGCATCCGCCAGCCGACGAGCCTGAGCCCCGTCTCGACAGGATCCCGCTACACAAGTTCACGTCCATCCGCCGGACCATGTCGGGGGCGATGGGCCCCGTGGAGCACCTGATCGCCAAGGGCCCCATCTCGAAATATGCCACCGGGGAGCCTGCCGTGAGGCAGGGGCCAATTCCCGAGCTGCTGAAGAACTACATGGACGTGAGTGTGGGGGCTGGGGAGGGAGCCTGGGGCTGGGGGAGCGGGCTGACTGCCCACAGCGCTGCGGGCAGGAGCTGGCTCTCAGGAAACGTTCCTGAGCCCGTGTGGGTTTTGGTGAAATCCTCTGTTTTCAGCCTCCAGTGGTTCCCGAGCTTCAGCCGTGTGGGGGCAGGGCCCCCACCCAGCCACCCTTGTGATGGGCATTTCCACGATGCCCTCCTGACTGAGGGCTGTGACCTCCCTGGCCCCAGCTCCAGGCGCCCCTGCCCGTCTTGGCCCAGGGGGCTAGGAGGGTTGGCTGGAGCAGCCTGAGTGCCTCCCTGACGTCTGCTTCCCTGCCTGCCACCGAGCATCAGCTCAGAGCCGGGCTGGCATCTTCATCCTGGTGGCCAGCCCCACGGGACTGCCCTAGCCCCTGCAGCACATGGGGGAGCCGGCCCGGCACGGAGGAGCCCAGAATCAGGCCCGGGCCTGGCCGCGAGGCTGTGGGTGGGGGCCGAGGGTCCCTGAGCTCAGTTCACCTGGGCCCTCCTGCCTGGGAGGCACCCACTGCCCTGGAGCCTCTGTGCTTTTGTTGCCTGTCTTGTTGGAAGGCCTGTGGCAGCCACAGCCCAGCCCCTGCACCCTGCCTTCCTTTTCGGTCAGTGACCAGCCCGTGTGCCCACTGCTCGCAGAGGGGGAAACCAGCTCAGAGGTGGAGCATTCTGGAACACACAGCATGCTGGGGCAGGTCACCCTGGTCCCAGCTCTGGGGCCAGGCCCTCTGGGGCTGCCCAGGTGACATCCTCTCCACGCCCCCCACTCCCTGAATCTTGGGAAGCCAGCCCCTCACTGCCCTCCGGCCTCTGGGCCACTCAGGTTTAGGGCACGTAGCTGTGCCCTCTATCCTGCCTGGCTGGAGCCCGGGCCAGGAAGCTGTGGCCTCTTGCAGGCATGTGATCGGGCGGGGGGGTCTGCCTGGGGCCTGACCAGTTCCTGATTCCTGCCGTCCAATACGCGTACCACGAGTATGGAGTTTTGCTGAGTCATTCTCTGACCCCTCAGCCCCCCCACCCCAAGTCTAGACACTTCTGCTGGGTCATGAGTCAGTGGCGGCCGCTGCTCCCTGGAGCCAGGTGGCCGGAGGGAGATGCCCAGAGGGGCCGGAGCCGGAGGCCTGCAGTGACCCGGGGCCCGGCCTCCGTCCCTGAGATGGCAGGGCCCAGCGGACCCCAGACTCACAGACGCCCGTGCCCCTGATCTCTGAGGGGCCGAGGACGGGGTCCTCCTGGAGGTGTGTGCCCCCTTCATGCTCAGCAGAGCCCTCACCCCTCATCTGGGCCTTCCTCCAGGCTGCCTCTGCTGCCCTGTGCGCACAGGGGGAAACTGAGGCCCAGGGCAGTGGGGGCAGCGTGCCCAGCACTGAGGGACTCGGCCTGCCTGTGCGCCGCCTCCCCGGGGTTCCCTGGAGCTCTCTGCCCAGGGCCCTCCAGGATCAGCCTGGGATCCTCACTCGACCCTCATGCTGCGGAGGAGGCCTTCCCTCCTAGAGCCCCGGACCCGACCGAGGGCTTGGGCGGGGTCGCTGGGGTGGGCAGCTGAGACAGTCCGCCTGGCCCTGGGCCCCTATCCTGGCCTGGGCCTTCTCTCAGCCCCGTGGGGAGCCCCGCACTCTGCCCTGACAGACCCCACCCCCCAGGCCCAGTACTACGGGGAGATCGGCATCGGGACGCCGCCCCAGTGCTTCACCGTCGTCTTCGACACCGGCTCTGCCAACCTGTGGGTCCCATCCATCCACTGCAAGCTGCTGGACATCGCCTGCTGTGAGTCCATCTGTCCCAGGGGCCTGCTGGGACCCCGGGCCGGGGCGTGCCGCCCCCACCCCGCTGCTCGCTCTCCCCTCAGGCGCTGGAGGCCAGCCATCCAGCCTCAGCCCACCCTCTCCTGTCTTAGGGCAGAGATGTCCGGGTGGACCTCCTGGGTCACCTGCCGCCCCCACCTCTCCACCACACCCAACAGGCAGCCCCTCCAGATTCTCTACCCTCCTCCCTTCCTTGATTCAGGGCCAGGACCATGGGGGTCGTGGGCTGAACCACCCGCCCGAGGGCTTGCTGGATGGGCTGCAAGGGCTCGGAGGGTTGAGGCTGCAGTTGGGGCCGGGCAGGCGGGCTGACAGTCCCGCTCGGCACAGGGACCCACCACAAATACAACAGTGACAAGTCCAGCACGTACGTGAAGAACGGCACGACCTTCGACATCCACTACGGCTCGGGCAGCCTCTCAGGGTACCTGAGCCAGGACACTGTGTCGGTGAGTGTCTCAGGGCTGCTCGCCAGGCCAGGGGATTCACCCCTGACCCCAGGGCCAGGCAGGGGTCCACTGAGCAGGGGAGCCAGGGTCTCAGCTGAGCAGAGACCCGGAGGTGGGACAGCTGGGCAAGCTTGGTGGGGGGCCGTGACGGGGGCAGGTGGTCCCATGTGCAGGCCAGGTGATGCTGGAAGGGCTGGCAGGAATGGCAGGCCAAGAGCCCCAGACTGCAGAAGTGAGAGAGCCGGGCGCGGGTCTGGGCCCAGGAGCGGCGAGTGGCGAGGCTCCTAGCCGCACAGCCAGGCAGAGGAGCCGGCGGACGGTGGGGGGGCCACCGCAGCCGGAGCTGCTGGCCAGGGCAGCTGCCAAGGGGGTCAGGCAGGACGCTGGACAGCGTCTGGGGAGGGCTGCAGGGCGGAGCCCCTGGTGCCCGGCCACAGGAGGTATCTGGGTTGGGAGCTGCAGGGAGCAGAGCAGGAGTTCGTCCCCTGCCAGCCCCCACCCCCCAGCCCCCAGCCCCCAGTCCCAGGAAGGCCGCGGGAGGCCTGTCCCCTGCCTTGGTGGCTGGAGAACCCTTCCTCCAGCCGGCCTGGCGGGGCCCCGTGGCTCCCTGTGGGCTGCCCTCCCCCTCTGCGTCTGCTTGGCAGGAGTGGGGGGCCTCTGCCAGGCTCTCTCTGAGCCTGAGACAGGATGTTGCGCACCCGTCCTCCACCCCCCAGCGTCAACCCCAAGCAGCCCTTTCTTCCCACATCCTGCCCTGTGTGTGTCTGCAGCCTCCGCCCTGGCTTGGGGGAGGGGGTATCGTGGCCTTGAGTCCAAGGTTAGATCCAGGGTTCCCCAAGGGCGGGGGTAGGCGAGTGGGAGGGCCTGAGCTCAGGAGGAGCGCGCTGCTCCCTGCTCCCCTGCTTTGCACCTGTCCTTGAAACTGGCCCAGCGGACCGTGGGCCCCGCACCCCTGCTGTCCTCACCCTGGTCCAGTGCAGGGTCAGCAGCCCTTTCTCCGGGGCCGAGTCCAGTGCGCCAGATGACGGGCACCGACCGAGCTGGCTTTTGTGGCCATAGCTGCCTGTGCAGGGACGGGGGTGAGGAGCCACCTGGGGCCCAGCGTCGGGCTTGGTGTGCACACCATGCCTGACCCCTGCTCCCCCTGCCCGTGGCCCGCAGGTTCCCTGTAACCCATCCTCGTCCAGCCCGGGCGGCGTCACGGTGCAGAGGCAGACCTTCGGGGAGGCCATCAAGCAGCCGGGCGTGGTCTTCATCGCGGCCAAGTTTGACGGCATCCTGGGCATGGCCTACCCACGCATCTCCGTCAACAACGTGCTGCCTGTCTTCGACAACCTGATGCAGCAGAAGTTGGTGGACAAGAACGTCTTCTCCTTCTTCCTGAACAGGTGTGGGGGCGGGGGCTCCATCGTGCCAGCCGTCCCCATGGTCCCCTGCCAGGCGCTGAGCCGCAGCTTACACTGCCCAATGGGTTGGCGCCCTCTCACAGGTGGACAAACAGTCCATACCAAAGGCTGGGTCTCCCAGGGGTCCTCGAACCAGGGTTCTCCAGCCGGGCAGCCCTGGATCCGGGATCTTAGTCATTGGGCCTGCCTCCTGTGACAGCCTGAGCTGGGTCAGGGACCCTTCCAGTCAGTCTGCCTGATGTTCTTGGGCCCACTGACGGGCAGGCTGGTCCCTGCCCCGGGTCACTTTTGGCCCAGAGGGGATCAGGCCACGAGCCCTGATCTGTGCCAGGAGCTCTGGAGACAAGGGGGCCAGGGTTTTCCCATGAGGGTCACCCCAAGAGAGCTCAGGGCGATGCTCCCACGTTGTAGAAGCAACGCTTGATGCCGGTCACGCTGGGGAGGGGTTGTTGGAAAGGGGTCTCAGTCCCCCAGCCCCTGGCCTTTTCCCAGGACAGTGCTACAGGTCCTGGGAGGGAGCCCCCAAGGGGGCGGTGTGCAGGGGTGGTAAGGGGGGCTGTGGGCAGGGTGTGGGCTGGGCAGCCTGCTGCTCCTGGTGACTGGTCACCACGCCCTGTGTGCCCCGTCTGGGTCTGACCCTGGGCACTTCTGGTGGAATTCCAGCTCAAAGCCTTTGGCCTGGCCTCTGTATGGATGCTGGCCTCTGCCCCTTGCTCAGTCAGTGGCAAAAACTGAGCAGCTGCTGGGGCCGAGCCACCCGCTAAGTGCTGGGTGCCTGTGAGCTCTTGAGTCCCGGGGAGGCAGGCGAGGTACAGAGGACCCAGGAGCTAGGCCAGGCCTGAGGTCGGGACAGATGGCCCAGCTCTGTGACTCCCCGGGCGCGGGCGCGGGCAGGAAGTGGGGGCAGGGCGGCTGGCTTGCAAGGGCAGGGCTGAGTAGGGTACCGTGTGTCCTCCACATGTGGGTGGTGGAGGTGACGGGAGGTGGCGGCCACAGCGATGGGCGGAGGACAAGTTTGGCGAGTGCCAGAGACAGCCAGGCAGATGATGCTGAAACCACGAGTGTGACTGAGAGGTGGGTAGGGTCGGAAGCTGAAATCTGAAGTGGGAGCCGGTCTTATGGTGGTTTGGACGGAGGACGATCTCCAGAGCGGCAGGTGCCGAGGGCCTGGGCCAGGCGCAGTGGCTCCGCCCTGCTCAGGGCAGCCAGCCCTCCTCCTGGGAGCCCCTGATTTTCCTTCCAGGCCTGTGAGGCCCCCGCCCCAGGGCTCCTAGCACTCGCGTCCTCCTCTGCCTGCTGGCCCAACCCTGGCCGTCCTCGGGGGGCAGACTGGGACCCCTTGCGGCCCAGGCAGGATCTCCTGTCAGGAAGGGGCTTGGCCTGCGGTCCCCGGGGTGTGAGATTGGAGCACTCCCCCACCTCCCCCCGCTGGATCCTCTCACCCCAGCACGCCCAGGAAGGGCCCCTCTCTGGGTGGCCTTCTGAGGGCCCTGCACCTGCCCTGACTCCCGTGCCCATCCAGCCCGGCCACCCGCAGGCTGGACGCCTGGCACAGAGGCGGGCAGGGCATCTGACTGCCTCCTCCTCCCTGGCAGGGACCCGAAAGCCCAGCCCGGGGGCGAGCTGATGCTGGGCGGGACTGACTCCAAGTACTACCGAGGCAGCCTGACCTACCACAACGTCACCCGCAAGGCCTACTGGCAGATCCACATGGACCAGTGAGCGTGCGGCGGGGTCCCGCCTTCGGCCCCGCAGGGCGGGACGTGGCTCGTGGGGTCCCTGCCCGTGGCCTTGCATGCAGCAGGGGCTTCTGGGGCACCAGGGGGCTGGCCCGGGGGACCTGGGCCCCGTGTCCTGCCCGCCCCAGGTGCTTTCTGCCACCTCCCAGTGTCCAGCCAGTGGCCCCCCTGCACACAGCCCCCTCGGGTGACCTGTCCTTGGCTCCTCCAGCCCCCTCCCCACGCCCCCTAAATCTGTCACGACCCAGTTCTCTGGGGGCGGGCAGGGGCTCCGGTGGCCCTGGGAGGGGACTCAGGCCCCCGCCCCTCCCCGCAGGCTGGATGTGGGCAGCAGTCTGACCGTGTGCAAGGGAGGCTGTGAGGCTATCGTGGACACGGGCACGTCCCTGATCGTGGGCCCCGTGGAGGAGGTGCGGGAGCTGCAGAAGGCCATCGGGGCTGTGCCACTGATCCAGGGCGAGGTGAGTGCCGGCAGGGCTGGGGAGGCGGGCAGCCCCGCTGCCGGGCCCACCCCGTACACTGGCTCCCCTCTAACCACCCCCTGCAGTACATGATTCCCTGCGAGAAGGTGTCCAGCCTGCCTCAGGTCACTGTGAAGCTGGGGGGCAAGGCCTACACGCTGTCCCCGGAGGACTACACGCTCAAGGTGAGCGGGGCCCGCGGGGCGCGGGGTGCAGACGCCCTGGGGCACAGCCCGGGTGGCGACCGGTGGTGACCGGTGTTGCTGGCACAGGTGTCGCAGGCCGGGACGACCGTGTGCCTAAGCGGCTTCATGGGCATGGACATCCCCCCGCCTGGCGGGCCGCTCTGGATCCTGGGCGACGTCTTCATCGGGCGCTACTACACTGTGTTCGACCGCGACCAGAACCGGGTGGGCTTGGCCGAGGCTGCCCGGCTCTAGCTGGCCCCCGCCCGCTGCTGGAGTCTGGAGGAGGAGGCTTCCCCGCCACACACACCCACACACACACATGCTCACACTGCACTCACTCGCACCACACCGATTATCCCGAGGCCCGTCAGGCCGCAGTTCTGCTCTGTGGGTTCCCTTCCCTGGTGTCTGAAATGCTGCTTGCTGGTCTGTCTGTCTGTCTGTCTGATGGAGAGGCGGCCTGGGGCAGCGGGCAGCTCCGGTGCACAGAGTCCTCTCTCTGACTTGGAGACACAGCTTGTTGGGCGGCTGTGTCCTGGGACCCCGGCCTTGGGTGATTCCCTCGGGCCCGGCTACCCTGCTGGTTGCTCCGCCCCATAGCTCGGGCCCCTGCCCGCCCGCCTGTTCATCCTGGACGCCCTGAGGAAGGGCCCGCCGAGGCCTGAGGACAAGCTGGCAAGGGTGGCAGGGGCCAGAAGCCAGTCCCATGAGGCCTGCAGGGCTGTGTGGGGGCTCGCCTTGTCGCACAGGGCATCCAGGGCGTTCTCTGGCCCTGGGGAGGGGGGTGGCACTGGATGGGAGGGGGCTGGGGCCGGCCTTCTTGGCGGCTGCCCCTTTCTTGAGTGGCTGGGAGCCAAAGTTGGCACAAAATAAAGCCGTTGAGGCCTCTGCCCGAGTGTTGGCGTGTTTTGTGCTTGGTGGAGAGGGCGCGCTCCCCATGGAGGCTGGGGAGGAGCTGGAGTGTGCAGCCCTGCCCTTGCCTCAAAGGGAGGGCGGACTCAGTCTGGGGCACCCGGGGCCCAGGCCAGGCCCGGACTGGACACTTTGGCCTCCCACCCAGCCTCGTGGCCGAGATTCTGCTGCTGGGGGTGCCAGCTCGTGGGGGGATCCTACGCAGTGACCAGTGAGGGGGCCCTGGCTGGGGGCCTGTCTCATGAGTGCCTGCACTGAGGCATGGTTTTCGGGCCCAGGCGAGAGCCCACCACACTTCCTTAGAAAGTGTTCCCCGAGTCCCCTGCACACCTGACTGGAGCCTTGGGAGGGGCCTGATGGGGGCGGGTGGCGCCTGGGCAGCCTGCCTCCCTCCCGGGCCTCCTCGCCAGCGCATGGAAGCAGTGTCTCCGTGAGTAAGCCCTGCCAATCCTGGAGCAGGGCAGCCTGTGTCCTGGGGTGGCAGGATCCAGAGATCCAAGACAGGAGTCCCCTCAGGCTGGTCTGGCCTGTTTGCTAGAGGGCCTGGGGGTTGGTCAGAGTGGTTGCAGAGCCAGGAGGTTTTGAGGGTTAAATAGGAGCCTGTGAACGCTTGGTGGTGAGGCAGATGCCTCTGGGATGGGTAACTGGACCCTGCGTGGAGCCCACCCCCCCTGCAGGGGTAGGGCTCTGATGTGACGTTTGTCCCCGTTCTGGTACCGTCTCAGCTGGCAGGGCTGTGGCTGTCACCGGCCTGGCCCCAGGGGGCCTGGAGACTGCACCCCAGAGCCGGGCCCTAGCAGGCCTCTTCCAGAATTGCAAGAGGGGTCGTGAACGCGTGCCCAGTGTTCTCTGCACCTGAAATTTGAGCCAGGAGTGGGCAGAGCTCTGCAGGGCTGCAGGGCTCCTGGGAGACTGTCAGCACCGCAACCTGGGAGCCTGCAGGGCGGAGCTGCCGGGAAGGAGGCCGCCAGCCTCTCAGGCCTCGCCCCTTGACCGAGCAGGCCTCTCTGTCCTCAAAGCCTCCCACCCCCCCAAGGGTGGCAGGGGCCCCCCTCCTCCGCCTGCCTCGCTCACTGAGACTGGGCAGAAGGGGGCCCGTGTGTCCTCCCCTCGGGGACACGAGGACGAGGCCCCCAAACGCCACGTGGGTTATTAGCGCAGGCTGAGCCCCCAGCTCCTAACCCAGACAGGCAGGGCACCGGTGTCCTGCTCGGAGTCGGCTCCACCCAGCTGGCCGGGTTTCTCTGGACCCTGCAGTCTGACTCTGGGCTCACACCCAGTTTCTGTGACCCAACCTTGAGCCTCGAGGCTCTGTCCCAGGAAGGTGGGTGGCAGCTGGGCATTCCTGGCCTTGGGCCTGATGGATGCCAGGAGGAGCCCAGCACAGGGTCTGGCGTTCAGCCGCTCCACACGCTGGCTCTCACTCTGGCTGGCTCGGCCCTGCTCTGCACCAGCCCAGCGGGCTCTGGTGGACACGTCCTGCCTGGAGGACACCCAGTGTGAGCTCTCAGGAGCTGATCTGAGTCCAGCGCCTTCCCTCGGCCGCTCTGGTGAAGGCTCGTGGGATGACGCATCCTGGGCAGTGGGCTGGGGGTTGGGGGCAGTGTGTTTGGAGTTGGGAGAGGCAGCCTGGCTCCACCCAGTGACCAGAAGCAGACCCCGTGGGCCTGGCGCCCTCTCCCACGCCTGAGGACCAGCTGGACTCAGGGGCAGCCCAGCCCGTCAGCCTTGCAGCCTGCCCAGCCCTGGGCAGTGCCTGGCCCAGGGAGCCCAGCTGGCACGCCAGGGAGACCAGGTTCCCAGGCCACACACAGGCTCACTGGCCCCTTAGGTCAGGTGCCATCTGAGATGGGTCTGGCCACCCCTGGGGCCAGGCCCTTGGAAAGGGGTCGCTGGTGGATGGGTGGGGGAGAACTGAGCCCAGTTTCCCAGAAGTCCCATCACCCTCTCACCTGTGGGCCTGGGCCTGCCGTGCGTGTGGTCGGGCAGGGCGGGATGTTGCTCTGGGACCCTGCCCCCTGGAAGACAGTTTTAGCAGCATCTTTAAAGCCAGCTGTCTGTGGGCTCCTGATCAGCCCCTACCAAGACCAGGCCAGGGGCCAGAGGGGTGAGGGCTGAGCAGGGGAGGGGAGGGCCTGGACAGGAGAGGGGGCCTGACCAGGGAAGAGCCTGCAGACAAGGGCTCGGGCTCTCGAGAGAAGGGGCTTCAGAGAGGGCCTGGCACAGGCAGGCCAGGACTCTGAGGAGGAGGGGCCCCTGGGAAGGAGCCAGGCTGGGAGGAGAGGGGGTCCGGGAGACGAGGGAGGTGGGTCGAGCCGGTCAGAGCAGAAGCGGCCTTCAGGGGAGGAAGGGCTCAGAGCCTGTGGGGGGAACAAGGGCTCGGAGGGGGGCGCACAGGCTGCCACCGGGAGGGCGACTGCGCGGGGCAGGGGTGGAGGGAGGGCCGCTGCTCCTAGGGGCAGCTGGTTGGGGAGGAGGACCACCTCAGGAGGCCCCTGCGCAGCAAGGAGGGGCCAGGGCTTCCCCATGGCAAGGGTGTGGTTGGGACGACCGCAGGGAGGGCAAGCCATGCCAGGCAAGTGTCAGAATGGCAGGGAGGTGGTGTAGATGGGGCTGGGGGCCCGGGAGGGGGCAGAGGGCGACAGAGCCCGCAGGCGGCTTAGGCAGGTGGGGGGCCTGAGCTCCAGGGGCATGAGTGTCACTGGGCCCGGGAAGGGACACCTGGCCCCAGGGGCAAAGAGGCCTGTCAGGTGAGGGGTCACGGTCTCCAAGACTAGACTGTGAGGGAGCCACCTTACCTGGGCTCACGCAGGGTCTCTGGGCTTGGGGAGCTTGAGTTCAGATCTGGGGGAAAGTGGGGGCAGGAACTTGGTGGGGGTGGGCTCAGGAAGGACGGAGTCCCGGGCCCGGGTGGGGGCCTGGCGAGGGGCACCCTGCTTGGGGAAGTACTGCAGTTGGGGGCCCCGGGGCTGGGAGAGGCCTGAGACTCACGAGGAACTAGGGCCCTGGTGGGGGCTTGGATAGGAGCGGGGTCCTGTGGGGACAGGCGCACAGACAAGAGCCTGGCTAGACGTGAGGGCTGACTTGGTGAGGACAGGGTGGGGGCACCTGGGATCTGTGGGCAGAGGGCTTGGGGAGGCCCAGACACCCACCCGGCCTGGGACTAGGTGGGTGGGGGCAAGGGCTGGGATGCAGAGAGAGCCCATGGAGCAGGAAACTCAGCAGAAGGGGCAGCACAGAGGGGAAGGGTCCTGGGAACCCGGGCAGGGCAAGACAGGGGGAAGCACAGGAGGAGGAAAGGGCTCTCCCCAGGAGACAGGTGGGACAGCTCGGCGAGGGGGCTGGGGGCTCAGCCAGAGGGAGGCGGCAGGGAGCGGGGTGGGGTCCGGGAGACGCAGGCGGGTGGCGCGGGCACCGGGTCTGGGCGCTGCGGGAGAGCGCATCCCTGCCCAGCTCTGCCCACCCGCGAGGGTCACCGCTTCCGGCCGGCGCCCGCAGCGCCCACCCCACCGGCGGGAGGAGCCGGGGGGGTGGCCCCCCGGCCCCCCCCCCCCCCCCCCCCCCCGTGAGTCAGGCTTGGGCTGCAGCCGGCGGCTGGCCCTGTCGCTGCGGAGGGCGCGCAGGCGGCGGAGGAGCGGCGCTGCCAGCCCGCGCCCCTCCCCGCGCCGCCCCGCGCGCTCCCCGCGCCGAGGTCGGGCCGCCGGCACGCGGAGCGGCGGGACAGCCAGCCACCGGCGGGACGGCGGAAGGACGCGCGCAGCGAGCGCAGGGTCGGGCCCGGCCACCGAGGAGTCGCCAGTAGGTGAGCGCGCGTCTTCCCCGCGGCTGCGGCAGACCTGGGCCGGGCTGTGAGCCGGGAGGGCGGGCTCCGCGGGGCCCCGACTGCCGGACCCCCGGGGCGGCGCGGGGCGAGGGCGCGTGGTCTGAGACGGCTCGTTTTGCAGAGTATCGCTGTGCATCTGCTCCTGGCACCCGGCGAGTGCGCGCCCTTGGGGTCCCAGCGCTGCTCAAGGCCGGGTCTGGGGGCAGGGGCGATGCGCGCGAGTTCGGAGCCCCCGCGGGCGGCGGGTTCATTCTTCCGCGACTGTGTCGGGGCCTGTGGTGCGGTGTGTGCCAGGGTCACAGTGCGGGCTTGTTTACCTGGCGGCCTCTCCGGGCGCACGGGGTGTGCTGGTGTCTGGAGAGCCAGGCGGTGATGCTGGCGTTTGTGTCCCAAGCGTCAGCTTGTGCCAGCGTGCAGGTGCCGGGCAGAGCTCCGCTCCGCCTGCCAAGGCTGGCGGAGGCCGTGTCATTGTGGGCGTGCGTGCCCTGTGTGTGCGCAGGGTCTGGGGTGCTGCTTGCTCTGTTTACTGAAAGAGCCTGTCAGTTGGGGTGCTGGGGGGAGTGTGGGGGTGTTGCTGTTGTGTGTCAGTGGGTGAATATTTGTGTGCAGATGGCAAAGTGACGGGGAGCCCCTGCTGTCCCTGCCAAGGCTGCCCGGAGGGCTTTGGCATGAGGGGCGGGGGCGGTGGGGAAGGCAGGTGGTAGCCGGCAACTGGCTGCCCCCGCGGGATTTCCGTGTCCCTGGAGCTGTTTATGAGACTGCAGGGAGGAGGCTGTAGGGGCCCAGGTGGACCCATAGGGTGATCGGGACCCGGCTTATTCTTTGTCTCCCCCTCCCTGCAGGCCCAGGGCCCCGCCCAGTGCCCAGCGCCGCTGGGAGCCCCAGCCAGCACCACGGACGGCGCCCAGGAAGCCCGAGTCCCCCTGGACGGGGCCTTCTGGATCCCGAGGCCCCCAGCAGGTTCGCCCAAGGGCTGCTTCGCCTGTGTGTCCAAGCCCCCAGCTCTGCAGGCTCCGGCGGCCCCCGCCCCTGAGCCCTCGGCCTCGCCCCCCATGGCGCCCACCCTGTTCCCCATGGAGTCCAAGAGCAGCAAGACAGACAGCGTGCGGGCTGCCGGTGCCCCCCCGGCCTGCAAGCACCTGGCGGAGAAGAAGACCATGACGAACCCCACGACCGTCATCGAGGTCTACCCAGACTCCACGGAGGTGAATGACTACTACCTGTGGTCTATCTTTAACTTCGTCTACCTCAACTTCTGCTGCCTGGGCTTCATCGCCCTGGCCTACTCCCTCAAGGTGAGCCGGGAGGACGGAGGAGGAGCCGGGGGCCGGAGAGCCGCGCGGTGGTGCTGACCATCCCCCCGTGGGTGCGGCAGGTCTAGCGGAGAGCCTGGGGGACCTAGGGAGATGCAGAGGTCGGCCAGCTAACTCGGGACAGCAGAAGGCCTACCCATCGCGTCCTGAGCTGGGGAACCTTCCACGGTGTCCTGGCAGGGTCAGCGTCCTCAGGGCCAGGGTCTCTGCACGGCCAGTCTGGCCTCTGGGGTGGGGACCTCAGTGTCCTGTCCCCTGTGTAGAGACCTGGGAATTGGGCCTGGGCGCAGCTGCCCCTGGGCATTGGGATGGAGCCAGCATGGAGGTAAAGAGAGCTTGGACTCCTTCCCCTGTCGACAGGAGGAGGGCTGACGTCACTGCTGGAGACCTTGTCTCAGCCCCGCGCAGGGAGCCTGGTGCCAGGCAGGCACTCGAGGGGCCTGTGACAGACAGACGGGGCGCTGCCCCCACCACTGCTCTGCCCCCTCACGTGCTTTCCAGTGACCCATCCTGGGGGGTGAGGCGGGGAGGCTGGGGCAGGGAGGCCTGACGCCGCACTCTGGGTGTGCACGACTCTCAGAAGGCTCTCCCTCGCTGCTGTGATGGGAGCTGCCGGAGTGGAGCAGACAGGATACCCCCACCCCCTGCTCCCCACCCTCGAGAGCGCAGTAGAGAAAAATGGACCAAGATGGGGGAAGGGAGCTGTGGTTGACTCACACTTGGGGTCCAGAGATCCCTGCAGGTGTGTCAGGACCCAAGAGCCTGGGGCTGCTGGAGCCCAACCCGCGGAGGGGCGGAGGGAGACCCGGGCCTCCCCGTCTCCTCCCGCCTCCCCAGGGGCTGGGGTCTTGTCTCGCCAGGTCATCCCTTTTCCTGGGCCCAGATTTGAGTGTCCGGGGCCAGGCACATTTCACTGATTGCAGCTGCCCAAGGCGGGGGTGGGAAGGGGGAACATGGAGGCGGGCAGGCTGGAGGCAGAGGACGGGCTGGCACCCAGGGGGACGGAAGCTGGGACAGCTCTGCTTGCTGCTTTGAGCATGGAGCACCCCCACCCGTCCCTGCCCCAGCGTCACACGGCCTGGCCACCTGGCCTTCCCGCCTTCTGATTCATCCTCAGGGCCTCCATCACCCCCGCTGCTCGTGTGTTCATCTCCAAGCTAGTGTACCCAGCCCTGGTCTCCATCAGACAGGAACTGTGTCCAATGAGTGTGCATGCGTGTGGGCACGTGTGAGTGTGCACGAGGGCGTGAGTGTGTGTGCAAGAGTGTGTGCGTGCATATAGGTGTCAGCACGTATGTGTGTGCTTGAGATGTGCAGGCGTGAGAATGCATGTGTATCTGTGTGAGGGTGTGAGTGTGCATGTG